>NW_004524833.1:2179636-2186019 GCF_000260255.1 Octodon degus | reverse complement strand
TTCCGTAGAACTGTATAGGACCCTGGGAACCTGTGCAGTCTATTTTCATAATTAGACTACAGGCTGAAGGTATCAGTGGTGCACTATTTATCTAGAATCTAAGAGACCCTGAGTTTCATCTCCAGCAATAGAAAAAAAATTATACACACACTTAATTAAATTCTAACCTTACAAATTATTCTTACCAAAGAAAAAGTGAAATTATGCCTTTATAAGAAGTCTTGGCCTATTTTACATTTTGCAATATTAACATTTCTTTTCAGATAATATTCACCTACTGTATATAAAATGGTTAAGAAACCTTAATATTATAAATTCATACACATATGTGCATAGAGATACAGACTGAATTTTTATTTCAAGCTTTTAAAAAAATCCAAAACAGTCTAACAAAAAATACTCATCATTCCACAAACACATCATCTTTCTTCTGAATAATTTTTTGAGCTAAAATTTTACTGATTAAAAAATCAAGTAAAAAACTACATCTTGTTTCATTCCTTCTTCAGAGCAATGATTTATTATGAATTCCATGATAAAAAATTAAGTCATTTAAGCACCATTAACTGACTGTCTTTCATTCCATTTTCCTCCAATCAATAAAACAATCAAGAGGGGCAGGGAGATAGCTCAGTAGGATGAGTTAGTGCAGGGTCCTGAGTTCAATCCCCGGTACCGCTAAAACAATCAAGATTTTTTTTTTTTTTGACTAGTTTAAGTTTCCTTGTTCACAAGTATAGCTGAGTCCTAAACATGAAATACCAGTCCAATGACTATTTAGTTCTGAAGTTTGTGCTCTTTTAGTCGAAATTCTAATTTTAAGCGGAGGAAACTAAAGCCTAGAGAAATGAAATGATCATTTTAAAGATCTCAGTTAATTATGGTAGTTTAGAGAATGAAATCTTACTGCTTCACGGCTTAAGTTGTAAGCAATAAGCTTTCCACGAAAGGAAAAGCTGAAGACTGTACGACAGGGACACAGGGACACATTTATTTCAAAAAAGGCAGAATCATGATCTGTCTCCGGGCACTCTTATGCGTGACCGGGCTCCTTTTGCTGCTCCTAGGAGAAGACAGTTGACCCTAATCTGTGAATTGTTCCAGGCCGCAGCAGGAGGGTCTGGGTGTAGCGGAGCTAGTCCCGCGCATCCAGCCATCAGGCTCCAGCTCTGCAGGGGAAAAGGTGGTCAGAGAAGAAAAAACCATCGCCACCACTGCTCTGTTGTCCGACTCTAAGACAAATATGCAAAAACAGAAGGTGCACTTCAGAAGACAGTGCGAGCCTGCCCCTGCACACATCGTCTGGCCCTTTACCTCCTGTGATCACCCGTCACGTTACCCCTTGGCGTGGCTTTCTGAGTCCTGTGTGTTCGTCTTTCCTTTGGCTCAGCCCAACAAGCAAAGCTTTAGACCTCGCCTGCACCAGCCTAGCGGATGTCGGTCTACCCAGGAAGCCAAGTCCATCGGAGAAAAGCCCGGGTTGCAAGCTTCAGTTGGTACAACCCAAGGCTGCACCTTTATTTCTGGGCGGCTCACCAGTCTTCCTCCTCCCTAGGCCCACCGTCGCCCCCGCCCGCCTGACTTCTCCAGGGAATTAGCACTGAGCACCAACCTCTCCAGGAGCCGGGATCTGCAGCCTCGGACTCCGGGCCTCCGCGCAGTCCCCATGCCCAGCGCACCGCGGGTCGCCACCCGGCTCAGCCAGCCGCGCCCCGGGCTGCAGCGGCAGGAGCTGGGTGCCCTCACCTCACTCGGGGTGCGGCCACCGGGGCTGCCTCTTCCTCCGCAGCCGCCACCGCCTAGCTCCGGGAGGCTCCTGGCGTCGTCTTTCCCGGCCAGGGAGCTGCCTTGGAGGCCGTGGGGCTGGCTCTGCGTCCCCGACCCAGGAAAGCTCCTGGGGAGGGTGGTGCGGAGCGAGGCACTGGGCACGCAGCCTGCTGTCTTCACGGACTCGCGGTCCCCGGCCCTCCTTCCTCCCTCTTTCCCGCCCGCCCCGGGCGCATCCTTGAGCAGGGCGGAGCAGGCACCTGTTTCAGTGGCTGCCGCAGCGCAGAGAGGTGGGCAGACCCGGCCTCCCGCTCCTCCTCTGAGGCCGCCTCTGCCCATTGCTCCTCCCAGATTGCCTTGGCCCGGGCCTCCCAAACACCCCGCAGGATGCCCTTCGACCTCTGTCATCTTCCCCTCTCTCTCCATCCTCTACTTCCCCGTAGAGAGCTTTCTTCCTTAACGTACTTATATCCGCTAGTGTGGAGTAAGTTTCTTTATTTGCACACCTTTTCTCCCTCCCCCTAAATCAGTCATCCTTTGCTGTTTTATCCAGTTTTCTACTGTTATCTCCACACCCTCCCTAATCCAGGTTGACTGTCTCTCTCTTCCCCCCTTTTCCCTCTTTCCTCTAATCTCTTTCATCTTTCCTTCCATTGCTGTGAAAACTTTCTGCACAAATTCAATTTTCCGTTCAGTTAGACTTCCTGTTTGCCACCTTCCAGGAAGAAGTTCTGGTCATATATACATAGTAGGGCTTGGTATCCACCAACTCATCGTTTTCATCCTTTAAAAGATTCATGGGTTACATAAACCCTCCGTTAAATGTTCATTCTGAAAGCCGATTTTTATTGACATTTATCTATTTATTTAGTATTGGGAATCCTCAGGTGCTTACACAGTTGAGCTACATCCCAGCCCCTGAAAGTCCATTTGTACATACACATATGTCCCCAAGAACAGGCTACTGAGTCCCCAGCAAAAGCTATAGCTTTTGCCAGGCCGTTCTTTCCATTACTAGGTCTGGAGGGCAGCAGCATCTGCCTCTGTGCTTGTGTATTCTGGACCTCAAGTCTCAGAGGCCATGGCGATTGCTGTCCAGGGATTCTGTCACCAACCTGCACTCATCCTAACTCATTCTCCCTCTCAGGTCTGCCGCTCAACATTCCGCTTCACCCCAGCAATACCACCCAGCCCATAGCCTAGCCCCAAACCTGGGTGTTGCCGAGGTGCCTCTCTTACATCACATGGGGTCTCTAATTCTATTCTTCCCTCCATTTGTAAGGAGCCCTCCAGCTGCCTCCAGAAAATGTGTTGAGTTCCTGTTATGGTTTGTTGTCCCCCCTACTATGCCCCCCCAGTTATGTCTAGTTGTCCCCCCAGAGCCTCATGCAGTCATGGGACAGCTTCTAGAGTTTGTAATTAATTCTTGATCCAATATGGGGATTATAGGCATGAGTGCTTCTGGGATTATGGGTGTGAATGCTACATCTGCCCTGGGTGGTTAATTTGCATACAATGTAAGGAAGGGAGGGAGGCCTGCTAGCTGGCTCAGCTGCTGCTCCTGCCTTTGCTCTTTGCTGTCTTCAGCCTCCATGAGCGGTTGCCCTCTGCCATGTGCCGCTCTGTCTTGGATCCCCTAAGTGTGGACTGAAACCTCCACTAACTGTGAGCTAAATAAAGCTCTCCTTAATTCTTGGGAATTTTGTCCCAGCAAAGAGAGAAAAGTGACAGAGACAGTTCCTGATCATTCTTTCCTTTAAATCTTTTAGTTTAATCCATGTTTTTCTCCATATCTTTTCCCTAGTCTATTTCTAGGCTATTTAATTTGCTACCTCAACCAGGAAATTCTTAATTATCTTCTCATTATTGTACCCTCTGCTTCTCCTTCTCAGCTAACTCAGTCTCTGGCTCCTTGAATATATTGTCCCCTAAAACAAAGTCTTTCTCTCCCTAACTAGCCTTCCATACCAACTTTGCCCCAATTAACCTTCATGTCTGTATTTCCTCCTCCCCAGTATGTCTTCATAGGTTAATGTTCCACAATTAGGTTTCTAACTTTATTGGCATAATAGGATACTTTATCTTCCCCAAACCCTGGTGAGTTTCATGCCAAGAAAAGGTAGGCAGTGCTAGATCAGTTATCCTGAGTAGTTTTGTTCTTTTCTTCCCTCAACGAAACTTAATTCTAAAACCAAAAAGAAACTGTGGCAATAAGGTCACCATATCGAACAACTCGAGGAGGGTCCATTCCACTTAACCTGTATACATGGCATTGCCTTGTACACAACTATACACAACTAGCACAACTATACACAATGGCCCTAATGTTAGGACTAAACTCTTGAACTCATGTAGCTTATCCATGTATAGGCTGAGGAATAATTCCCAGTGCATGACTCGAGATTTATGAATTACCTAAATTTTAAACATAGTTTTAGAGACTCAGACTTTGGCTTTGTCCAGAGACAGGTGGAATTTTATTTATTTTATTTTATTTATTTATTTATTTGTGTGTGTGTGTGTGTGTGTGTGGCCAGCTCAGCCCACCAGGGGGCGGGGCTGGCTGGCATATGGTGCTGGGGGATTGAACCACGGTCCCTGTGCTTTGCCAAGCTTGTTCTAAGTAGGTGCTTTAGACCACTGAGCCATCTCACCAGCCCAAGGTGGAATTTTTTAACTTAATATACAAACTAGGGGCTGCCTAGATAGCTCAGCAGACTAAAGCACCTGCTTAGGCAGACGCAGGGACCAAGGTCTGATCCCTGGTGTGCTGTGCCAGCCCTGCCCCTGGGACGCGTAGAGAGGGCAATTGAGACTGGGCACGGTGGAGTGCACTTGTAATCTATGTACTTGAGAGGCTGAAAACAAGAGGATCACTATGAGTTTAATCTATGTAGTGAGACCCTGTAGACCCTGTACTAAATACATAAAAGAAAATGCAAACTAAAAGCAATAAGCTTCATAATTTAAATTATATGTGTCACCATATGTTTACCTTGAAGCAGGTAAACATTTCAATGAAATTTCTGCAAACCCAAAAGCCAAGATGCTCTGACACTTCAATGCCAGCCAAGATGGAGCAGCATGTAACAAATTAGCCCTCCCCCTTTGGGGGAAGGGAGTAGGATAAAATATAGAAACTAATGAATAATGTTATATGTAAGATTTACAGAAATTCTTATGTTGTGTTTACATATAAAGTATTTGCTTTGAGTTCAGTTTTGGTTTTGGGTGTTTTTGAGGGAAGATCTTGCTGTGTCATTCAGGCTGGTCTTGAATTCACTGTTTAGCCCAGGGTAGCTTCAAACTCATGGCAACTCTCCTGCCTCAGCCTCCCAAGTGCTGGGATTACAGGAATGTGCCCCCATTCCCTGCTTGAGGGCTCATATTGAGACCCACTACAATCTTCAAATAGGGGTATTAAAGTGATTAAATAGAATAAACTTAACAAAAAAATGTTCATTGTACCTTTCACATTTTATTTACTCTTTCAAGTTCTTGCACTAGCTAGACAATATGATGTTTGCACTGTGGGATCTGATTTATGATAGTTATTAGTAGACATGGGTCATTACTTGCATCCATTTACCTATAAAAGTTGTAAGTTTATCTTTTTATAGCTGAATAATATTCCATTGTAGACACACACACACACACACACACACACACACACACACACATTTTTATCCATTTCTCAGTTGATGGGCATTTGGGTTGTTACCCGGATTGAACTATGACAAACTGTACTGCTCTAAACATGGGTGCACATATATCACTGTGGTAGGATGTTTTCGTTCTTCTGGAAAAGTATCCAAGAGGGGAATAGCTCGCTTGAATGGGATTTCCAATCCTAGTCTTTTGAGGAATCTCCGCACTGGTTTCTGCAGTGATTGTACCAGTATACACTCCCACCAGCAGTGGAGAAGGCTTCCTTTTATACCACAGCCGCTCCAGCATTTGTTATTGGTTGACTTCTTGATGATAGCTGTGCTTTCTGAAGTGAGGTGGAATCTCTGTGTTGTTTTAATTTGCATTTCTCAAATAAGCAATGATGTTCAACGTTTTTTCATATATTTATTTGCCATTTGTATTTCTTCATCTGAGAAGTATATGTTCATCTCAGATGCCCACTTATGGATTGTGTCTTTGAATTTTGAGGGCCAGATTTTTAAAAATTCTTTATATGTTCTGATAGAAGTGCTTTTCCTGAGGGAGAGTTAGCTAAACATTTTTCCCAATTTGTGGGTTTTCTTTTTACTCTGTTGGAGGTTTGCTTTGAAGTGCAGAAAGTTTTCAAAAATATGCGATCCCAGTTGTTAATTCTTTAAAGTTTTTTCCCATAAAGTCTAGTTTTTGTTCATAAACTCTCTAACCACCACTATATCTTCAAGATTTCTACCTACTTTCTCCCCAGTAGATTTAGTGTTTCTGTTCTAATATTTAGATCTTTGATTCATTTTGATTTCATTTTAGTGCATGGTGATAAACATGGTGTCTTAGTTACTCTTCTCTCATTGCTGGGACAAATACCCGACACTCAAAATGAAGGAAGGAAAGGTTTATTTAGCTCACAGTTACTGGAGGTTTCAGTCCATACTCAGCTGGGTCCAACGCAG
>NW_004524833.1:2168777-2179536 GCF_000260255.1 Octodon degus | reverse complement strand
CAAGCAGCTAGCTTCTCTTCCCACCTTACATTGTAATGCAAATTACCTGCCCCAGGGTAGGGGAAGTACTCATACCTATGGGTACTTCCCAGTATTTACCCACCTATGGGTAATCCCAACAGTACTAAAACCCATAATCCCAGCCTTGGATCACACATAATCCCAGTGGATCATGAGTTAACACAAACTCTATAAATCCTCACCCCATGACTGCATGAGGCTTTGGAGGGACAACTAGACACAAACCATAACACATGGGTATAATTTAGTTTTCAGAATTTGGATAGGCAGTTTTCCAGCATCATTTTTAAAGAGGCCATCTTTCTTCCAATGAATGTGTGGGTGGCTGAATGTGTTTGCAGTTATGTCTGCATCTTCTAATCTGTTCCATTGATCCCCAGGTGTATTTTTGTTGCCAGGACCATGATTATTTTATCACAGTAGTTTTGTAGCATAATTTCAAGTCAGGGATTGTAATGCCTCCTGCCTTTCCTTTGTTGCCTAGGATTGCTTTAGGCATTCCAGGTAGCTTCTGATTCCAGATGAATTTTAGGAATATTTTTTCTAGATCTGTGATACATATTAATGTTATTGTAATTAAGATTGCTTTGAATCTGTATAATAATGTTAGGAATATGGCCATTTTCACAGTGTTGGTTCTTCCTATCCATGAGCAAGGACTATCTTTCCATTTTCTTAAATCTTCAATCCCTTTTTTTCAGAGTACTGTACTTACCACCATATAAATCTTTTACTTCCTTTGTTAGGTTGATTCCTAAGTATTTTTTTGTTACTATATAAGGCATAGTTCCCTAATTTCTCTTTTGCTGTGTTTGTTGAACCTAAAAGAATTTAAGACCAAGCATTTCAGGAACAAGATGATCTGCCAGTATCCTTTCTACTTTCCAGAAAGAAACTGTTGAAAGATGGTACAATTTCTCATACACAGTATCCAAGTTAAAATTATGGTCCACACTCAAAGTCAACTCTAAATCACTAAACATGAAGAGAAAAATGTTAATCAAATCAGAATTAGATATTAGAACTGATGAAACTTTAACTAAGCTTAGTAACTTTAAGAAGATGGAGGAAATGCCATCTGTCTGTACATGTACTAATTCACCAAGGTGATTACAACTATTATTCAAAATAAATTTCACTAATAAAAATTTTTTTTAAAGAAAATGGAGAGAGGGGCTGGTGAGATGGCTCAGTGGTCTAAAGCACCTACTTGGAACAAGCTTGGCAAAGCACAGGGACCAGGGGTTCAATCCCCCAGCACCACATGCCAGCCAGCCCTGCCCCCTGGTGGGCTGAGCTGGCCACACACACACACACACACACACACAGAGAATAAAATAAATGTTAAAAAAAAAAAAAGAAAAAGAAAATGGAGAGAGGTGAACATAAATAATTTGCTTCAGTAGAGACATGGAAATGTTTATATTTTTTAAAAAACCAAAACTAAAAATTACAATAATTTCAAGTAAGACCACATGGGTAATAGTCACTGCAGTTGGAGGACAACAGATGTCAAGACTAGTCAGCAGGAAGGCGGTTCAATAGAAAGTTTCCAAACTCAAGGACAGACAAGAAAGGAGCGAGTGTCACAGGCCTGTGTAACACAGCCTGAAGTTCCCATACACACATAATTCCACTCCCTGAGGAAAGAAAACGTGTAGAAGCAGTATACGAGGAGAAAAGAGTAAGAATTTGGTTACTTTTAAATTGGATATATCAGAGTCTAGAATTTCAGCAAATCTCAAGTAAAAAAAAAAAAAAAAAAAGCACCAATTTCTTTCAGAAGTACTAGTATGGTTTCAATTTAGAAATTTGAGGAATAGTGTGAATTGTTGTGGTGAGAGCTCAAAATGCACAGGGAAATTTTGTCACTTTCCCTGATGGAGCTTTCAGGTAAATCATCCCTTGGATGTCAGAAACAGGACTGATGGGAAGTAGAAGTGAATATGCTTGATGCTGATAATGGGAAATTGAAACCAGGAAGCTCTTTAAACCGCAATTAGTAAGGCTTTGGGCCCTAGCTTCAAATGTCAAAGACGTGAAAGGCCCAAATTCTAGGAAAAATAATTTTAAAATGTATTTAAAAGACATTTAATTAGGGGATATGTTGGTAGTTCAGGGGTAGAGTACATGCTTAGCATATACAAGACACCAAGAAGCCCATGCATTTATTTACATTTTAAAAGTGAAATTCCGAAAGCCAGGGTGATGGATCGGTGGAATAAGCACTTCCCTGGCAAGCACAAGGGCCTGAGTTCAAGCCCCAGTTCCGCAAAAAAAAAAAAAAGTGAAATTCATTTAAGAAACATAGAATAGAAAATTTCAAAGACAACTTTACTCAGTAAAATAGGCATTAACAACATAACTAGTTGGGTACTCTAAGGACATCATATCTGTATAACAATTATGAGCAGACGAATCATATTCATAAGCACGTGAACAAGTGAAATGTATAAATGTGTATCAGTATGGTCGGCATTTGTGTGAATCTTGATTTATAACTGCAATCATCAGAAATGCTGTAATGGACAGCCTAAATCCCCCTTTCTTTTTTATTTTGGCATTGAGGATGAAATCCAGTGAGGCTATACCATTGAACTACACCCCCAATCCTTTACATCTTTCCTTCCTTTTTCTCTTTCTTTCGTTGTGTCTTTCTTTCTTTCTTCTTCCTTTCTTTTTTTAAATGTAGTTGGTAAAGGGTCTCACTAGGACTAGTAGTGATGCTCCTGTGTTCAGGCTCCCCAACTCTGGGGTTACAGGCACGCAACACCATACTTTGTCTCAGTGGCTGGCTCAGTGCACCCAGGGGCTGGGCCAGTGTGCCATATGGTGCCAGCGATTGAACCTGGGTCTCTATGCTTGCCTAAGTAGGCGCTCAGTCCTCTGAGCTATTTTACTGGCCCTATATTTTTTCTTTTTAACTTTGAGATAGGATCTTGCTGAATTGTCCAGTCTTGCTTCAAAGTTTCTACGTCCTTGTCTTAGCCCCCTGAGTAGCTAGGATTACAATATATACCACCACATGCCCAACAGACAACTTAAACTTTTTTTTAAATATGGGATCTTGCTACTGCCCAGGCTAGGCACAAACTTGTGATTCTTCTGCATCAGCAGCCTAAGTTCTGGGATTATAGGCCATGGCTAAATAAAATATTAGGAGAATCAATTAAAAACCTTGGGGGCTGGTGAGATGGCTCAGTGGTCTGAAGCACCTACTTAGAACAAGCTAAGCAAAAGCACAGGGACCAGGGTTCAATCCCCAGCACCACATGCCAGCCAGCCCTGCCCCCTGGTGGGCTGAGCTAGCCACACACAACAAAATAAATAAATAAATAAATAAATAAATAAATAAATAATTTTTTAAAAAAGACTCAAATTTCTTTTAAAAAAACCTTGATGTGCTGAGTGTGGTAACACAAAACTATAATCCCAGTTACTCAGAAGCCTGAAGCAGAAGGATCATAAGTTCAAATCTATGGCACTTCAGTAGAAATTTGTCTCAAAATTTAAAAAAAAAATAAAGGTTTAGAAAGGTACCTCAGTATGAGGTCCTGGGTTTAAGCCCCAGTGCTATAAACAAAACAAAACAAAACACAAAATATACACTTGATGGGTCACCACTGCACATGTAGTCCCCAATATCTCAATAAATTATAACTTTTTATACATTTAAATGTTTTACACAAAGTTAACATTGTGATAAGTCACTTTCCAAGAATCAAATTTCCAAACTCATAAAATAAGATTAGAAATCTCTAAATCTGTCTATCTCTCTATCCTTTTAGAATAGGAAATGATATGAAAATGAAATACATAGCAAATGAATTATAAAAAGTAATGCTGACAATTTAGAATAGTTGGAAATATTTGTTTTAAGTTTTTTTTTTTTTTTTCCCCAGAACCGGGAATTGAACTCAGGCCCCCACGCTTGCCAGGGAAGCGTTTATTCTACTGAGCCATCTCCCCGGCCCCTATTTTTTTTTTAAAAAAGAGAAAAAGAAAAAACTGAGGAGAAAGTTGAACATACGGTAATGTGTAATACTGGGATAAAATTATTTGGAAAGAGTCCATAAAAGCTGGCAAATTTTGGTATCATTGCGTGTATCTCAAAGTCTTACATCTGAATGAATTGCAGCTATTTTTCCTTTAAAGTTTAGCTCTCCAAGGAGAATATATTTACATCCATTTTCTAGATTGCATGAGTTATCTTTAAATTCATCTATGATCTGGTATATATCAACATGACTATTCCCTACCAAATTTTCCCATCTTCTGTATCATGCTCCTTGGTTATTTTTGGTACATGCAAATTCATTCTAACTGTACCCATATACAGACCACAAATTTTATGGCAAGAACAAAACAGCCACAACATGGCATAAGTGTTCTCTTATCCCACCATGCATGTCATTGTTTTTGTGGAACCAGGGATTGAACTCAGGCCCTTGAGCTTACCAGGGAAGCGCTCATTCTACTGAGCCATCTCCCCGGCCCTCACGTCATTGCTTTCACACTGGTCAGTGAGTTCCCTGAAGAACAGGCAAAGGTAGCTTTATTTCATTAAAAGCTCCTGGATCTTCACTGACTGGAAATAATGCTAGTGCAGACCAAAAAGCATTTTTAAACGAAAGCTTTCATTGTTGTCACATTGCATGGCCAGTCCCTTCCTCAGAGTCCTGCTTTTTATTGCCTTTGTATAATACCACCACCCTGGGACTTGATATTTTCTAGATTTTTTTGCTTATAGGATTTTCACATTTGGGATTTTAATCTTCAGAAATTTTTTTATGAAGATTTTCGATTGTGAATTTGGAGCTTTGAGGATGTCAATATTTGGTATTATGGTTTTTAGGTGTTATGATCAGTACTGGTAATAATGTTTTCTCTTTTACTCATGATTTCATGCATATGCTTTTTTTTTTGGCAGAACCAGGGATTGAACTCAGGCCCTCACACTTGCCAGGGAAGCACTTATTCCACTGAGCCATCTCCCCGCCCTTCATGCATATGTTTTAAAGAAAATAATGCCCCACCAACATCCTGCCATCTCAAGCCAAAATCTCCAGAAAATTCCAGTTGAGAAAAATTTCAACAGTCACACAAACATACAAACAAAAATAAAAATATCCCATGGTGCAATTTGACCTTCCCACTTTACCCTCCCAAACACTGGTTTGAAATTTACACAACCTTTCTAAGAACTTCTGATATCTCTGGGCACCATCTAGCATTATGTCTATTTCAGAGCCTTGAAGTATTGCAGAAGTTCAGTTAGGGTAGCTGTTAGTATTTTTAAGGGTTTTTTTTTTTTGACAGGGTTTCACAGAGTATATTAAATGAAATCAAGCAGCAATAGAGGATTTACCAAGAATTCAAGACAAAATTTCAGTACTTTTAGACAAGGTCTTAGGATTTAGGTGTCGTAGTTAAGATGGGTTGTCAACTTGATTGCCTTGTGAGCTACTTAGGTGGCCAGTGTGTATGGGTGGGTCATGCACCTTGGACTTGGCTACTCTACTTGGTTCCTGGCCCCTTCTCCTCTGTCACTGTTCCTCTGAGCTGCATTCCTACCACCACAAAGTGATCAGCTTTGCTCCACTTTTCTCTTCTGCTGTGATGTTCTTGAATCAGAGCCAGGTAATCATGAGCTAAAACTTCTCAAAACATCAGCAAAAAGAAATCCTTCCTTTTTTAAGTTGTGTGTGTGTCAGTTATTTGGTCCTACTGACAAAAAACTGATTAACATATGTGTTAACAAAAATGGATACTAACAAAAATATGCATTCCATACCTCAAGAAACACAAAACAGGGTCATCCAGATAGCTCAGTAAACTAAAGTGCCTGCTTAGGAAGGACTCAGTGGCCAGGGCTCGATCCCCAGCATGGTGTGTGGGCAGCCCCCAGGGGCGCACTGAGATGGTGATTGAGATTGGGTGTGAGGGTTTGCACCTGTAATCCCAGCACTTGGGAGGCTGAAAACAGGAGAATCATTCAGATTCGGATGTACATAATGAGACCCTGTAGACCCTGTACTAAATACATCAAAAAGAAAATTTTTAAAAAAGAAAAACACAAAACATTTTTCATAATTTTTCTTTTGAAGTAGGAATTTTTTGGTACAGTGAAGAACAACACAGAGTGCAGAGACTCGTGACATAGGTATTTCTTCATGCAAAAGTTAAATACTTATCAAAAAGTGTATTGTGATTAACAAAAACTTAACAACAAAAAGATCTCTCCAAGCCAAAGGCTGGCAGAGAACTGCTTCCTTTGGGATATAGGTCTTCCTCCATGTTAGCCTAAACTCTGTTCCTTTTCCATTGAGCATTTGGGTGGATGCCAGTCATAGCTGAGGATTTGCAAGACATGCTGGCTTCAGAAATAAAATATTCTGTTTTTCTCTCTCCATATAATAAGGACATTGCCATCTCCTGTAGAAAAAGCTATTGCTTTTTATTTAGATGAGTAAGTCTGTCTCATTATGGAGTGAAATGGTACTGAAATCTTTGGGTTACCGCTGCTCTTCATTCATATTCTTTGCCTTGTTTGATCAGTAATAAACATTACCACTGTTTCACTGTTATATTTCCCAATTCGATCTCAGTTTAAAAGAGGAAGTAAGGGTTGCTATGTTTTGAGCTCATTAAATTCCAACTCAGAATGTTATTTTAATATCCTCAAGAAGCAAAAAGCTGACCTGCCCAAGCCCAGGGCCTGTGAGTATGTGGGAGAGCTTCTGCACTCTCCTAAGCCTGCTGGACCTCTCCGGACCAAGGCCAGGCCCGCCACATGAGTGAGACCTTTCTTCACGCTCTCGAGACCTCTCCACCCCTCCAGAGCCAGCCCAAACCCTCCTTGTGAGTGAGAACTTCCACCATGCTCTCAGAACCCCTACAGACCCACTCAAGCCCAGGACCTGAGAGTGTGTGGGAGAGTTTTTGCACCCTCCTGTGCCCCCAGGACTTCTCAGATCCAGCCCAGGCCTGGCATAGAGCCCTGGGATGAAACTCTGCAGCTGAAATCCTTACAGAGAGACTAGGGGCCAAAGCCACCCAGCTAATCCAGGAGGAGAAAATCTTGCCAGAGAGGCACAACAGGTTCACCTCCAAGGGCTACAGCAGGAAGGAACTGAGCATAGTAGCCAGGCCCAAGCCAGGCACAACAGGATGAACTCAAACTTAGTAGATCCACACCCGAATTTTAGTAGGTGCTAAGGTTATAATTGCACCAAAGCTGACACCAAAGGGCAGAGGATAGTGCCATACAAAATGACAAAGAGAAGGAGCAAAATACAATTGCAGATCCTGAGCCCATACATAACAAGTTCAGAGGACAGTAGCACAGCTGAAATGTCTGAATTAATAGCATCTGAAGTAAAGAAACAACAGCAAAAAAGCATAGAGGAACTCAGATAAGAATTAATCTCTGAAATAAAAAAAGATATCTCTGAATTAATAGCATCTGAAGTAAAAAAATCTAATGCAAAAACATATAGAGGAAATCAGATTAGAAATAATCTCTGAAATAAAAGAATTAATACCTGCTTCTCAAGAATACACTGGTAAGGGAAACTTAGTTCTCTTTCCCATCTTGCAAGATGGCGGGTGAAAAAACTGAGAAGCCAGACACTAAAGAGAAGAAACCTGAAGCCCAGAAGGCTTCTGCCAGTGGCACTGGTAAAAAGGGTAAGGTGAAGAAGGCAAAAAAGTCCAAGAAGGGGCAGCCCTACTGCAGCCGAAATCCTGTTCTGGTTAGAGGAATTGGTAGGTACTCCCGATCTGCCATGTATTCCAGAAAGGCTTTGTACAAGAGAAAGTACACAGCTGCTAAATCAAAGGTTGAAAAGAAAAAGAAGGAGAAAGTTTTTGCTACCATCATAAAACCAGTTGGTGGGGACAAGAATGGAGGTAGCTGGGTGGTTAAGCTTCGAAAAATACCTAGATACTACTCTACTGAAGATGTGCCCCGAAAGCTCTTGAGCCACGGCAAGAAACCCTTCAGTCAGCATGTGCGGAAACTTGGAGCTAGCATCACTCCTGGCACCATCTTGATCATCCTCACCGGGCGTCACAAAGGCAAGAGAGTGGTCTTCCTGAAGCAGTTGGCCAGTGGCTTGCTACTTGTGACTGGGCCTCTGAGCCTTAATCGTGTTCCTCTACGAAGAACACACCTCTTGCCACCTCTACAAAAATTGACATTAGCAAAGTGAAAATCCCCAAACACCTCACTGATGCTTACTTTAAGAAGAAGAAGTTGCAGAAGCCCAGACACCAGGAGGGCGAGATCTTCGACACCGAGAAAGAGAGATACCAGATTTCAGAGCAGCGCAAGGTGGATCAGAAAGTGGTGGACTCACAGATTTTGGCAAAAATCAAAAGTGTTCCTCAGCTCCGGGGTTACCTGCGATCTGTTTTTGCTCTGACAAATGGAATATATCCTCATAAATTAGTGTTCTAAATTTCTTACTAAGAACCTAATTAAATACTTGATACATTTTCAAAAAAAAAAAAGAAGAAGAAGACACTGATAACAAAAAAATAGAAGAGATTACAAAAGTGACAGATTCCTTGAATGAACAATACAGGAAAGAAAGAGATCGCATGAAGCAGAGTCAAAGATATATAGAGGAACTGAAAATTTCAATCACAAGGTTGCAAAACCGTTTGAATCAAACTGAAGATAGAGTTTCAGATCTTGAAGACACTGTTGCAGCTAGTGAAAAGGTAAGAAAAGATCTCTTAAAAACAACTAGGATGCAGGAAAAAATTCATCACTTGCAAGATGATGCAAAGATGAACAATGTGAGACTAATAGGTATCAATGAGAAAGAAGGAGTCAGTACAAATGATAGAAAAAGACTATGGGCAGAAGTAATAGCGGAAAACTTTCCAAATATGAGGAAAAAAATCTGACATTCAGGTAAGCAAAGCATACAGAACTCCAAATAACTTTAACCCAATTAAAAATATAGAGAGACATATAATAGTGAAGATCCCAGAAATCCAGCACAAAAACAATGTACTGAAAGCCACTGGAGAAAAGAAACAGATCAGGTTTAAAGGAAAACCCATCAGAACAATGGCAGACTTCTCTTCACAAACCATGAAGGCAAGAAGAGCATGGAGCAGAGTACTTCAAGTCTTCTATAAAAACAAATATCAGCCCAGACTACTATAGCCTGCAAAACTCTCTTTCAAGTTTGATGGAGAAGTGAAATACTTCCATAACAAAGAACAACTAAAGAATTTCATGATGACAAAGACAACCCTTCACAGACTACTGAAAGATGTTCTAGAGAGGGACAAAAATGATCAGAACTCCATGAACAACAACAGAAGGAACCCACTAAATAGGGCAAACAATTAAACACAGGAGAAAAAGGAGTAAACAACAACAGGTAAATAACATGTCAATCATAACTCAATACATCTCAATTATAACCATCAATATTAATGGGCTCAATTCACCAATTAAAAGAAATAGACTGGCACAGTGGATTAGGAAACAAAATCCAACAATATGCTGTATACAAGAAACACACTTAACTCATAAAAAAAATTCATAGGCTGAAAGTCAAAGGATGAAAAACAGTACTACACACTCCAGAACCTCAAAAAAATGCAGGGGTAGCAATCCTGTTTTCAGACAGTCTCAACTTCAAATCAAGAATGATCAAATGAAGTAAAGAAGGCCACTATATACTGGTTAGAGGAAAAAAATCAAGAGGAAGAGGTAACACTCATAAATGTGTACCCACCAAACATGGGAGCACCCAACTATATAAGACAAGTCTTAATGGACATGAAAAATCTAATATCCAATACCACAATCTTAACAGGAAACCTTAACACCCCTTTATCCCAAAAAGATAGGTCAACCAGACAAAAAATTAACAAAGAAGTAGCGGAACTGAACCAGAGCTTGCAACAATTGGACTTAGAGAACATATAGAGTGTTCCACCCAACGACAGCTGAATATACATTTTTTCAGCTGCATGTGGGTCATATTCTAAAATAGACCACATACTGGTCCATAGGTCCTGCTTAAGTATATGCAAGAAAACAGAAATTATCCCATGCATATTATCTGACCACAGTGCAATGAAACTGGAAGTGAATGAGAAAATAAAACAGAATAACCCCATAAATACAGGGAAATTAAACAACATCCTACTCAGCAACCAGTGGGTCACAGATGAAATTAAACAAGAAATTCAACAACATCTACAATTCAATGAAAATTCAAGCACAACTTATCGGAATTTATGGGATGCAATGAAAACAGTTCTCAGAGAGAAATATATAACTGTGAACTCACACATTAGGAAAACAGAATGGGAAAAAATTAACACCCTAATGTTGCACCTCCAACATCTAGAAAAGGAAGAACAAACCAAACCCAGAGCCCAAAGATGGGAAGAAATCCTAAAAATTAGAGCAGAAATTAATTCAATTGAGATGAAAAAAAAAAACAGTTCAAATAATTAATGAATCAAAAAGCTGGTTCCTTGAAAGATTAAATAAAATTGATAATCCCCTACCTAACCTCATCAAAAAGAGGAAAGAAAAAATTCAAATACAAGCAATAAGGAATGAAAAGAGTGTAACTACCACAGACCCAATGGAAATTCAGAAGATTGTCAAAAGCTACTTTGAGAACCTTTACTCTCACAGAATAGAAGACACAGAAGAAATGGACAGATTCCTAGAAAGGTACAAATTACCAAAACAGAA
>NW_004524833.1:2159882-2167932 GCF_000260255.1 Octodon degus | reverse complement strand
AGCACCTACTTAGAACAAGCTTAGCAAAGCACAGGGACCGCAGTTCAATCGCCCAGCACCACATGCCAGTCAGCCCCGCCCCCTTGTGGGATGAGCTGGCCACACACACACACACACACACACACACACAAATAAATAAATAAATAATTTTATAAAAAAAAGAATAGGTAAAGAAGAAGTTAAATTATCACTATTTATAGATGACATGATACTTTACTTGGAAGACCCAAAAAACTCCACCAGAAACCTACTAGAATTGACACACAAATTCAGTAGCATAGCAGGATACAAAGTCAATACCCTAAAGTCAATAGCATTCCTCTACACACATAACAAAACACACTGAGAGGGAAATTAGAGAAACAATACATTTTACAATAGCATTGAGGAAAATGAAATACCCAGGGATTAATCTAACTAAATAAGTCAAAGGTCTTTTCAAGGAAAATTACAGTACTCTTAAAAAAAGAGATCATAGAGGATTTCAGAAAATGGACAGATATTCCCTGTTCCTGGATAGGAAAAACCAACATCATGAAGATGGCCATACTCCTAAAATTGTTGTACAGATTTAATGCAATCCCTATCAAACTACCATCAACATACCTCCTAGACCTAGAGAAATCATTCCTAAAATTTATTTGGAACCATAAAAGACCTAGAATAGCAAAGACAATCCTGGGCAACAAAGACAAGGCAGGAGACATTAAAATTCCTGACTTGAAATTATACTACAAAGCTACTGTGATAAAATCAGCATGGTACTGGCAATGAAATAGACCTGAGGATCAATGGAATAGATTTGAAGGTGCAAGGGGCTGGGGAGATGGCTCAGTGAAATAAGCACTTCCCTGGCAAGCCCAAGGGCCTGCATTCAATCCCCAGTACTGAAGAAAAAAAAAAGATGCAGAAACCTCTGCAAACACACTCAGCCACCTGATCTTCAACAAAGGGGCCAAACATGCTTACAAGAAAGAAAAATAACTTCTTTAACAAATGATGCTGGAGAAACTGGCTCTCTACATGCCAAAAACTAAAACTTGACCCAGGTCTATCACCATGCACTAAGCTAAAGTCAAAGTGGATTAAACATCTAAACATGAAAACAGAAACACTAAATCTCCTGGAAGAGAAAGCACGAGGAACTCTTGAAGACATAAGGATGGGCAAAGAGTTCATGAACAAAAATCAAATCGCATGGGTAATAGTTGAAAGAATTAACAACTGGGACCTCCTCATATTGAGAAGTTTTTGCACATCAAAAGAAATTACCAACAAAGTGAAAAGACAACCCACAAATTTTGAAAAAATCTTAAATAATAAGCACTCAGACAAAGGTCTGTTCTCTAGAATTTATAAAGAACCAAAAAACATTAGAACCCCAAAATTTAAAGACCAATCCAGAAATGGGCATCCAAGATGAACACACACTTCTCAGAGGACAAAATTAAAGCAGAGAATAAATACATGAAAAAATGCTCCACATCAGTAGCCATTCATGAAATGCAAATTAGAACAACACTGGGATAACATCTCACGCTAGAAAGAATGGCTATCATAAACAAATCAACTAACAACAAATGCTGGCAAGGCTGTGGGGAAAAAAGAACCCTTCTCCACTGCTGGTGGGAATGTAGACTGGTGCAACCATTATGCAAATCAGTGTGGAGACTCCTTAAAAAACTAGAACTGGAAATCCCATTCAAACCAGCTGTCCCCCTACTGTGAATTTTCCCAGAGGAACTGAAAATGTTATATCATAGTGATATATGTGTACCTATATTTATAGCAGCACAATTTGTGATAGCCAAATCTTGGAAGCAACCAAGATGCCCATCACTTGAGGAATGGATGAAAAAGATGTGGTATTTTTATACAATGGCATACTACTCAGCTATAAAAAATGATAAACTCAAAGCCTTTATATATAAGTGGATGCTACTTGACGATATACTCATAAGTGAAATAAGCCAGACCCACATGTGTAAATATCATGTAGTCTTCCTAGTATAAGAACTCAAAGGAAGAAATAAAAATAGAAAGGCATAACACAATTAAAAGGAATGTGAGAACTTGAGGATTAGTTAATGAAGAAAGCGCAAGAAAAAAGCTAGAAAACATCAAAGGGGCAAAGTCATACATTTATATGCACAAGATGGGAAAGGAAATGGTCCTGAGAATCTTCAGCATGTTTTTGAAAATAGCAGTTAATTGGCAGGTTTCTCGCCCTGACTATATATGCTAATACCTGTGATTGAAGCTACTGCACTGAAGAAAACAATGTGTAATGCTAGGGTAATGCTTGGAATGCCTGTCATTCTGGTCTTCTAATTATGTACTGCTTGTCATGACATACCAATTATGGCCATACTGTCTCTCAAGTAAAAGTTTGTTTAAAAAAAGGGGGTAATAATGAAAACATGAGAAGAGAAAAGGCACAGGACTGTCCTGCTACAAGACTGTATATATTGTTAAATTTCTAAATTTCTGTGTAAAAATATGTAAATGCGGGTCTGGGGAGATGGCTCAGTGGAATAAGCGCTTCCCTGGCAAGTGTAAGGGCCTGAGTTCAATGCCCAATTCCGGGAGAAAAAAAAAATATATATATATATATATGTAAATGCTTATTCTTATTTTTTAAATATTTTTATCCTTTTAATCTTTTTTCTTTATATTCTGGAGGGACTCAAAGTTTAGCATATCAATACTTGATGGAAAATACCTGTTCCATATTATGTCTAAAATGTTTGATATTCAGACAGATAGTAAGGTTAAGCTCAACTGCCTATATTATAGGGTAATAATATCATTAAGCTTCTCTTTTGGAGGGTTAACAACTTATGTTTGCAGACCAAAAATTAAAGAAAAAGAAGGGCTATAAGGACAGCTAACATTTTGGCCCTAGCTTTTCAAAGTCAGTAAGGGCTTAGGAAATAAGAGAACCTGTACTATAACATCGTGTAACTCAATTGTATCCCAAATTTTCTGATCAAGGAGATTTTGGAGCCACAGAGGAAAGTGATCAATGATGTAGAGTGTGCCTAAGGAGAGTCACTTAGAGAGAAAACATTCCCTCAAGCTTTCACAGAGAGTAAACTGGTCAAACAATGACCATGACTCATCCGTATGGCTGACACTGATGAAGGATCTACAAACTGAGGTACAGTGTTTCAGGTTAAATCCTGAGGGGACTTGACTGACCTTACCAGATACAAAAGTTACATTTCTTGTTATATAGGTCTTGCTCTTTCTTGGTCTTAACCATCCAGCTGAAAAGTACGAAAACAAAGTATAAAAAGTAAAGCCATATTAATATGCTGAGCTGTAAATGGCTCAAGTCAACAACTTTGGACATTGACAGTCATGTGGAAAACCCACTACTATTATGGACTATTGGACTATATTTGGATATTTTGCTGAATTCATGCACCTACAGTATTTAATGACAATGGAATGACCTTCTCTGACAAAACTAACCAAAAAAGGGGGATACAAATGAGCGATCATTTTTGTGTCTGTATACTCAAAATAGGTAGGATAGATATACAGCTCCATTTTCTTAATTCAATGAATAGAGATGTCTGTTCTAATAGTGTTTGAGATAGGTTATCAGGTCTTCATCTTGTACAATTTATAACAACTAAGACAACAATATGCGATGTATTAATTATTGAAAATGTACTAGTAATCAGTTTTGAAACTGTCTCATTGCTATTTGTTTCTCAATAAAAATATTTTTAAAAACTAATCTAAAAAATGCTTTTGTCTGTGAACTAAATTGTTTGCAGATGAAAGTGTTCATGAACTGAGACACCACTGTATTTAATTGCATACCTGTTCTTCTGAAAAATGTCTATTCATTTTATCTGCCCATTTCGACTGGGACTTTGGACTTTTATATTGAGGGGGTCTAAATGTTTAAGTCTTCATAGTTTCTAGACATCAGTCTTTTGACCCAAGAGCAGCCAGCAATTTTTTTTCCCCATCTTATAGTTTGTCTTTACTCTGCCGAACTTTTGCCTTGCTGTGATTTTTAATTTGATATGATCCTGTTTGTTGATTCTTGGCACAAATTCTTTACAGAACAAACCTATATATATTTTTTGAAGATACTAAAAGAGACCTAAATAAATTTAAAACTATACAATTTTTTATGGAATGAATATAATAATGTAGGAAAAGAATATAATGATATAATGAAATGCAATGATTTTTATTTTCTTCTACATTCACTCAGAACATAGCAAAATTCCAAACAAGTCTCTGTAATTGTGAAATGTCAATGCAAATCTAGTGTTTCCATGAACAAGAGGAGATGATGTGTCCTAACAGGTAACATGATTTATCATAAACTAGACTATTTTGACTTCATTCACATGTGAAAAAAATATTATCTGCAAGTGATTTGCTGTCTAGGACAATGGAAGGGAGATAGGCTACCTTGTTTTTGCTTGCATATTGTGCTATGCATCGAAAATAACACATTTCTATTTTTCTGGCATATCCTGCAAATAATATTTTTACATGGAGTAAAACCTTAAATTTAAAAATATAACAGCATTATAAAGCATGTGGGAGGGAACAGACATTTTCACAATCTTATAGTAGAATGGGAATTAACAGGCAAAAGATGTGAACATTCACAAATTTTTTATAACCCAGTAAGTAATAGGCAAGATTTAGACAAGTAACATCTGTGCATCAAATATAAAAATTTGTTAGACTCATATCTATTAAAGTAATAATTTCAAGGCTTTTTTAGAAACAGGAGAAAAAGCATGGAGAAGAAAGGGAAGAATTATCATGCATAAATATGTGAAAAAAATCATACCTCATTGGCAGTGAAAAATATTTCAGTTTAAAACATTAGGTAATAAAACAATAAGTGTCCTTTCTGGGTCCACTTGATAGGTAAATGGGAAAATGTCAAACAGTATCAGATGCTGATGAAACTATTAACACAATTTATTATAAACTAGACTATTTCAATTTCATTTATACATGAAAAAAAGTTAGTAAGTGATTTTCCATAAGTGATTTAAAGATTGGTGAATGTTCGCATCTTTTGTATGTTAATTCTTTTTTGCTATAAGATTATGAAGATATTTTTTCTTTCCTATGTGCTTTATAATATAGGAACAAAAACCATATTCCATGTACTCCTGTGCTTCCTCTTACACACTGACACAACCACTTTAGAGATGAGCTTACCGCTAAGTGAATCTGGGCTCATCCTTGCCCCCTACTCGTGGGAAGAGATTCAGGGAAAACTAGTGCCCTCAAGCAGTGTGGATCATGTACAAGAACGTTCATATCTTCATGTGTCACAAAGGCAAAATTGGAAATACCCAAACATCTGGCAATCCTGGGATGTATACATAAATGCAGTACTAGTATATTTTTCTGGGAATAAAAATGTAAACCTCTTTTTTAAAATTTTATTTATTTGTGTGTGTGTGTGTGTGTGTGTGTGTGTGTGTGTGTGTGTGGCCAGCTCAGCCAGCCCACCAGGGGGCGGGGCTGGCTGGCATGTGGTGCTGGGGGTTTGAACCGCAGTCCCTGTGCTTTGCTAAGCTTGTTCTAAGTAGGCGCTTTAGACCACTGAGCCATCTCACCAGCCCCCCCCCCTTTTTTTCTTTGGTGGAACCGGGAATTGAACTCAGGCCCTTGCGCTTGCCAGGGAAGCACTTATTCCATTGAGCCATCTCCCCGGCCCAAAAATGTAAACCTTTTTACAACTGCACAGTGACTTGTACCCACACAAATGAATAACTGACACCTAGTTTTGCTGCAAAGAGGCAAATCAAAGAAGCATTCATGACATATGTTGTTGAGATGTGCATGAGTAGATAATAACCTGTCCTTACCAAAGGGATGGAGCTGATATACAGAGAATCCAGTAGTTACCTGGGTGAGAGACAGCAGTCTGGAATCAATGAGGGACAGGGACAATGTATAAAGTCCTGGAACTCTTTGTATGTTCTTTATGTCAAACTGGGTTACGACTACCGGGCTAATGATTTTATTTTTAAATTTTAAGTGTGCAATTTCTAAATCTTTCCTAATATGTGACATATTTTATTAGCAAATGAAAATCTGCATTTATGTTTTCCAATTGATGATTTATTTCTTCACAAACACGATTTGTCTGTTCATGATAGCTATACGCATGTGATAGTCACATACCTGAGTGTGTTGGGAGCAATGCTATCATTTGTGATTTTAAACTGTACAATGGCCATTGACATGTTGTATACATCTTATATTTCTCAGATAAATCATTTACAAAATATGTTTAAAAAAGAAATACAAATAGAAAGGTATAACATAATTAAAACGAAAGTAAGTACTTGAGGATTAGACAACAAAGAGAGGGCAAGGAGAAGAGCCAGGAAACATGACAGGGGCAAAGCCATACATTTATGCAGCACAAGATGGGTAAGGCAGGGCCAGGGAGATGGCTCAGTGGAATAAGTGCTTCCCTGGCAAGCACAAGGGCCTGAGTTCAATCCCCGGTTCCACCAAAAAAAAAAAAAGATGTGTAAGGCAATGATTCTGAAAAACACCAGCAGGTTTTTGAAACTAGCAGTTAATTGGTAGGATTCTCAACCTGACTAACTATATATGCTGATACCTGTGAACTAAGCAACTGCACTGAAGATAGCAATGTGTAATAGTAGTGTCATGCTTGGAACACCTGTCATTCTGGTCTTCTAAATACATACTGCTTGTCATGACATACCAATTTTTGCCATACTGTCTCTCAAGTAAATGTTTGTTTAAAAAAGGGGGTAATAAATGAAAAAAAGAAACAAGAAAAAAAATGTCACCGGACTGTCCTCCTACAAAGCTGCATATGGTTAGATTTCTAAATTTGTGTAAAAATATGTAATTGTTTATTCATATTTTTTAAATATTTTTTAAATTTTTTCTTCATATTCTGTAGGGATTCAAAGTTTAGCATATCTATACTTGATGGAAAATGCTTGTTCCATGTTATGCCTAAGATGTTCGATATTCAGGCAGATAGTTAGGTTAAACCCAACTGCATATGTTGTAGGGTAATAATAAGCTTCTCTTCTGGAGGGTTAACAACCTAAGTTTGCAGATGAAAAATTAGAGATAAAGAAGGGCTGCAAGGATAGCCAACATTTTGGCCCTAGCCTTTCAAGGTCAGTGAAGACTCAGGACATAGGAGAACCTATACTGTAACATCATGTAACTCAGTTATGTCCCAAATTTTCTGATCGAGGAGATTATGGGGCCACAGAAGAAAGTGATCAATGATGTAGAATGTGCATAAGGAGAATCACCTGGAAAGAAAACATTCTCTCAAGCTTTCACAGAGAGCACATTGGCCAAGCAATGGCCGTGACTCATCCTCATGGCTGACACTGACGAAGGATCTACAAAGTGTGGCACAGGGTTTCAGGATAAATCCTGAGGGGACTTGACTGAGCTTATCAGATATAAAAGTTACATTTCTTGTTATATAGGTCTTGCTTTATCTTGGTCTTAACCATCCAGCAGAAAGGTAAAAACAAAACAAAACAAAACACGAGACATAAGGGGTGAAGCCATGTTGGTATGCTGGGGTGTAAAGGGCTCAGGTCAACAACTTGTGACATTGCCAGTCCTGCGGATGACCCACTACTATTATGGACTACTGGACTACATAGGAATATTTTGCTGAATTCACATACCTACAATATTTAAATGACAATGGAATATCCTTCTCTGACTAAACTGAACAAATAAAGGAGATACAAATGAATGACCATTTTGTACCTGTATATACAAAATAAGATAGATATACAGCTACTTTCTCTTAATTCAGTGAGAAGAAAGATTTGTACTAATAGTGTTTGGACAGATTATTATATCATCATTTTATACTATGAATAACCACTAAGAAGATAACAATATGCAATGTATAATTATTTTTTTTAACATTTAATTTGTGTGTGTGTGTGTGTGTGTGTGTGTGTGTGGCCAGCTCAGCCCACCAGGGGGCGGGGCTGGCTGGCATGTGGTGCTGGGGGATTGAACC
>NW_004524833.1:2125705-2159782 GCF_000260255.1 Octodon degus | reverse complement strand
TGGCTGGCATGTGGTGCTGGGGGATTGAACCGCGGTCCCTTTGCTTTGCTAAGCTTGTTCCAAGTAGGAGCTTTAGACCACTGAGCCATCTCACCAGGCCCATGCAATGTATAATTATTGAAACTCTCCTACTAATCGGTTTTGAAACTCTCATTGCTATTTGTTTCTCAATAAAATTTAAAAAAAAATAAGTGAAAAGTTGAATAACAGATTTGTTAAAAAAAAAAAAAAGAAAAGAAAAAGAGTTGTTTCTAGAACTTTAGGATTTTGGTTATCATGTGCATATGGGTTCCTAAAAGAAACAGCGCACAGAACTTTGGGATGTGAGACTTGTGGAACCAGAGGATCATGCTCCCTAACAAAGAAGAGAAAACTAAGTCCGCGGTTAGGTAGCGTCAGAGTTAAGGATGAACTGCAGAGCAGAGGGCAGGATCACCAGAAGGCGATTTGGAAAAATGCATGTTGGACGCTAGAAGCTAGAAAACGCACCACAGAGGCACTAGCAGCGAGTTAGGTCAAGTCCCCCTTTCAGGCATTCAATGTACAGAATTTAGTTCTGTGACTTACACTGAGCCCTTCCAACTTCTGCTTTCTATTTCAAAGACTGGAGGGACTGTGTGGATGACACCTGCTCAGAGCTGAGATCACGAAGTATAAATCCGACATGCTCCAGCCTTCTTGAGGCTCTTATGGTAAAGAGGTTTAATCAGGGACGACAACTTTAAGTGACAAGTACTTAGTTACTAGGACAGCCAGAGTCAGTAGGCTTCCCAGGGCGCAAGCTGTTTTAAAACTGCCGGTCACATCCCGGAGGCGTGGCCAACAGGGGTTCACAGGGGAGGAAGGCGGGACCGTACTAGATTCCTTGGCAACCAAGGGCTGAGTGCGAAGGCGGAACTTTGAAAAATAATAGGCATGGGACCTAACCATTCCAGTGGCTGTGGCGCAGTGCGCAGGGCCTTAGGCGTGAGGCTGCTGGGCTAACCAGGTGGGAGCTAAAGGAGGTGTTGCCCTTGGTAAGGGCTATTTACTGGTGTGTAAGAAAGTGTTTCCATTTTTTTGTTTTTTAATTGTTGACTGATTTTTTTTTTTTTTTTTTGAAGGGTTTACAGGGTGTTCAGGGTCTCACTACTACATCTGACTCATAGTGAAGCCACCTGTTTACAGCCTCCCAAGAGCTGGGATTACAGGCACGCACCACCATGGCCAGTCTCAATTGCTGTCTCAACCAGGGGCGGGAGCCGGCCCTTCAGGCCCAGGAATTGAACCCCCAGCTATTACACCTGTGTTGATTTATTTATTGAATCAAAATTATGTATGAAACAGCAATCTCTGTACAGAAGGAGGTAATGTATCATAATATACAGTTATCAATAAAAAGTCTAGATGCAAATCACAATCATTATGAGTATATAATTTACGTTAAGACATTCTCCAAAGGTGATTTCTTTGACTATTTGTTTTTAGAGTCGTCTTTGAAGAATCTGGTAGTCACTTTCCCTCGCTTTCTGGTCCACTAAAATCAGTTGGCCAGATATAGCAATAGGAGATGACATTTTTTTTTTTCCTATTTTAGGGAAGGGTCTACAGGGTGTTCAGGGTCTCACTACTAGATCGGACTCGTAGTGATCTGCCTGTTTACAGCCTCCCAAGAGATGGGATTTCAGGCACGCGCCACCACGCCCAGTCTCAATCGAGGTCTCAGCGCTCCCTGGGGGTGAGGCTGGCACGGCAGGCCCAGGAATCAAACCCCTGGCCCCTGACCCTGCTTGCAGGCACTTTAATCCCCTGAGCTATTTGGCCAGCCCTGTGATGACATTTCATTTTTGTATAATTTTTGTTTCACTCTTTTTGGTTGAAATACAGTTTTCTTGCTTGAATCTAAATATGAATGCTTTAAAGAGCTCATTGTTTCAATTATCTTCCATGATTTTGATTGAAAAATTGTTAGAGAATGTAGCAAAAAGTCTCCAGATTTCAGGAGAGTCCCTTGTTTTTTCTGAATGGTTAAGTTTACACTAATTGAGGGTACCTAACTCCCTCCATAAAGAGTATGCTGTCTTAGATGATGAACATATAGAAATGTTTTGTTCCTCTTTGACAGAAGAATATCTGGTCTCTGAAATATGGAACTTAGCCTTTGCTTTGAGCGTAGCATTCTTTCATCCTCATATTTTATTGCGTCTTTCTCTGTTTCACTGCTCTTGCTCTTCCAGACCTTCGAAATCTTTACTGTCACTGATGCGGTACAACCGGGGTGTTTCGCTACTACTTTATTTGGCTGTAAAGTTGTAAACTGAATCCCTAATTCAGCTTTTGTAAATCAGGTACTTTGTTGATTTTCTGTTGACACTTTACAAGAATCAAAAACCACTGATCCATCCTCCACTACAATCCTAGAAATTTCAAAACTTGTTGAGGTTCTCTTTCAACCCTGGCAGAATCTGTTGAACCAACGTGTCTGGACTTCATCACCATGCTTTGCTTTTCTGTTTCTTAATGTGTTCTTTTTTTTAACTGTTCAGTTTCATTATCTCTGTATGATACTAAAGATCAGTGCTTTCAGTTGTATTTGGGGTGTGTTTTTTGTTTTTTTTTTGGTTTTGTTTTTTGGTTTTTTTTGGTATTGCCAAGGGATCGAACTCAGGACCTTGCACTTGCCAGGCGAGCACTTATTCCACTGAGCTATCTCCCTGGCCCTTTCAGCTTTATTTCCAAAGCAACAACCAACTAAATCTTGTTCTTCTCTTCTGAAGGTCACTATTTTTCTCTGCCAGCTATACAGTCAGTATTTCCACTTCATTTTGTTGCTTTAAACAATAGTCTCTGTCTTCAGCATATTTTTTCATCTCTTTGTCTTGTAGATTTTCAGCTTCTTTTGCTTGAGTGATAGGCATCATTTTTCTCCTATTTTTCTATCAACTTTATATTTCTGTTCAGATTCCTGCAATTTGTCTTGAAGTTTATTGAGCTTTTTTTTTTTTTATGTATTTAGTACAGTCTACAGGGTTTCACTACACAGATCGGACTAGTAGCGATTCTCCTATTTTCAGCCTCCTAAGCGCTGGGATTACAGGTGTGAGCCTCCACGCCCAGTCTCAATCGCCATCTCAGCGCGCCCCGGGGGTGAGGCCTGCTCAGCATACTGGGGATTGAAACGTGGACGCTGTGCTCTGTGTAAGTAGATGCTTTAGTTTGCTGAGCTATTTGGCTGTTCCGCTTACTGAGCTTTTTATGAAGTATATTTGTATCATCCTGAAGTTTTTTTATTTGACTTGAAATTATTTTTGGTTGCCAAGTCTTTGCATTTTTACATTTATCCAATTCTGTGACCAACAATTTTGCTTCCTCTAATTTAGCCTGAAGCACTTGATCTTATTCTTTTATGCTTTATTCTTATTCCTCCAGTGTTATCCACAGCTTTAATCATTTTCTCTGTAACATTTAGATATTTGCACACTGTATTATGTTGTGTATAGCTTCTCACTTCCTGATTACTTAACTGGTTCTTGAGCTGCTGGATGGTTTGCTGTTTTATGTGGATTTCCTGAGAACACAGGTTTTTCTTTTTCTCCAGTTTATTTTAGTTTTCAGTAATTTCTCCTCATCGTGCATTACAGAAACCTCTTCTGTATTTGCTTAATCTGATTTTGGACATCAGCCAATTTCTCTTTCAGCTCAGCATAATCTTTTCTCTGAAGATCTGCTATCATACTTTGGGCAAGAGCAGCACATAGGGGCTGGGGAGATAGCTCAGTAGAGTAAGTGCTTGCCTGGCAAGCACAAGGGTCTGAGTTCAATTCCTGTCTCAAAAAAAAAAAAAAAAAAAGAGCAAAGCATGCAGAGAGTTCATTCGATTTTTGGTTTTTGTCTGTTGGCTTTCTTCTTCTTTTAATTGAAATGAATATTTCAGATCCTACAAATTATTTAACTAGTGAACAATTTCTTTTCTTCAATTTAACTTTATTTGCACTTAAATCTTTGATGCTTTCAATAGAATCCTTAAAATTTGCTTGAAATTCCTTCAGATCTTTTTCTAGCTTTAAGATAACAAAATATCTTACTCTTTAGTTTTTCAATTTTTTGTGGTTCCTGGATCTGATGATATTTTTGGAGGACGCCTTCATGATTTTGTTACATTCTTTCTAAAGGGCTTCAGTACTAGAGTGGAAAGAACTTTCCCTCTGAATTCTTGACTATGATATTATTTACCCTGCTTACTTTCCAAAAACGTATTACTTGCAAGGTATAACTGTGCTTTTAGCAAATTCTCTGAGGACCATTTAACTGAGTCCTGAGCTTGAGCAAATCCACATCTGAGATCTGAGAAAATGAATCAAATGAATACAGTTCATGTGTTTTTGTCTGCAGTAATTTTATCTGTGAAATATTGCTTGTGATGTTTCTTGTAGCAACTTCCATCTTTTCTGACAATTTTATCATCTTTTCTTCATGTTCTTGATTTAGATTTCTCTGAACAGTTGGTTCAGCATAATTTGTTCGAATTTGTTAGAATGTTAACTTATACTTAAATGTAAACTCTTTTTTAGAAGGAAAGTTGTTCTGCAAACAATCTGTTCATTTAAATTTTCCTTCTCCTTTTCATTTTTAAGTTCATTCTCAACAATGAGTACAAATGTTTTCAGCTCTTTATTCTTTTCTTGTAAGACCCTGATATTGTCCCTACTCTTCTGAAAATGTCTGTTGCACTTCACTTTTCTTTTGGTCTTTGGTGATAAATTAATTAACAAGTGCAGGTCTCTTTAAGGCTCAATTTAGTATAGATAGAAACAAAAGACATGTTTCCATTTTAAAAACAACTAGTGAGCTATACTTGTGCATATGGGAGGGTATCAGTCTAGATACTAGTAGCTATTTTGTCAACCAAGAGTACCATCTCTTGAGAAACACTTTTTCCATTTATATAATTCACTTGTACAATTGTGTAATTCGTACAGGGATCACCATATACAGCACTTCAGGCCTCTTTCAGACAGCAGCGTTTGTGGGTGGATATGGGACACAGGTTGGTAGAACTGCTATTTATTCATATCTATTACTAGTTCAGTGTCTCTCATATAATTAGGTATGTGAGACTTGTTTAAAAATCAATAGATACAATCCTCTATTTCCTCCTTTGATGACACAAAAATCTCTACAGTCATCTGACTCTGCTGTAATAAAATCTTATCCCATTTTAGCAATTTCATGTAAGTTGATTTGAAATGCACATTACTCAGTTTTTTTTTAAATAAGTTTCAAATTTTGCTGATAGCTGTAACTACAGTTGCTTTTCTTTATCTCTGTTGCCACATGTACAAACTCTAAGGTTCTTGAGTTTTGCTCATTCACAAGGTTGTTGTCAGGTTTAGGCAGATAAGCTATATACATAAGTTTATTAATTATATTCTGAACAAATTTCTCTTGGTAGTTTTCACTCAGCATAAAATAGTCTAGGACCTCTCACATACCAATGTCTGTGTTCACCATTACTACTGCGTTGCTCAAAGGATCAAAGGGTAGGAGCTCAAAGGCAAACCCTGGGTGCAAGTGAGATCGTGTTGATAAAGTCCAGAACAAGTGACTCAGATCCCACAGTTCCTACAGTCTGAGTATTGGGCCAGACAGAGACCATTCTAATGTTCTTTTCATGGTTACTGACCAGCCTAAGAAGACCACAGTCCTGTTCCTAGAATAATTTCAGTGTGTTTGAGGAGTACCAACCTAGCATGTTTAAAAGAAAAAAGAAGTACAAGTATGTTTTTGTTATAAGAAATGGTGATGCAGGATGACTTTGCATTCTTGTATTAGTTAAAATCATTTTGGTTTTAAGTAACAGAAACTAACTCAAAGTAGCCTATGGAGGAAAAGAGTCATATTATAGAGAATGATGTTTAGTAGAACCAAAGAATAGAAATGCATATGGGGTTTAGAAGAGCCCAAACTTAGAGTCAGGAACTGAATAGAAGCTGAATTTCTTGCTCCAAATCTGCTTCTCTATACACATCTACCACGTACTTCCCTCTCTGTGTCTCTGACCCAAATGGCGGTCTCCTGAAAGTACTTCCCACAATGGGATTATCATGGCAGAGGCTGGATGCCCATGATTTGAGGCTGTGGTAGAAGGAAGGCATGTCCCTGAGTGGGACGACAGGAAAAGAAAAAAGTTGTATCCATAGGCTACTTAAATATACTGATTCTACCAAGTTAGTTTCCCATGCACAAAAATCACTTTCCATTACATTTCCTCACTGTCTGTTAATAGCACCATTAGTTTTTCTGCCTTACACATTTCAATTCTTCGTCTCTCATGTAGAGTCAATCAAAAGGTCATAATGATAATAAAAACATTAGTTTTTAACATATGGGTGAAAGTTTGTAATTAGATCAGGATTTGGAGTTGAACTAAAACTTGCTTTCATTACCACTAGCTACATGACCTTGGAAAAATTATTCTCAGAAGTATTTTGAGGGCCGGCCATATAACTCAGCAGATTAAAGCGCCTGCAAGCAGGCACAGGGGCTGGAGGTTCAATCCATTGGCTGGCCATTCCAGCCCGCCCCCAAGGGCACTGATGAGACAGCAATTGAGACTGGGCGTGGTGGCGCGAGTTTGTAATCCCAGCTCTTGGGAGTCTGTAAACAAGCGGATCACTATGAGTCAGATCTAGTAGTGAGACCCTGAACACCCTGTAGACCCTTCCCTAAAGTACAAAAAAATTTTTAAAAAAGTGTTTTGCCCAACTATAATGTGGGGACCTTATATTAATCTTATTGGATTGCTGGTTAAATTAATATATATGTGGAAAGCATTTAGCATCTTTTATATTAAATCAAGCACTAACTGTAAATACTGTGCTAAAGAGTTTTATTAATGTAAGTAATGATAAATACATTTATATAACTTAATTTTTTGTAGTTTATGAAACCTTTGGCCCAACTTTTTATCTAACATTCACAAAACCTTGAGAGACCAATAATGTCCCTGTATTAGAGACGGAGATATCAACAGAGAAATGAGAACACTGTTACGTGTAACTGTATAGAAGTTACTCCAGTTGTTATAACCTATGTAACCGGCTCCATTTTTGTAACTAGAACAGCTATTTTGTTATGTAAGTCTGTATGTTTCTGTTATAACCTATGTGATTGATTCCATTTTGTAACCAGAATAGCCATTCTATTATACACCTCTGTATGTTTCCACTGTAACTTTATTAATGAGGACTGTTTGGCATAAGCTGACAATTTAGACTTCATCTTTGTGGCTCAAGTTGTCCATCTGGCCTCTGAACACAGTTTTGTTAATGTTCAAAACATTCCTTTGTTCTGAGCCACAGATTGTTAAAAGCAGTCTATACAATGTTTCCTGTGATCAGCCTCATAGCCTAAGATAACTTTCTGTTCCAATTCCAAGGACAAGTCCCTGTTCACAATGTTTCTTGTGATCAGCCCCATAGCTTAAGGTAATAACTTTCTGTTCTAAGGATAACTCCCCGTTCCCCAAATTATCTCTGTATCTTTTTGTGACATCCTGTGATCAACACCATGCCATAAGAATTAATTATTTGGTCCTAAAAATTGTAACCGCATATGAGAAGAATGTAACCTGTTTCCCCTAAGTGGACGCTGACCCCAGTGCTGCATTCCCTCGCGCTCAAGTCAGCCCTCTCTTTGCGGTTTTCAGCTTTCAAAACCCTTGTCTCTCCCCACCTCGGTGCGCACATAGTTGGAGAGGAAAGTAAGTGCCAACCGCTGAGCTCAGCTAAATAAAGCGCTTTTAAGTTGAGTCTGGTTTTTGATTTTTGGGTTCCAACACCAATAGAGTGAATATCCAGTCTGGAAGTTGTAGGAAGATTATCCGGGTGCGGATCATGTCCATGTAGCTGGGGTCCAGGTCTTGGTAGGATGATTGACCTGAGTTATCTCTGAGATCCTGTGCTTGCTCGTTTATTCACACATACAATAAATATTAACTGATCCCTTACCAGAAATTGTTCAGGAGTCTGGGATACAGCACAAACACCCAAGAAAAAACTCAATATGTGCCTCAAGATATGCACATATAGAAATAGTCTATATATAACGTAAGTTTTCTATAAAGCAGAAAAGATAAATATGAAAATAACCTAATTTTCAGTTCTTTACATAGATTTCATTTAAGAACCCACTGACCGCATCCTCCTCTCCAGACTTGTCCCCAAATTTAAAACTATCAAGGCAAAAGAAAATTGTGTCATTTAGAGCGCCTCATCCCAATCGGGATGAAAGAGAAAGCCTTGAAAAGTGGGCGGGACTTTGGGAGTGAAGGGAGGTAAGAAAGAGCCCGGAACTAAAGTTTCAGCGGTTGAGGTTCTCGTGGGAAGTCAATTCTGAGGACCGGTAGTGGGACGCTCTCGGGCTGTTTCCGGCCACCTCAGCGCGAAGCGGAGACGCAAGCGCCCGTATCTCCGGGAACTGAGCGAGAGGCTTTACTGTCCTCTCTCCAGGGCGAGTGAGAACGACGCCTGCGGCAGTGCGGGGCAGGGTCGGGTCCCAGTGAAGATGGTGTTGCTAACGATGATCGCCCGAGTGGCGGACGGACTTCCGCTGGCCGCGTCGATGCAGGAGGACGAGCAGGTGAGCTGCCCCCGGCCCGCGCTGCCCCGACCCCGCGGAGCGCCGTGCTGTCCTCCGCCCGGGCTCCTCCCGAGGACGTGGGGAGCCCCGCGACTCCTCCTCAGTAGCTTTACTAGCAGCAGAATATTACAAGTCGTGAATTTGGGGGCGAGTTCCCCCAAAGTCGAGACGGGGTGACGATGGTTATCTCCAGAACGTGTTTCCAAGAGAACACAGGGCAGGACGTACCTGCCGTGTGGGAAGATCCTGCCTTCAGGAGCGATCTCCTCTCGCAGGTAGTCGCCACCCCCCAAAGGTAAAAGAGCACGCTCCCTTACAGCCGAAGGACTTGAAAATGATGTGTGTAGTTAAGAAATCGCACGTTTCTTTCCTTGGACTTTTCGTTTGTTATTCATGAAAAAAGAAAGATTTGAGTTCATCAGATAGGCCAGGCATGGTAATGCAGGGGATTAGAAGACACAGTCTACCTTCGTGGGAGTTCTAGTTCACTGGAAAAGTCAGCTAACAAACTACTGTGACGTAAATTTAGAAGAAATTAAGAATAGAATTAAGAAGAGGGTTCTCGGATTGGACATGGAAAGATGTCTAAGTTGGTTTTGGAGATCAGGAGCGTTTTCATACAAATGACATCCAAGCTGACAGTAGGATCCAGTACTAAGGGACTCGTCTGTTTGGCCTAATGACATTTACAGTTTGAAATTAAATAGTGTGCTCTTTTTCTCCTTTAGAAGAGTAGCGCTACAGATTGAGTTGCAGATTATGCCAAGTAAAAATATTTTATTCATTCTACAAAACAAAGTCTGTAATCATTCAATATATTGTGAAAAAATCCACTACACAAATTTTTCAACTGTGAAATATTTTTCTTCTCCAATTTAAGAATTTTCTGTGCGGACCACTCTATAGAAGGAAGGTAATTGTTCAAGTAAGCCAAGAACATGGTTTAAACAAGGGAGATAGTGTGGACAGATTACCTTGAAAGACAGGTAGTATGACAAACATTTCACTCACAAAGGGTGACAGTGAGGCGGAGAGGTTAATCGACTGATAATTTTCCAACTTGTACATTGAATTCTGTGGGCGAAGATGCAAAGTGCATTCAAAAGTCTACTTAATACTAGTGGGTTTCTATCATCTACCTTGATACTTTATTGAAAAATTAGTTGACTTGTTATTGTTTGTTTCTTAATTTGGTATATACTAAGATAGGTGTTTTGTTTCATTGACAAGGAAAGAAATTTTACGCAAAAAATGTATTTGTGCAGTCGGGGAGATAGCTCAGTAGAATAAGCGCTTGCCTGGCAAGCACAAGGGCCTGAGTTCAATCCCTGGTTCTGCCAAAAAAAAAAAAAAAGTGTTTCTTTAAACCCATCATATTTTCCTTTGGGAATTTTGATTTTGAGTAATAGTCTTTCCTAAGTTTTCAGTGTCTCAAAAAATGATCCTAGTGGGGCTGGTGAGATGGCTCAGTGGTCTAAAGCACCTACTTAGAACAAACTAAGCTAATAAAGCACAGGGACCGCGGTTCAATCCCCCAGCACCACATGCCAGCCAGCCCCACCCCCTGGTGGGCTGAGCTGGCCACACACACAAAATAAATAAATAAATAAATAAATAAATAAATATTTAGAAAAAAAAAATGATCCTAGACTTATTTTTAGGCTGATAATTGTATATGTAGAACATTTATAGAGTGCCTATTACATGCCAGCCACTGTGCTAAGCCTAAGTGCATTTTTTCACTCAATCCTCATAGCAGCCATATTAGACTAGGTACTGTTATCTCTATAGATAAGGATAAGCCCATGAGGCTTGTAGAAAATAGATCACTTGCTTATGTCACTCAGTTAAATAATTAGCATAGTGAAATTTTTCAACAGTGTTTTTCACTTCAGTACTGTTGATGTTTTGGGAAGGATAATTCTTTGTTATATGGAACTGTACTGGGTATTATAGGATGTCTAGCTACATTGCTGGCCTTTATGCCCAATTGTCAGTAATACCTCCCTCCCCTGCTTTGTTATGACAATTCAGAGTAATTCCAGCTATTATAAAATGTCCCCTTGGGGGCAAAAACACCTGTTAGTGCCTAAACCATACTGGCCTTCCTTGTCTTAAGGTGTTGTATATTTAAGTGCTCCGTGACCCAATCACCTTACAGAAGCTGCATCTCTAAATGTATGAGACTTTGGGGGGATATTTTAGATATGAATCATAACATGATAATGTTGACATGTTTATAATTCAATGTGAAATACAGTTTAATACATAAAACTGTATACACATACGTATGTTGACACAGAAGTGTTTCTCAAATGAGTAGCATTACATAGTGAATGATTTCCATAATAGCAATGCTTAAAAAAGATAAACCTACAGCTAATCCTTCAAGTAGGTTCTGCCTGACATCCCTGATATGCTTCATGTATGTCTCCTAGTGCAATGTCCAGTTTACTGTCTTTTTATATTGTGCATTTGCTGACCTGTTACTTTATCATTTTATCATTGCTTCCTTGTTTTTACTATTAGGTTGGCAGATTACTATCTAGAATTTTAAGATTTTACTTCATACTTTTTCAAAGTTAGACCTTAGGACTCAAGATCCTGGGAGAATGTAGTAACACTGCCTTTTCAACATTTAGTTTTTAAAATTTACCTTGGGAGACTGCATTCCATCTTTCAATCCAAAATAAGTAAATCCAAAATAGAATAATTCTTTCCATCACACAACAGTGTTCACAAAATAGGTGGCTTATAAAAATCAGAAATTTATTTTTCCAGTTCTTGAGACTGGGAAGTCCAGGATTAAGGGGCTGGCCGAATTTGGATCTGCTGAGGGCCTGCTTCTTATTCACAGATGGTGTCACTGGCTGGATCCTTAAAATGTGAAAAGCAGCTATGTCTTGGGATCTTTTATAAGGGCATGAATTTCAGTCATTAGGGTTCCCCATGACTCTTAATTCCTTCCCAAAGGTTCTCCTTCCAATCATCTTGGGGGTTAGGATTTCAGCATGTGGATTTTGGAAGGGAAGCAAGCATTCAAACTATTGCTGGCCTGACCAGTTTATGGATGAATAAGCAATGTGTATTTGCTTCAGATTCTTCATGCATTTCTTTTCCTCTTTTTATCTATTAGGCTGCAAGGTGTGATTTTTTTTTCCTCTTTTGAAATAACACTACTATAGTAGTAAGCACTTTTCTAATATATATGATCCCTGTGTCTAGTTCTAGCAGTAAAGGAAAAAGAAATTTATACAACTTTCTCCGGTGGAACCCCTTCCTTGATTGTAAAAGTATTTAAACATTATTCAGAGACACATTGCCTGTAACTATATTATTTGAATGCCATTTTTATTTTTGTTTGCATATATACCTCACTATTCAAATTTGCTGTCCAAACATGGGAACCGAATAGGTATATGCAGTAAAAGATATTTAATTTTCCAGTCTTTGGTATAACCTGCTCATTTTTGCATAGTTACAGTCATAGTGTTTGTGTAGTTTTTACACATAGATACACACATTCAGTTTTGTTTAAGTGCTCACTAATACAGCATTCTGCATAAGAGTCTACTTGATATTCCAGCCTAAAAATGAGATTCAGCAGTCTTTAGTTCCCAGGGTTTTCTCCTGAGTACAGTGCATGCTGGGTAGGTGAAAGTGCAGTGGGTTCGGAATAGGACACTGCCCTAATAGTGGAAAGAGCATTGAGAGTGCTACATGTAGTTGAGATACACACTTTTGCTTCTTAGCAAATAAAAATTGGATCTTTTTGAAGAACTGGTCATTAGGTCTTTCCTTGTGTTCTAAAAGTGGGCTGTTTTTCTTTCATGAAGACAAATCATATTAACCTGTAGATGAAAGAACTTCATGTAGTGTCCTCATAATACCATGATATTTCTTGCTAACTGATACAGCTTCTTTCTGTCGAAAATTCTTAAATGGAAGTGTACTCTTTTCAGTCTGGCCGGGACCTTCAACAGTATCAGACTCAGGCTAAGCATCTCTTTCGAAAGTTGAATGAACAGTCTCCTACAAGATGTACCTTGGAAGCAGGGGCCATGACTTTTCAGTGAGTATAGTTCTGATTTTTTCATGAACATTTAAATATGGAAGACAGTAATGTAGCACCTTGTAAGAATGATAACGATTTTTCTAAAAGTAAAGATAACTTTGTTTATTTAATATGGGCTTACAGTAATTTTATCCTGTTAACCTGTGTATACTGAATTCTGTACTCATCATTCAGTAATACATCCTTTAGAAATATTGTGGGTATTAGAGAAATGCAAAGTAAAACTACTTTGAGATACCATTTTATCCTGCAAGGAATGATTATATAAAAAAATCTAGGGGCTGGTGAGATGGCTCAGTGGTCTAAAGCACCTACTTAGAACAAGCTAAGCTAAACAAAGCACAGGGACCGCGGTTCAATCTCCCAGCACCACATGCCAACCAGCCCCGCCCCCTGGTGGGCTGAGCTGGCACCACACACACACACACACACACACACACACACAAATAAATAAAAAATGTAAAAAAAAAAAAAAAATCTAGTAATAACAAATGCTGTCCAGGTTGCAAGCAAAAAAGAATTCTGCATTGTTGTGTGGAAGTTAAACTTATTCATCTACTGTGGAAATCAGTGTGAAGAGTCCTTAAAAACCTAAAAATAGAAATTATACTTGACCCAGCTATTTCCCTTCTAGGTGTTTTCTTAGACGATATCTTATAAGTACCAAGGAATATCATTTTATTAGGTATCAGGAAACCTCTGGAATTTGAAAGCTAGTCAATATTGTCCTTTTTACTTTTGGGGAATAAAACTAGTTATATAGAAAATGATATATCTTGAAGGCAAGGAGGGCAATTCAGGAGTTTATGCAAGCAACAGGACATTAATATTATTTAAGGGGATGAGTGATCATGAAATAGACTTTAAATTATCCTCTGTGGAGCCCAAGGATGCTTCAGGAGTCACATAGAAAGGTTGGGGATGGGAATTTAAGTAGTCTGCTGCACACGTTAGTCTTTTGAATATAATTTTATGCTGAAATAAAGAATACTATAGGTAAAAAGAAACTTGAAAGCCTATTGGCAGCCTAACCTTTATCCAACAATAGTTCATACATGTAGTCATGTATGTACTTGTTCATTTGTGTAGTTTGTGCATGTGGTTAAAGGAGTTATATCTCCTTCCAGAATGCCAGGGAGCTTGCTTGACAAAGAATTTGGTTCTATTGCTTTTTGTTTTTTTTTTAAATTTATTTATTTATGTGTGTGTGTGGCCAGCTCAGCCCACCAGGGGGCGGGGCTGGCTGGCATGTGGTGCTGGAGGATTGAACCGCGGTCCCTGTGCTTTGCTAAGCTTGTTTGCTCTAAATAGGTGCTTCAGACCATTGAGCCATCTCACCAGCCCCAGGTTCTATTGTTAAATAGTTTCCAATGATTACAGAGTTCTATCTAGAAATTAGTCAGATTAACTCTAAGATTGCAGTTTTCTGTGCCCAGCAAATAAAGATCTAGGATGTGCTTGTGAATGATGATGAATTCAATCCCAGGTACCACAAAAATAAATACACAAATCCTCCTTTTAGTACATACTTATAATGATGGAAAAGGTTTGTTTTGTAATCCTGCGGACTTGAGGTTTGACATTTACTTTGTGACTTAGCCAGCTCCGCAAGGATTAGGCTCAATATTTTGAAGTTTATAATGGTTCTAAGAGTCTGCTTTAATCATTCTCACATCGTTGTTTTATAGATAACTTTGTCTTGCTTTTTTTTTTTTAATTTTATTTATTTGTGTGTGTGTGTGTGTGTGTGTGTGGCCAGCTCAGCCCACCAGGGGGCGGGGCTGGCTGGCATGTGGTGCTGGGGGATTGAACCGCGGTCCCTGTGCTTTGCCAAGCTTGTTCTAAGTAGGTGCTTTAGACCACTGAGCCATCTCACCAGCCCCTGTCTTGCTTTTTTTTTCCCCTCCAGCTACATTATTGAGCAGGGAGTGTGCTATTTGGTTTTGTGTGAAGCTGCTTTCCCTAAAAAGTTGGCTTTTGCCTACCTAGAAGATTTACATTCAGAATTTGATGAACAGCATGGGAAGAAAGTGCCTACCGTATCTAGACCATATTCCTTTATTGAATTTGGTAAGTTTTGCACCTCACTTCTCATGAAGTATTATAAAACTTTTTGTTACACTAATTTAATACTGATATGTTTGTTTCCTTTTTGCTCTTTTTGGGAAAGTATCTTATGATGTAGTTTAGGCTATCCTTGAACTCATAAGAAACCTCCTTCCTTAGCCTCCTGAATGCTGTGATTTCAGGTGTGCAACAACAAGCCAGCTTTTCCATGTTGTTCCCTCTATCCCCTGCAATTTATACTACTGAAATTTTGGCTTCTGCTTTCTCTCCAATTCTTCCACTTCTTTTTGTCCTTTTGAATTAGATTTTTCTGTAGTCCTTTGATCTTTTTACCACAGAACTTGTGTCTTGATTTTTCCCCACAGGATTTGCCCCTTGGCTTGGTTCTTGTCATTTGTAACAGTAATTATGTGAAAGAGCTCTACTTACCTGGCTTGTAATAGCTGAGTTATTCTGTAGAAACATACTAACAATATGACCCATTTTATGGAGATCAGAATTTGGAAACCAGAAAGAATGTATTTTTTTCTTTTTAGTAGAATAAGGTCTATTAAAAAATACTAGAAGATATATAGACAGTATTCGAGGATAATATTTACTGTATTAAGTACAGAGTATGATGTCTGTGTTTGTACAAGAATTATGAAAAGACTCAGTGCCAGTTAGGCCTAATAAAATACCTGATGGCAGTAGATCAAAGCAAATGTCCTAAATCCACTAAATGTGGAAAATGAGTACAAGTAGGATTAGGCTACATCACTGATATTTTTGGTTAAAAAAAAATTAGGTTTATTATCTTAGACTTACTGAAGTGTTTCAAGTTTACTGAATAAGTGGACCATCTTGCTTTATAGAAATAGAGAAAAATTGACAAACCACTCTAGTGTTTTATAACTGTAAACTCTCCAAGTGTTAACTTATATAATGTCTAGTTTTTCAAATTTTATTTTTGTAGCTACTAACAGCCCAGTAAATACAAAGGGAAAAAAACTGACTGACACATGAAATTAATGTTGCACTCAGATTAGCTTAATGGTACACAAAGATATGAATAAGTTGTAAGAGAGCCACAAGATAGAGTAACATGGGATCGGTAACACATTAGTTGCTAGAATCCCCAGGCCTAAAGGTTTAAGGGAAAAGATCAGTTTTGGGACCTGAGAAAGATCGTTTATAGAGGAGACCAATGTGGGAAAAGCAATAGAAACATAATCCTGTCAGCCCTAAGTAATTGCTTGGGAAAATGGGAGTAAACACCCTGACATTGTTATCTGCTCTCTGTCATCCCTACTGTTACAGTTTTCATTGCCTCATCCTAATTGGAAATCAAGGTAATGTGCCCATTAATTGCTTCATATAGGTTAGGCTCCTGAGGCAGAAAGGGCATCTAAAGAGGCAAACAAAAGGTATCCAATACACATAAATTCCTGTTTCTCCAAAGTTGAAAATATCTTTAGGGGCTGGTGAGATGGCTCAGTGGTCTAAAGCACCTACTTAGAACAAGCTTAGCAAAGCACAGGGACCGTGGTTCAATCCCCCAGCACCACATGCCAGCCAGCCCCGCCCCCTGGTGGGCTGAGCTGGCCACACACACACACACACACACATACACACATAAATAAATTTTTAAAAATGCAGAAAAGAAAATATCTTTAAAGCTAAATCATTGTTTTTATTGTTTGCAGAAGCACATATGAATGAATTAAACCACAGTTTTCTGTTAGTGTTTTGGGAAACTCTTGATCACATGTTTGCTTTCCCTGTACTTTAAAAACAGGGCCACATTGGGAAAGTACAGTAAAAAAAAAAAATATTGTAGTGGAGAATTTCTCAACTATATTAGCTATAATGATGGTAGAGTTTTCTTGTTTGTATCCTTTTAGGGAAGTTAATAGACTTAAGTAAGAAAACATTAAGAATCCCCAAATAGTTTGAAATTTTCTACTTTGAAGAAAGGCTTATACTAGTAGATTTTAGTTTCCCTAAGGATTCTGGTAGTAAATCTAATTCAGAGATGTCCAAAGGACATTTCTACTGAATGGTCATCTATTTGAATCTTGACATTTTACAAATGAGCAAACAAAAGCCTAAGTTTTTTTATATTCTCCCCAAGTGTTTAAACTATGGACCGTCACATATTCAGGAATAAACTGAGAACTTCTGATTCCTGACTTTATTTCTTTGGTGGAAAAAATCATTGTTGTTAATGGTCACTTTTCTTCATCATTTTAGATACCTTCATTCAGAAAACAAAGAAGCTCTACATTGACAGTCGTGCCCGGAGAAACCTGGGCTCCATCAACACTGAGTTACAAGATGTACAGAGGATCATGGTGGCCAATATCGAGGAGGTGTTGCAAAGGGGAGAAGCACTCTCAGGTATCTGAAAGCAAGAATCTTAGAAGAGGTGGTTCTCATACTATAGACAAAGGCAGGCTATTTTGCAGTAGCTTTTATTGCTCTAAGATTCTACTTCGAACTTTTAACATTTATGTGTCAGAGATACATTGCATTACAAAGCCTTTCTGTGTGAAATGTTTTTTCCTGGCATCATAGTTTTTTTTGGTTGAGACAGACAGGGTCTTGAAATGTAGTCCAGGCTGTCCTTGAACTCACTATGTAGCCCAGGCTACCCTTAAAACTCCCAACAATCCTGCCTCAGTCCCCTGAGTGCTGGAATTACAGGTGTGTATCACCATGCCCAGCTGTATCATTGGTTTTTATTGCCTTAAAACAGTGTAAAGGACTCATCCATGTCAGAAGCAGTTGCTATTCAAATAATTTATAAAATTAAGAAAATTATGGGCTGGAGAGAGCTCAGTGGCCTAAATTCCTCTTTGGTAAGTGCAAGGATCTGAGTTCAACCCCCAGTGTCGCAGGCCGTGCCACCCTGGAACCCCAGGGATGCTGTGTGGGCCCAGAAACCAGGCGTGGTAGTGCATGCCTATAATCCCAGCACTGGGGCAGCTAAAACAAGGGGATCAGTACGAATCTGAGCTGCATAGCAATATCCTGTAACAAACAAATACCTTAATAAATAGAAAATAACATATAAACTATTTGTACAAAGTTAAGGATATTGAAAAGGAAGTATGAGAGGCAGTTATTTAAGATTATTGTAGTAGTTTCACAAGTAGCCTCTTTGGGAGACTTCTTTGCTACCAGGTTATTCTTTATAAAAAGGCATACCTGTAGTGAAGAACTTATTCTATAAGATAAGAACTAGCTTGCTCTCAAATTCCTTTACTCGTTGTTGTGTGTAAGACATTGTGCTAGTTTATAAATAGGAGGTTGCAGACATCTACTGTTCTCACTTAGTAAACTTTCTCCCTCAGCCAAGTCAGCTTCTTTTTTTGTTTGTTTTGTTTTGGTTTTTTTTTGGCGGAACCGGAGATTGAACTCAGAACCTTGAGCTTGCCAGGCAAGCGCTTATTCTACTGAGCTGTCTCCCCGGCCCCCCAAGTCAGCTTCTGAATGGTGCTTCCTCACTGCATGCTGGACCTGTTCCTTGAGCTGTAGACAAGAACTGCCTCTTTTAAGAAGCCTTCCCTAATCTTTGTATCCCATCTCACATTAATCTCTTTTGTAGGTTAAATTCTTAATGCATTTAGTTAGATAATATTTTAGTACATAATTGTGTAATCTGATACTTTATATATTTATGTTTATTAATATATATCAAACATGTATTTTGTATAAGCTTTGATATATTTGAACAAATCTAAAAGTTAGGTAAAATTAGGTATATTTTTATCGCTTCTCGGACTTTTGGCTAAGATCAAGTGTAAAATTAGGCATTTTTACTTAGTGATTTTTTTTTTTCTTTTTTTGCGCTATTTTAAATGATAGGTAATTAGTTAAAATTAGCCTGAAAATATATGTACCATGTGTATGTGTATCTCTGTATTTCTTAGACTGGGCCTGGTGGCACACACCTGTAATCCCATTGCTTAGGAGGCTGAAAACAGGAGGATCACTGCGGGTCTGATCTGTGTAGTGAGACCTGTAGATCCTCTACTAAAATACAAAAAAAAGAAAGTATTCCTTGAATTTGGCCTTACTATGTTTCATGACTAAATAGATTTTATTTATTTTGAACTGCAATCTTTAGCCTTTATTTCATTTTTTAAAATTTATCTTTTGCAAATATTTTTATCTGAAGTTAATTGAATCTGCAGGTACCAAAAACAGAAATATGAAGGGCTCATAAATATATAAAACCTACAACAAAAATATCAAAAATACTGGAGTTCATTGCATTCAGATAGAATTAAAGATTCTTTTTTTTTTTTTTAATTTATTTATTTATCCATCTATCCATTTATGTGTGTGTGGCTAGCTCAGCCCACCAGGGGGCGGGGCTGGCTGGCATGTGGTGCTGGGGGATCGAACCGTGGTCCCTGTGCTTCAGGCAAGCTTGTTCCAAGTAGGTGCTTTAGACCACTGAGCCATCTCACCAGCCCTAGAATTAAAGATTCTTATCCAGTGATTTTCTTTTTCCTCTTGGTTTTGTTTTTAAAATTTATTCATTTCTTTTAATTTTTAAAAAAGTTTATTGGTACGTGTTTATATTTTCAGTACATATTGATTACATTCAGTGAGGAGTTGGTACATGTACATAAAACATTTTAATTCTTTTGGTATACTATTTCCCTGCCTCCCCTCCTTGGTGTATTTTTTTTCCTTCTCCTTTTCTTTCTTTTTTTTAAGGAAGGGTCTACAGGGTGTTCAGGGTCTCACTACTAGATCAGACTTGTAGTGATCCTCCTGTTCACAGCCTCAAGTGCTGGGATTACAGGCGCGCCACCATGCCCAGTCTCAATTGCTGTCTCATTGTGCCCCAAGGACAGGGCTGGCATGGTAGGCCCCGGGATGGAACCCCTGGCCCCTGCATCTGCTTGCAGGCACTTTAATCAGCTGAGCTATTTGGCCAGCCCATCCTTCCCCTTTCTTCCTCCTTCTTCCATTACTGTTTTTCCTATTGTCTTTTATGTTGCTCTTTATTTATATTTTGAGTTTCTTATGTAAGAGAAACCATGTGATCTTCAAGTTTGTATATTTTATTTAACATCCATATTCTGACAATTGACTCGTGTATCTTTCTTTATGCCTAAGGAGTACTCCATTTTGCCTATAAGCCATATTTTCTTTATCCATTCGTCTGTTGATGAACATGTAGGCTGCCCAAGATTTAGCTGTGGTTATGCTTGTATCACTAAAATGTGATGTCTTTAACTAAGAATCTTTGTACTGATTTCCTCCATGGTTAAAGTTTTTGTCCACTTTATCAAAGATCTGATAGCTGAATTTGCTTGGAATTGTTTCTATATTCTCTAGTCTGTTTCACTGGTCCACATATCTTTTTTTTCTTCATGCCAGTACCATGCTGTGTTTATCACTGTAGCCCTACAGTATAACTTGGAATTGTGAATCATTCTGCCTTATTCTTGTTGCCCAGGACTGCAGTTGCTATTCTGGGTCTCTTCTGGTTCCATATGAATTTTAGGATTGTTTTCTCTAGTTCTGTGAAGAATGCTTTTTTTTTTTTTTTTTTTTTTTTTTTTGCGGAACCGGGGATTGAACTCAGGCCCTTGAGCTTGCCAGGGAAGCACTTATTCCACTGAGCATCTCCCCGGCCTGCTATTGGCATTTTGATTGGGAGTGCTTTAAGTCTGTATATCATTTTGCAAATACGGCCATTTTGACCATATTGGTTCTGTCTCTGCAGGAACAGGATCTCTTTTTCTTTTGGCTGGCTCAGGCTGCCTTAAGGGCAGGTCTGGTGCACCATGTGAAGTGACATGTGAAGCTGGAGATTGAACCGCAGTCCCCTGCACCTGACTGAGTTTGCCCAAGCAGGTGCTTTAAACGAGCCAACCTTTGCCCCCTCCCGTCTTTCTGTTTCTTCACAGAGTGTACATCTTTCCAACTTAGTGCTGTGACAAAACACCCAACATCCACAAATTAAAGGAGAGAAGGTTTATTTCACTCACAGTTTGTGGAGCTTTCATTCTTTAATCGACTAGCTTCAAGGCTAGTAAACAGGCCTCACAGAGGAGAAACATGCATGGCAGACAGGAGTAGCAAAGCAATAAGGAACCTCAGCAGCATCTTTCTGGGCTACTGGGATTAGGGTGGTGTCAAGCCAATCAGTGGACTAATTCAGTAATCACACACCCTTAATCAAGTATTGCACCATGAGTCAGTCATACACTAGATCCAGCCACGTTTGAAAAAGCTTGACCTGGGGCTGGAGAGATGGCTCAGTGGTCTAAAGCACCTACTTAGAACAAGCTTAGCAAACCATCAGGGACCGCGGTTCGATCCCCCAGCACCACATGCCAGCCAGCCCCGCCCCCTGGTGGGCTGAGCTGGCCACACACACACACCCCTCTACACACAAAATAAATAAATAAAAATTAAAAAAAATTAATTAAAAAAAATTAAAAAAAAAAAGCTTGACCTATGACTGCATGAGGCATGAGGTTTTGGGGGAACATCTAAACACAAGCCATAACAATTATGATGTATGATTTTTTTTTTTAATTTGTTGCACATGGTTTGCTATATCTTGTCAAGGATTTTTGCATTGATGCTCATTAAAGAGATTAACCTATCACTCTTTTTTGTTGGGTCCTTTTCTGGTTTTGGAATTAGGGTGATGCTAGCTTCCAGGAATGACTTTGGGAGTATTCCTTCCCTTTCAGTTTCATTAAAGAGCTTGAAGAGATTGGTGTTAGATCTGTTCTAAGTTTCTTGAGGAATTTGAGAGTGAATTCATCAAGGCCTGGGTTTTACTAGTTGGTACTTTTTAATTTTCTTCAATCCCATTGCCTAATATTCTTGGTTCAGCTTGGTAGTCCATGTGTACCTAGGAAAAACCTATCCATTCCTTCTGAATTCTCCATTTTATTAGAGTATAAGTTCTCAAATAGTTACTAATAACTTAGATTTCGGCAGAGTCCATTATAATCTCTAGTTACAATGATTTGGGTCTTTTTTGTTTTTTTGGTAAGATTTGCTAGGAGTTTATGTATTTTACTTATTCTTTCAAAAAAACAGCTCTTCAGTTCATCAATCCTTGATATTTTTTTAGTTTCTTGTACTAGCTTTGGATTTGAATTGTTTTTGCAGAACCTTAAAGTATATCATTAGGTTACTTAATTGATCTCTCTCTCTCTCTCTCTCTCTCTCTCTCTCTCTCTCTCTCTCTCTCTCTTTTTTTTTAATGTAGACATTCACAACTATGAACTTCTTTCTCAAGACTGCTTTTATTGTGTCCTGTAGGTTCTGGTAGGTAGTCAAATGACTGGCATTGTCATTTGACTCTAGGAAGTAATTTCTTTCTCTATTTTTTCTGTAACTCAATGATTATTCAGTCAGACATTGTTTAATTTCCTTGTGTTCACATAATTTCTATAGTTGGTTTTGCCATTGATTTCTAGTTTCATTATAGTGTGATCTGATAATATGTATGGGGTAATTTGGTTCTTTTGCATTTACTTAAGCATGCTTTATAGGCAAAGCTAGCATGTGGTCTATTTTGGAGAAAGTCCCACCTGCTGTGAGAATGTGTATTTCATTGTTGGATGGGACACTCTAGATGTCTACTAAGTCCATTTGTTTAAAGGTTTGATTCAACTCTGGCATTTATTGTTATTTTTGTTTGTTTGTTTGTTTTGTTTTTGTCCAGTTGATCTGTACATTTGTGAAAGGGGGTATTAAGGTGCCCATTATAATTGTGCTGGTGTTTAATTTTTTATGTCTAGTTGTGTTTGTTTTATGAAGTTGGACACACTGGTGTTTCACAAATGTGTGTTTATATTTGTTGACTGTCGAGTTATTCCTTTAACCAGTGTAGTATGACTGGCATATAACATGGAAAAGTTTTGATTGTGGCTATTCAGTGTTGTGTACTCCTCACTTACCTGTTTCTTTAATTCATTATGAAATTTGGGAAGTTTTCTGCTGTTATTTCTGTAATGCCCTTTGTGCCACCTTCTGATTTTCACTTATTCCAGTTAATATTAGATTAGGCTTTGTTGCATCATCAAGCAGCTGTTGCACCCATTTATCATGATGTCTTATTGCTTTTAAAGTATCTCTGAGTGATTAGTCTTTAAAAATACTCCTATTTTCTGATTCTGATATTCTGTCATCACATTGGTAACTTTTATTGCCGCCCATACTTTCTTTTGTTGTTTTTATTTTTGTGATTGTTTCATTTTGTTTTTGAAATAGAGTTTGCTTTGTAGTTAAGGCTGGACTTAAAGCTATGTCGATCCATCTGCCTCAGCCTCCTTTGATTGCTGGTATTACAGGTGTTTGCCACCATGACCGGCTTCATAGTTTCAGTGTAATTATTAATGTCCTGCATTTCTGTTTCAGTCCTTTTTGTGAACTCCAGTTCTTTGCAAAACTGGTTGTTCATGTTGCATTATTTTGTTTAGCTCAGCTAGCTTTTTACTAGCTTCTTAAGCTCACAAATTGTTTTTATTACTTCCATTATCTTATTAGCTATTTTGTGTGTGAGAGCCCATCAACACCTCATTGATCTGATTTTTTTTTTTTTTTTTTTTTTTTTTTTTATTGTTTTTTTTTTTTTTTTTTTTTTTTTTTTTTTTTTTTTTACAGTTTAATGTATTTTAATAGCAAACTTACAGGAACAGCACAGAAAGACAGACAACATTAAAAACATGTACTAGCATGTAAGACAACTCAGTTAGAAAAGTATAGTGACTGGATGGAATCCACTGTATGATAAAAATGCTACAAACACCATTTAGTTGCTGTCAATAAGAAATTTACTCGTTTTAAAAAAATCCAAATGCTGGCGTTTTCCAGAAAAATTTAACAGATTTTTATTTATAATTGTTATAAAGTTGAAGTGCTGAAACTTGTTCACTGAAACATTTTTGACTTGCATTAATGCTTTACATCCCGCATGAAGATAAAAATTCACACACAAATGAAAATGGAAAAACTGCCAATACCTGATTTCTGTCCCCTATTTTCCACTCGCAATCATGTACTTAGTTACCTTTTGACCCCACGGAAAAAAAACAAAAAACAAAAAACCTAACATTCAAAACTACCAATAACAGGAAGAAGAAAAAAAAATTTGAGAATGAAATGTTTCCCACCATAGTGGACTCTTAAGCACGTTCTCCACGTATGCGGCGTGCTAGTTGGATATCTTTTGGCATAATTGTTACACGTTTGGCGTGGATGGCACACAAGTTGGTATCTTCAAACAGGCCAACCAGATAGGCCTCACTTGCCTCCTGCAAAGCACCAATAGCTGCGCTCTGGAAGCGCAGATCTGTTTTGAAGTCCTGAGCAATTTCTCGAACCAGACGCTGGAAAGGAAGTTTGCGAATCAGAAGTTCAGTGGACTTCTGATAACGTCTAATTTCACGGAGTGCCACAGTCCCAGGCCTGTAACGATGAGGTTTCTTCACCCCTCCAGTAGAGGGCGCACTCTTACGAGCGGCTTTTGTAGCCAGTTGTTTCCTGGGCGCTTTACCACCGGTGGATTTACGGGCAGTCTGCTTGGTACGAGCCATGGTACTGGGACCTCCTTACCTCCTTCTCCTTTGGCTGGAGCTCGGTGAGCGAGAGGCGGCGCTGGAGTTAGACAGCGACGGCAGCTCGGCGGCGGCTGCGAACACAATTGATCTGATTTTTAATCTGTTATCTTTTCAAACAATTCCAATAGGTGACTTTTTCTTTCCTCCCTCTTGATGCCTCATGGGTCAGCTTTAGGAGAGTTGAAAGTTTTGGGAGGTTTTTGTTGCCTTAACTTCTTATGTTTCTGTTGTTTTGTGTTTGTTTTCTCATTGTGTTTTGTGCTGGTATGTAATCAGTTTGTGAAAGACTTTGTTGGTAGTATTAACTTGAAGTCTTTAGTTTGCTTTTCAGTGATGTACTTGGGGCATGGCTAACTATAGTCCTTTGACTCTGTTCCAATATCTGGTCACCTCTGTTCATGTGGGAGGAAGGGTGTGCTGTAATTGGCCCACCACTTAGTTCTCTGGCAATAGACCATGGTATTAATGTCACAGAGGTAGTCCAGATACAGTAGATCCTTGACTTTTGAATTCAGCTTGTTCCCAAGGACTGGTTTTAACTCAGGTTGTTGACTGAAGTTCAGCTTTTTTGTCTTCTTAAGACCTACCAGAATTTTTCTGGTAAGTTAAGCTGTACGTACAATATTATAAGACATTTCTATCCCACTCTTCCACACTTCTCCCTCAGAGGCTTTTGAACTACATGGTCAAGTACAATCACAGCAATGACCCCTCTTCCCTGGTCCCAGTTTTCTGCACTGGGCACTCTTACTGTTGTTGGGACAGAAAACCTGACACCTGTAACTTAAAGAAGAGGTTTATTTTGACTGATAGTGGTGAAGGAAGATAAATGGCTCATGGCAGCTGGAAAACCAAACAGGTTGGACAGAACTGAAGAGGAAGAGTGTAGGGACTATGTGTAGTTCCCAGGGCCACAAACCCACAACCCACTTTCATCAAGTAGGCTCCTTCAAATAGCCCACCTGCCTGTAAACTCATCAGCATGTGAACTGTTGATGAGGGTCCTATCCTCGCAATACAGTCACCTCCCTAGAATCTGTGATTCCAGTGAGGTTGATAGTGTTTACCAGCACACCCTAATAATAGTTCCTCTGCCCAGTTATTCTCAGCATTTAGAATCTTTCAGCAAATGTGACTAGATAACACTGGCTATATGCCAAGCCCTCTTCTGGATACTTAGGTGTAATAATAAGCCAATAGTTCATATTCCCTGTTCAAATCAGATATGTTGATATATACCTATAATCCCACCATTTAGGAGACTGAGGCAGGAGGATTGCTATGAATTTGAGGCCAGCCTAGGCTACATAATGAGTTCAAAACCAGCCTAAACAACATAGTGAAACCCTGTCTCAAAAAACAAAATAATCAAGGGCCAGCCAAATAGCTCTTGGGAGGCTGTAAATAGGCAGATCAGTTCGAGTCCGATCTAGTAGTGAAACCCTGAACACCCTGTAGACCCTTCCCTAAAAAATACAAATAAATAAATAAACAAACAAACAAATATCCCTGTCAAATGAGTGACATTCTAGTAGATGGCTGAAAGTATACCTTGAGCTTATCGTAGTTATTTCTCATCCTCCATTTTCTTTCATGTCTAAGTTTTAATCTTGTTCCCATCACCAGTTGGGAATTTAGATATGGCTGTCATACTTGCACTAATAAATAATACTATATTTCTCAGTCATAACAGTATCTTAAAAGTACTCTTTTAAGAACAAACAAATTGAGATTGCAAAGTGGTTTTTCAGAAATTTATTTATTTATTTTATTTTTATTTATTTATTTTTTTATTTTCCCATAATTTTATTGATAGACAAATAGCAATGAGATAGTTTCAAATCACATTGGTAGGACAGTTTCAATAATTAAGGTTTTTCAGAAATTTAAAGAAAAATGTTTGATCAGAATTTATTTATGTCAAACTGAAAGTATGTAAACATTTTATGGTAAATACGCATTTTAGTCTAACTTATCTGACTATTTCTTTAGCTGCTTAGTTAATTAGAAGACAACAAAGTTACAAGTTTTGTGGGGTTGGGGAAGGCAAACTACAGAAAATACTAAAAACATTTACTAGGTAAGTACTTGTTTGCAAGGAGTTCAAGGCCAGCCTAGGATATGTAATGAGTTCAAGACCAGTCTGAACTACATAGCAGACTCTGTCTCAAAAAAAACAAACAAAAAGAAATGTATTGTAATTGCATTATAGCTTTCCTATAATTTCTGAAGCAATCACTGTTGAAGTATAGTTTAATACTTAATGTCTGATAATTGAATTTAGTAGTTACCTGAATTTTAAACTACATGGATCGTGCATTTTTCAAAGTACAAGATAATGTGATTTAGACCATAAAAATATTAAAAAGATGACAATAATTATTAGAAAAAATCAGCAAATATTTTTCAAGTGTTTAAGCTCTTGTACTCACTTTATACGTATTCTTAATACACCCGCAATCTTACAATATAGTCATTACTTCACTATAATAGAGAAACTTAACTTGGTAAGTATCACGATTGGTACAGCTGATACTTGAACCAGTGAGTATGAGGCCAGAGCTCCTAGGTACCTCACTATGCAACCTCTAGAATTTATACGGAGTTTGGCTAGGTAATTGAAAAATACATTATAGATTTTATAGTGATTCGATATCATGAGTTAATCAGTAATGTGCAACCTTACCCTTACAATAAAAATAATCTAAGCTTTGTTGTTGTTTACTATTGAGCATTCATTTGGTTACCTTTATGCCTCAATGTTTTTGATGAAATATTTCCAGGGACTAATTATTGTTTTGCTTTTTCCTCTTAACAGCATTGGATTCAAAGGCTAACAATTTGTCCAGTCTGTCCAAGAAATATCGCCAGGATGCGAAGTACTTGAACATGCGTTCCACTTATGCCAAACTTGCAGCTGTAGCTGTATTTTTCATCATGTTAATAGTGTATGTGCGATTCTGGTGGCTGTGAAGTAGTAAACACAGTCACTGGTAAGAGACAACCTAGAACCTGGCAGGTGTATGTTTTCAGGAAGCTGAGCTCACAGGGATATGTATTAGAACCCAAGTGGAACTTCTGCCTCTAAAGATCTTGCAAGAAAATACATCCTGAAAATGAAAGTTCGCGCCTCCTTTAATGAAGCTTAACCCTATGTGAAAAGTCTCTTGGGGGCAGAGGCTTTCTCTGGGTGCTAAGCCATACATGTTAGGGAACAGTAGATTGTTTTATTTTTTTCCCCTCCCAGTAAGAGTTTAAAACAGCACTGACTGGGACATTCTAATCCTCTGATAGAGCCATCAATGGGATGTAAGGTAACCAACCAGCGCTAGCAGCATTCGGAGTTCCTTCAAAGAAGACAGCCATTTGGGAAGGTTTTTGACTTTAAATAACATTCCTTTTGTTTGTGACATTTGTGACTTTCAGTAAGCTGAGTTTTTGATGGCCTTTACACCAGACTCCAAATATGTGAAGGTTAATGGCTGTACTGCACAGATTCTGTCTGTTGGCCTCTAACTAAACTTTTATTGTTTTCCTCTTATATTTCACTTATTTCCTAGTTGCTTTAGAATTAAATGAATTATGTTAGGATGCCTTGAAATTACCTAGCACTCCTCGATTAAGAAGTTAAAGTTTTTTCTCACTCTTTGAACATAAAGACTTAAATTAGTTTGGGATATTATTAAATTTATTTTGTAGCATTTGGTTTATATTAATATAAGAGCAACATAGCATAGCATAGCCAGAGCCCCATGGCTTAATAAAAAGAAAAGCCCAGCCTAGAACTGCAGTTCGTCAACCCCCTCATTCAGTTTGTTCACTATAGTTTTCCCCACTCCTTGTTTCCCTTCTGCCATAGCGTAACATTTTAAAAATTCCCCTGTGCCTAGTAATTTCACATCCCATAAACATCCTCAGTGTTTTCTTAAATTTTAAAATGAAAACTATCCAGTTCTATAGATTTAAAACTTGCAGATCACTTACTAAAATCTCTAGCTTCGTTTATCTGACAAGTCTCAGAGTACTTCATTGCTATTCAGTTTACATAAATTCTCCAGGAATGGTCTAGAGATAAGTAATTAATTTACAGTGGTTTCTACTAATAAAAATAACTGATTATTTTTCCTTTTTGCTCAGGGATAATGGAGATTTCCTTTTACCTTCTGAGGTAAATGTGAAGAATAGGCCTCTTGAATGTTATCACAAGGGCCTATGGTCTATACAACTTGTAACTCCTACACATACTGCAAATATTTTTTAAAATTATGTAAGGAGGATGAGCCAACATCTTATTTTTGAACATCTTTGAAAAGGTAACAGTGGGCAAGTTTATGACCCAAAGGAATCCTCAGAGCTACTGTCCTGATTCCTGGTAGGGAAAATAGTCATTTTCTTGTTAGGCAAGTAGAAATGTTTATTTTTATTCCTTATAATTTACAGAACTGAAATAATTTTTTTTCTTTCTATTATGACCTAAATTTTCTTTCAATGGCCTAAAATTTGCTCATTGGAGTTTTGTGCATGAAATCAGAGGTTAGTTTTTACAGAGAATAAGTACTTTTAAGTCCCTAAAGGGTTTATTCCTTGAGTAATGATATTGACAATAAAAGTCTTTGAAAGACCGAGAACCTAAATAGTGGTACCATAACATTCGGTGCTTCTGTAGGAGGAAGGGTGGCAGCTCATTGTTGAGAGTTGCATGCTGCAGTCAGCAGTGAAATAAATATTTCTAGAATGTTCCCTTCAGTGTGAAGTTTTGTTACCTAGTTTACTTATGTACACATATCCATTATAAATGCATTTCTACCTAATTTTAGTGAGGTAATTAAAAAGAGATGGAGTAAATAATGAACAAGAAAGTGATTTAAGATCAGGGCAGGGGGGAAATGAGAGATTAAGACTCATAGTATACCCCCTTCTGCTCTTAATATGAAATAGCAAGAAGTTGTAACTAATGAACTATATTAGCAAACCAAATATCTAAAATAGAACGTGACAAGTACTGTATGAAGTACTTACAGAAGTGTAACATAAAGGAAGCTTATTTCTACAGGAGAAGCAGGGGACAGTCTAGGGAGTATCAGTGGTATGTACGAGACATAAAGAGTGAGGCACATTTTGGAAATGTCATAGCTTGGTTCAGTTTAACTCAGGATAAGCACAAGTGACTGCAGAGACAGAAAAAAACTTCTATACTGCAATAAATGCACTTGTCTACCAAGCTAATACAGCTTCAAATGATCATTTGGCCATAATATAAAAATAATACAGAGTGACAAGATTGATGTATGGTGGCTGTGCCCATAATACCAACACACAGGAGGCTGAAGCAAGAGGATCACTGTGTGTTTGAGGCCATCCTTAAATACAGTAGTGAGTTCAAGGCCAACCTGAACTATATAATGAGATGCTGTCTGAAAAAGTAAAATGTAGGGAGATGAAACAAAGACGCCATCAGACACAGAATTAGGCAAGCTAGTTTTTTAGTGACTTTCAAGAAAGTACTGGTCAGAGGTACCAAATTTGTTTTAGGAGCTTAATTCTCACATTGACCAAACCTTTCAAAGTATGTTCACACTATTCTATGAATAAAGAATGGAAATAGAGCTGAGGCACTAAAGAGTTAAGTAATTTGCCCAAAATCACAGAGCTAGAACGTGGTGAGCCAAGATTTGAAACTAGTGGTTTGGCTCTGAAGTCTTTGTTTTTAACCACCATACTATCCAAGTAAGTAAATGAGATCCATACTAAGAATACATTGTATGTTTAGCAACCATAAACTTGATCATGCAAGCAGAAGTAATTCTAGAGGGCTGATGATAGAAGCTGGTTTGCAGTGGACTGAGGATTGGACCACTAGAATCAAAGACATAAAATTGCTCTCACAAGGAGCATTTATGTTTTTGTGACATTGAACTTCGTGGCTTGTCTTAATTAAGAAATCTCCTAAATATCAAAATTTAGAAATATGTGGTGCATTGTACATTACCTAGTCATTTAAATGTCTTAAGAGGAATTTCTCAGCTTTTTGAGAAATCTTTAGAAAGCTGATAAAAAGGGTGCACCTTCCCCCAGAGAAAAGTTCATGTGTACGTGCATGCCCTGTATGTACCACTTCAAGCTATTCAGGCCAGCAAAGCCTGCTCGTCTTGTGTGATCCAGTTAAGAACTCCACATGTATAGGATGTGGAATTCAAATTTAAGTACCCAAAAGACTTGAAAACTTGGTTGTGAATTAGAAATATTCTACAGTTTAAACAACTTTTTAAATATGGTGTATTGAAACTCTGTACAGAAGCATTTGTATCAAATAATATTTTCCTGTACTGTATTCAGAGATTTGGGTCTTCTGGAAAAAAAAAAAAGAAAAAAAAAATGAGGTTTCTCTCTGTTCCTTCAAATCACATTTAAGGAATTTGAAACTTACATGTTCTACTTTTATGAAAAATCTTCTTTACAAAACCAAGTTAAAAAGGCAAGTGTGTAATAACTTGTGCTCACACAAGACTTAATGAAATATGTAGAGTAAAACATCTCAGTTTAAACCTCTGGGAATGTTCACCATGATACTAGGGCCTGAGGGCTAATGGCCACACAGTTAAGGCTGACACATTGGAAGTACTCAGCAAATAGCTGCAGGAGGTGTATGGTGAAGTATTAAAAAGAAAAGCACACCATTTTTGGAAATAATACTTTGAAGGGGGAAAAAAATAACTAAACTGGGATATAGGCTTACTGAAAGAATGGAAAAATAAAGAGGCATATTTAAGAGAAATCAGAACAAAAGAAAGGACCAATAAGATTGTATAGTGAATGCTTTGGAGAAGAGGAAAGCAGTATAGCAAAAAATTAACTTGTTTTTTTAGAAGAAACAATCAGAGAAAATGAAAAAGAAGTAAAGGTAAGTTAGGAGAAAAAGCACAAAAGTCAAATAGCTTGGTAGATCTTAAGTCTGGGAATGTTTCCAGTTGACTGTCATGCCCATGGTTGCTTTTATATTGTATAGGTGATATTCAATCTTTTCATATCAAGCATTTAGCCAACTTTTCATATGAAAAAGTGACTTCAGTTTAGTGATTAAATACCTCAACCAACATACTGTGTAAGGTAAATACCATGCTGAAGTTAAAACCTGGTTTGAGGCTTCGTTTTGACTACTGACCTAACCTCCCAGTTACTGCTTTGCAAGTCGTGGGTGAGCACTGAGGTCTGTTGGGCTGGCTGCGTAGGGAAAACAGTAAGACCAATAAAGAGACTGACAGTTCCGTCTATTTGTATGCCTTTTTAGTCACTTGCATTAATACAGTGTGTTACTTACACACTTCAAAGTTTAAAATAAAGTTTCTAATTAGTTTTTCTTGGTTTTTTCCCCTTATTTTTTCATTCTTCATTTTCTTCTACATTTCCCAATCTGTTTTCCCTGTTCTGGTTTGGCTTTACAAATATAAAAACTGCTTCTTAAGTGGCCTCTTTATATGTTAAAAAGAGACCCTAAGAATTCTAAGCAAAAGTTCAAGAATTTTTGTTATAATTACAATATAGCCTTACCAAAATCATTCACAAAGCTTCATGTTTTTAATCTACTGGTTGAACGCTGGTGTAAAATGGAAATTGCTGAAGAATAGTGGAGATTTATATGAACTATATCATTCGTGTACATCACTTGGAGCAGGTAAATGGGTAGAGTATTGAACTGTGGGTCAGGATGAGCTCGGTCCAGATTGCTACTCCTGTAGTAGGGTGTCTTGGTTACTTTTCTCATTGCTGAGACAAAATACTCAATGCCCAAATTAAAGAGGACAAGGGTTTTTTGGTTTGTTTTTGGGTTTTTTTTTTTTTTTTTTTTTTGGTCTCTTGTTTTCATTTATTACCCTTTTTTTTAAAACAAACATTTACTTGAGAGATAGTATGGCAGTAATTGGTATGTCATGACAAGCAGGACATAATTAGAAGACCAGAATGACAGGCATCCCAAGCATGACCCTACCGTTACACATTGCTTTCTTTAGTGCAGTTGCTTAGTTCATAGGTAATCAGCATATATGAGAACGAGGTCTTTATTTAGCTCACAGCTTGTGGAGGTCTCAGTCCGTACTCAGCTGGCTCCAAGGAAGGATGGCTGGCTGAGGGGTGACAGTTCATGGCAGCGAAGACAGCGAAAACAACAAGAGCAAAAAAGGAGGGTCAAGAGCAAGCCTCCCTTCCTCCCTTATGTTCTGTCCAGGCTCCCCACCCCAGGGTGCGTGCACTCACACCCATAACCCAGCATTGGACCACAAATCAATCAGAAACTAAAGCCTGCACCCATAACTGCATGAGGCTTTGGGGGTGATATCTAGATGCAAATCATAACATAGGGCTTTAGATAAGTTACTTAAGCATGATATGGCTTTGTCCACATGTGAAATGAGAATGCAATCTGCCTGCTTGAGAGAGGAGCAAAGGGGGTAAAGGCAGCAATAGTTGTGAAGATGGCATAAACCTTAAAAGTCACTGTATTACAAATATTACCCTATTATGATTATAACTGCTCAAAGAAAGTGTGACTAGGACAGGAGTACATATTTTTCTGGAAACTAGTACCCAGTTCCACAGTTCGTGCTGATGGAGCAGAATCGCTGCGGTTGCAGTACAGTGTAGGATTCTTTAGTATGGTCCATTTCTCAAGCTTTGACTTAATGTTCCCAGGAGAGGGCAGCAAAACTCCAGTCCAAAGACTTACTTCCTCAAAGCTTCCAACGTAGTTTGAGGAAAACAGTTACACTATGAAGAGAACAGTTTTAAAATATTTAAATCTTTTGGCCAGGAATGGTGCTACATGTCTGTAATACCAGCTTTTGAGAGGTTAAGGCAGAAGGATTGCCATAAATTCAAGGTCAGCCTAAACTACATATAGTGAGATACGATCTTTAGGTGACAAATGAAGCTGTCACACAGTAAATTCCATAGCCACTATACTCATTTCAAATAATTTGCTTCTATAAGTCCTCTGAGAAAATAATCATTTCCTTAATCTTGCTTTAATGATTTAACATATATTCAGAAAACTTTAGCCATGGTTTCCTACTGTGTCACTTAGAGTGAGTTTTTAAGTAATGGAGGGGGAAAGAGGAAAGTAAAGGTCTTAGGCCCAATTCTTCACCAATTTAGAGTGCCTTGCTAAGCTCAAAAAGGGATTCTCCACAGTGTCTCAATATCCTTGTGTCATACAGAAAATGCTGTCCATATCTAATCTTAGTTTATTTTAAAGAACCTTTGTTCTTTTAATCAATGAACCATCTTATAGTATCAGTTGGCTGGTGTTGGTTCTTAGTAGCCTAAGTGGTATGACTGAAAAATAGTGGCTGCTTCGTACAGTAAGACGCATCACCATTGATTCCTCTCATTTCAAACACGTGTTCTGTCCTTGTTGCCCATTGCTGAAGCATTTTTGGAAATCTTTCTCACATTTTATTTGCACTGCTGTGGCTCCCTTGATGTCCTGGATTGATTCAAAATGCTGACCTTTCATGGTCATTTAGACTTTGAGGAGAAGCCAGAAGTCACATATATGGCCCCAGCCCCACTGAGTAAGGATGAAGAAACTTTTTATGAGCCTGCATTTAAGTTGGGTGACACTTGATAGCAGCCTTGACTGTTTTTTTGTCACTTTATAAAGACTGTGCTTTAGCTAGCCCAGGTTCGGTGAGTGTGCGGAGAGTTTCCTGCTACCCTGCGCCGGCGGGA
>NW_004524833.1:2095626-2117965 GCF_000260255.1 Octodon degus | reverse complement strand
AAAAAAAAAAAAAAAAAAAAAAAAAAAAAAAAAAAAAGACTGTGCTTTAGAAAGTGGCGAGAATGATGGGCTGTGTGGGTTCAAAATGAAGAGGGATATTTTTATTTTTCATTAATATATTTAGTACAGGGTCTCACTACACAGTGGCTCAGACTCAGTGAACCTCCTGTTTTCAGTCTCACCAGTGCTTTGATTACAGACAAGCACTATCACGCCCAGTTGCTGGCTCAGCACCTCTCAGGGGAGGGGCCAGCAACAGTATGTAGGACCAGGGATCGAACCCTGGTCCCTGTGCTTGGCAAAGCAAGCACTTAGTCTGCTGAGTTATCTTGCCAGCCCTGAGGGGGAGTATTTTGAGGAGGATAAATAGTAATGTGTCTTCTACTCCAATAAATTTTTAATTTTTGTTTTTAGGGACAGGGTCTCACTATATAGTTTAGGCTAGTTGTAAACTCATTATGTAGCCCAGGCTGGCCTCAAGCTTGTGGCAGTTGTCTTGCCTCAGCCTCCTGAGTTTTGTGATTACAGATGTGCACCACCATGCCCAGCAAATTTTTAAAATTTAAACGTTCACTATATGTTTTGATTATATGATGTATCAGTCACTTTCAGACATTATTTGATCCTCACTACAGTCCTGTGAAACTGATAGCCAGTACCCCAGTTTTATGGATAGCTTTTCTCACCTGTAATCAGAATAGCTGCTGTTTGCTTGAAGATAAAAGTGCAGGGGGCTGTCCCATATGTCAAGAAGGCCCCAAGGGTGAGTAATTTCTGCCACTTAATAAGTCTTATAAGAGATACTTCGTGTTTGATGTTTTTTTCTGCTTTATTACAGGAGATGGGATAGGAAGGCGTTCTGTTTTTCAATTCCTTCCGCTTTTGCCGGTTCATTTCAGGCTTTGCGCTTTTGAAAGAAATCTGCCCTGCTTTCCATTCCACCCCCTTTACCACCACCCCCAAGCCAGAGTCCTCTTTCCATTTCCAGCTAAACCTCTTCCTGTTCTTGAGAATTGCATCACATTCTTGGCTTAATGTAGCTCAACACCCCCACCATGGCACTGGGGAGCATATAGGCTTTATTGGTTGAATGTTCTGTCTTGTGAATACAGAATAAGTCACTTACTTCCTGACCTCTAGCCCTGACTTGAGGAAAAAATAGACATATTCCTCAGATTTTTGTTTGTTTCTAAATCGCCTTCACTGCAGCCCTGTTCAGGAATAAACAAGATATATCAAGTCTGGACATTGTGCAGGGCATTTAGGATACAGGGTATACTGCTCACCTTGCTGAATGAACCGTCTCCTTTGCTGTTTCCGATTCTTCACTCCTAGTTTGTTTTTTAAGCTCATCAGGCACTGGCTCCCACTGTGTTGAAAGGCCTTTCACTAAGGACATTAATGCCAGCCAATCCTGTATTACTAAATTCAGTGGATTCATCAGTCTATATCTTACTGGTCCCTGAACTATGCTACTGACCGCATCAAGCTCCCTATATTCCTTTAGTTTCCATGAGCTACTATTTTTTTCTACCTCAGCTGTGAGTCCTCACTAACCTTTGCAAACTTTTCTGTATACCTAGAGAGTGTCCATGTTGCCTCTGCTCCCTGACGTTCTCTGTGAGAGATCTCTTCCTTTTCCATGGCATTGTGAATGACATCTCTATGTCAGTGACAGCCAAGTCTGCGCCATCTCTGAACTCCAGGTTCATCTATTCAGCTACATCCTGGAACTTCTCCAACTAGGAATTCCTAAAACCGTATTAACTAACTAATTTCTTCAAACCTATTTCTCTGATAAATATATCCAAGAATATGCTGGAACACAGTTCACCCAGCTGCAATGGTCAGAAATCTAAGATTTGCCCACGATTACTCTTGCTCACTCTCCACGCCCAATCAATTACTGAGCTATTAACATCTCTCTCTCTCTCTCTCTCTCTCTCTCTCTCTCTCTTTTTTTTTTTTTTTTTTTTTTTTTTTTTTTTTTTAGCAGAACCAGGGATTGAACTTAGGCCCTTGCACTTGCCAGGCAAGTGCTTATTGTACTAAACTATTCCCCCGGCTCCCTATTAACATCTCTTGAATCTCTCAATTCCCTATTTTCACTGTCCCCAAGTAGCCTAAATGACCACCATTTATGTGGGGTTTTATACTTTATTTTACTAGCCTCCTGCTCACTATTTTTCTCCCTTTGGGTCATTTCCTACCAACAAACAGGATATTCTTTATGTATTTGTCTATTTTTATTTATCTATTTATTTATGCGGAACCAGGGATTGAACTCAGGACCCTGCGCTTGCCAGGCAGCGCTTATTCTACTGAGTTATCTCCCTGACCCCAGGATAGTCTTCATTTAAATGCAGTTCTGATGTATTTATCCCTGCTTTGAAAACCTTTTAGTTGCTTGCTAAAACCCTTAGGTCAAAGTCCAAACTTTTTATCATGGCTCATAAGCCCCTCATGACCAGCAACTTGCCAGCAGTTTGTACACACACATACTAGGCTCTAGTGGTTTAGTATACTGTTTCCTCCTGTTTCTAGGCTTTCACAAATGTTGTTTGCTTTACCTGGAGTATTCTACTACAGCGCCTCAAAGGTATTCGGACTGATTTCTACCTCAGATTGCTATCTTGTCCCTGAAATAATGGAACCTACATACTAAATTTTTAACTAACTCTTGAATTAAAACCATAACTTACATGAAAATGTATTTGATCTATTTAACTGGGGATAGGCTTTTACCATGACTAAATGTAAACCAGGACATACTTTTTAAATTGTACTGGAATGTCTTCTTGATTGTTATTCATCGTGATATTTTGTCTTTGGAATCTTTCTTCATTTCCATCTGGCTTCTCTCACTCTTTTACTTTTCAACTTGTACCCTCTGGTTGCCCGACACTTGCCCCTAGATAGCTCCAGCTTGCATGCTGTCGTAGCTGCTCTGAGGTTGTGGTTAATTAGAACTGCTCAGACTGCAACAGGAAGGCATTAAATCGAAAGCAAGGGGGAGGAAGTACAAACCAATACCCACCACAGAGCTGCTGAGTGCCCAGCATGACCCACACTGCACCTCTGATGGGGAGCAGGGTAGAGAAGTAGGAAGCCATGGGCTTCGTACATGGTCAGGACAGCCCAATCATGTGCTTCCCGTGATCCAGACTTGCACGGTCACCTCGCACACTGTTGGCCAGCAGCCTAAGTGGTGGGTGCTAACCAGAAAGCCACTGAAAATGTAGAGGCTGGGGGAAGGTTCCCAAAGTGAAAGAAATGTACCTTCACTCCCAATGTAGCCCCACTCTGAACATGCAAAAATGGAGTGTTTCTCAGGGGTTTCCTGTCTGTGATAACTCTGGGATGAAGGCTCCTAGGTTCCTCAAAACTACCTTTGCTCTCTGCCTGAAAATCAATTTTTAGTAGTGGCCAAAACTTTCAGTTTATAACCCAACAACACATTTTCATTGACTTTACTCTTTTTGCCATGACCTGTATGCATACCTGTGAGATGTTTTGTTTTGTTTTGTTTTGTTTTGTTTTGTTTTGTTTTGTTTTTTGACACAGGATCTTCTAAATTGCTAAGTTGCCCAAAGTAGACCTAAATTTACAATCCTCCTATCTCAGCCTCCCAGAGCACTGGGTATATAGGCATGTGCCATCATGCCCAGCGTGTTTTCCTTTTTTTTTTTTTTTTTTAATCCAAAGAGATACTGATTCCTCACAGTTGAATTATAGGATGTGAAATTAAAAGTGCAGGAAAATATGGAGTCTAGATTTTAAAAACATAGAAAGTTGAGAATTTCTCATTACAGAGCCTCACAGGGGCTGTACAACTCACCTCCCCACATTGACTACCTCAGAACCTGAGGGGATGAGAACGGGGTGCTACTCTATGCCCAGGGAGTTAGAAACAGCCTTCTCATGCTGGAGAAAAGGGTGCTTTGCTTGGCTGGAAGTGAGCACTTGTGTTATCACAGAGTGCCAACCTCACACTTGAGATAACAGAGCAGGAAATACTGTTGGTGCAGCTGGGAGGGGAGGGAGAACTTGCTATGTACCAAGCCCATGAAGTTCTCACCTCTTTGTGTCATACTTTCTGCCCGGAAAGTGACCAGCGCTGGCTCCGGGCAATGTTGCAAAATGGGTGCAGCCTGCCTGAAGCCCACCCTCTTCCATGGAGCATTCTCTCCAGGCAGTCGTGGTCGGGCAGCTCCTGTGCTCTCCTCAGCCCAGCTCTCCCCAGGTCTAGATCATGAGTGAAGCTTCCATGGAGAAATTGTAGAAATTGCAATAAGGGGAGGGAACAATTCTGCAGTAGAGAGGATCCTCTTCTCGCAGGCGTCTCTTCACAGATGGTAAACATACCTTTCCCCCATAAGCAGTGAATTGGAAAGGGTCTAATAAATGAGAAAGAATGGAATTTATGGGCAGCTCGCTTTGACTTAAAACCTCTCTTCCTAGGGCTGGCGAGATGGCTCAGTGGTCTAAAGCACCTACTTGGAACAAGCTTGACAAAGCACAGGGACCGCGGTTCGATCCCCCAGCACCACATGCCAGCCAGCCCCGCCCCCTGGTGGGCTGAGCTGGCCACACACACACACACACACACACACACACACACTAAATAAATAAATAAATGTTTAAAAAAAAAATTTAAAACCTCTCTTCCTTTCTCCACATCTCCCTGCCAGCATCCCTGTTTTGCTTCCTCCCTGGCTGTCTCCCTCTCCTTCTCTTCCTACATGTTTCCCATTCAGAGAGGACAGGAGGAGGAATGGGCAGCACAGGGAAATGTGCACGAGTCTTAAGGCTGGATGCCCGCCAGAGTGCCTGTTTCTTCAGTGGTCAAGGACGTTCAAGCTGTGTAATAATTATGCATGATCCAAACTCCAGGCATTGCATGACTGCACTCCCCGGGTGTGCTCTTTCACCTTGTGACCCGAGTACAATACATTCTTTTAACAAGGAAAATTAACAATATCACTGTGGAGAAAAACAGAGTGTAAGCTACTCTTTGAAAAGTCTTAATTATGAAACAGGGAGAGGTTGGCTAGTGAGCATGTGCCCATAGCATAGATTTCATTTTAAAGCAAGATTTGAGCTCTGTAAATGTTGATTCACTTAAAGAGAGACAACACAGTGAGAGATCTTAAGTTACCTCATTCCTGAGCTTTCATATCCTCATCTGGAGATAGAGAAGTTTTTATGCAGATTAAAATTAAGTTAAAAGCATATACATAGTAGTAACTTGTATGCTGAAAAAGCTTTTACACATTTCTGTTAAAATTGTTACTATTATTATCTAGTGACTGTACAGATGAGTAAGCTGTAGTCACAGCTGCTCTGTCTCTTCGACCCTAGGGGCCGGGGCTACCAGAGACAGGCCTGAGTGGGAGGGGCTAAGACACATAAGGAAGCGCTTAATAGTGGCATGACTTATATCTTGACACGCTTTGAACTTTCAGGGGATGGTAATGATTGTGTGTGTGTCATTTGATACATTAATTTACCACTGTATTATTTAGTTTACCCTGTATTTTAATTTTTTAAATTTTGTTTAAAAAACACAGACTCGTATCAGATCCAAAGTGTCTCAAAAAACAAATTTAGGGAACATTATTAGAAATTAGAGGGGCCAGGGAGATAGCTCAGCGACATAAGCGCCTGCCTGGCAAGTGCAAGGTCCTGAGTTCTGTTCCTAGTACATAAAAAAAAAAAAAAAAAGAAAAGAAAAGAGAACTAAAACAAAAGAAATTAAAAGTTAGCCCACTGAAAATTATGCATCTTGAGCCGAAAGGGGCTGTACAAATAAAATCATGCATATGAACTTCTGCTTAGATGAAGGAACACTTTTGTAGAAAGTTGCCTCATGTAAATCCACAAGTTTATAGAAAAGGTTAATCTCTTGTCTTTTCTGGCTCTTTGCCAAATTGCTGTATCATTTCGCTTGCATATAAATTTGGCAATAGCACTCATAACTCATTCTTATGATAGGCTGCAGAGCCTGCATACTCTTACTACATGGGTCCTGCGAGCTGCATGCAGCATTACACACCCAGTGAGAGTGAAGCTTTCTCCTCCCAACACTGGCTTTGCAGCCTTGACTTGAACCACCCCACCTGCTCTGTTCCTACCCAGTCACAGCAGAGACATCGCACCACTCCTCTCCTGTTTCTCCTTTTCTCACTCGGTTTTTCAATTTTGAGATGATCTGTGCTTTAGGGCTGGGTCCATCTCTTTGCCTATTCTTCAGTTCCGTTCTCCATCCCTTCTTCCATCTTCCTCTTTCCCTGCCCCTACTGTTTCCAACTTTCATTACTTGCAATCACGTGGGGCAATATTATATCATGCTCCTTCAGGCTGTACAGGAACACTTTTTTTTGAGGGCAATGAACAAAAAAAAAAAAAAAATTTTTTTTTGAAAGAATAACAAGAATGGGGGCCAGGGAGATGGCTCAGTGGAATAAGCGCATCCCTGGCAAGAGCAAGGGCCTGAGTTCAATCCCCCGGTTCCGCAAAAAAATAAAATAAAAAATAACAAGAAGCTGTTTTTCTTAAAAACATCTGTATTGGGGCTGGAGAGTTGGCTCAGTAGAATAAGTGCTTCCCTGGCAAGCACAAGTGCCTGAGTTCAATCCCCAGTTCCGAGAAAAAAACAAAAAACATCTGTATTAAGGTATAATTTATAAAGTTCACATGTTAATTCTATAACTCACTTTTAACATGTTTAGAGTTGTTCATCACAATTCATATTCAAACATTTTCTTCATCCCCAAAAGAAACTTTGTTAGCAGTCAGTCATCATTTCTGCCCCTCTTCTGCCCCTTGCTGCCCTGAGTCCTAAGCAACCACTACTCTTATTTTCTATTTCTGTGGATTTGCCTATACTGTGCATTTGATAGAAGTGGCACTATAAAATATGTTGTATTGGGGCTGGGGAGATGGCTCAGTAGGATAAGCGCTTGACTGGCAAACAAGGATCTGAGTTCAATCCCCGGTTCCGCAAAAATAAATAAATAAAAATTAAAAAAAATATATATATATATGTTGTATTTTGTGACTTTCATCTAATATATATATAGTTACTGTTTGTTTTCAAGACTTTCTATTCTTTTTTATCATTTATTTCTTTATTTGGTACAGGGTCTCACTACACAGCTCAGACTTGTAGTGATCCTCCTGTCTCAGCCTCTTCAGCACTGGGATTACAGGTGTGCACCACCATGTCTGGTTTTGGTGGCTGGCACCATACCCCCAGGGTTCCGGGCTGCCATGACATGTGGTACTAGGGATCAAACCTGGTCCTTGTGCTTGCTGGGCAGGTGCTTAGGCCACAGAGCTATCTCCCAGACCCATTGTTTGGGTTTATTTGGTCTCTTTGAAGGATTTTTTTTTTGGGGGGGGGGGCTGGCTCAGGATGCCTCAATGGCAGGTCTGGGAAGGCATGAGGTTCCAGGGTTTGAACCACAGTATCCTGAGCCTGACTGCGTTTGCATAAACGGGCACTTAAACAACTGAGCTAGGGGCCTGGGAGATGGCTCAATAGAATAAGCACTTCCCTGGCAAGCACAAGGGTCTGAGTTCAATCCCTGGTTCCACCAAAAAAAAAAAAAAAAAAAAAAAAAAAACTGAGCTAACCTGCAGGCTCCCTATTTGGTCTTTTTGAGACAGGTTTTCAGTATGCATTTCAGGCTGGCCTTGATCTCACTTTATAACCCCAGCTGGCCTCGAACTCAAAGCAGTCCTCCTGCCTCAGCCTCCCGAGTGCTGGGATTCCAAGTGTGCACCACCGTGCCTGGCCTTGTCATGTTTTTGAGATTCATAGATATTATAGCATCTATCCATACACCATTCCTTTTTATTCCATTTTCTGGACTTATCAGATTTTGTTCATCCATTCATCAGTTGATAGATGTCTGGGTTTTGTCTATTATAAATGAAACTTCTGTAAATATTTGTGTGGACATGTGCTCCTTGCTCTTGCATAGGTGCATAGGATTGGATTCTCTTGTTTGTGTGGTACCTCTGTTGTTAGCATTTAGAGGGACAGACAAAGTTTCCCACAGTGGATGCTCCATTTTACTTTCCCGCCAAAATCATATGACATATCCAGTTTCTCCACATTTTTAAGAATTATTAATTTCTTTGTTTTTTATGACAGCTGTCCTAGTGGGTAAAAAATGGCATCTCAGTACATTTACTTAATGACCTTCCAGGTGCTTATTAACCATTTGTATAACTTATGAACAGACATAGATGTAGCTGTAGTAATCTCTTGCTCATTTCATTTGTTTGTTTTGTGACATTGGGGATCGAATCCAGTGCCGCAAGCACGCTCAAGCAAGGTATTTGCCACTGCACTAGAGCTCTATGCCAGTTGCCATTTTTAACCAGGATTATTTGCATTTTTCTTACTGAATTTCTTTTTATATTCTAGATGGAGGTCCTTTGTCAGACACTTAATTTTCAATTATTTTCTTCTGTGAGTCATCCCTTCCCTTACTTGATGTTCTTTAAAACAAAAGTTTGGTTTTTTTTTAATTTTAGTGAATCTTCTGTTTTTCTTTCATCACTTACTCTTTCAGTATTGTATCTAAGAAATCACTGTCAACCTCAAGATCACAGAAGTTACCACCTAATCCAAAACTACAAAGACTTAATTCTTCTAAGAATTTAATAGGTTTAGCTCCTACTTTAAGTCTATGATATACTTATAGTGAATTATTTTTTGTACAATGAGCAAGCCCAAATTCATTCTTTTGTATAAATTTGTATTGTGTGTGTGTGTGTGTGTGTGTGTGTGTGTGTGTGTGTTTTAGGGAAGGGTCTACAGGGTGTTCAGGGTCCACTACCAGATCAGACTGGGAGTGATCCACCTGTTTACAGCCTCCCAAGTGCTGGGATTACAGGCGCACTCCCAGTCTCAATTGTCTCCGCCCGCCCCGGGGCAGGGCAGCACAAGTTTACAAGCACTTTAATCCACTGAGCTATTTGGCTGGCCCTTATTTTGTATATATTTGTATGTATTTCCACCACCACCACCCCCCAGCATCAAATTGTCTTGGATTCTTTGTCAGAAAAACCACTTACCTATAACTGTTAAGAGTTTATGATTCTCAGACCTGTTCTGTCGATCTATGTCTGTGTCAGCATCGCACTGTCTTGACTATTGTAGTTCTGTAGTAAGTTCTGAGCCCACAGAGTTTGAGTCGACCAAGTTTGTTCTTTTTCAAGGTTTTTTTTTTTTTTTTGGCTATTCTGAGTCCTTTGCATTTCCATGTGAATTTCAGAATCAGCAGAAAATAATAGGTGGATCCGAAATTCATTAGAATGCCCCTACTTCTAATAAACAATTGAAATATTTTGTCTCATACATAGGTTAAAATTGGATAAGGAGTATCAGACAGGTACACTTTGTAATTGAGGTGGAATGGGTCCTTTGAAAAGAGGACCACACTAGTGAAAGATGGGAAGGATGGGAATAAAGAAGCCGAAAAGCTTGGTAAACTTTCCACTCTGGTAAGAAGAATGTTTGTTTGGAGGAGGAGGCAGCTGAATGTAGCACTGGGGGATATTGTGAAAGATAATTGAAATTGCAAAGTCCATTGATCGCGCTGAAGGGGGTGGGGAAAGATCTCTAAGCAGTATTGTCAGTTTGTTGATTCTTACAGAATATCCTCATTCAATCATAGGAAACAGCTGGCTGGCCCTTTCTCAGGGCTGTAAGGCAAGGAAAAGAGTGGAGAAAGAGAAAACATTCCTTCTCTGCCCCAGCAGTACTGATTGCCTACCTCTCTGAGGACAGCCTAACCTTTATCCATCTTTGTTACCCTCCCTTTTGTAAGTTCCCCAAAAAGTGAGAAGAGAAAGAAAAAGAAGAAAACCAAAGTAGGAGAGAGAATTAACAGATTCTGGAGATGTAACAGGAATTTTGGAGTATTTAAAACTAAAATTCCTAAAGGACTGCTGGTGGAGCCTACTATATATAGTAATATGACAGTATGAAATAAGAGTCATAGGGTGACCACATTATTTGATTTAGTAATTCAACTCCTGGGAATTTATACTAAGGAGATAAAGCATGCCAGAAGTATTATTGTAAATGTCAGATGAGAATATTATCAGTAATAGGCTAAAATCACTGAAATCTGCAAACTAGTAGCACACTTTGTGATATCCTAGTGTATAAACTGCTAGATTATCAGCGTGGCTTCACTGTGAAAATGCACCTTGAGTGGCAGCGCTTTTCATTGCATTCTCCGCTACCCAGGCCCATGTTGCCACCTCCGGCAAATTGTAGCAGCATCCTTCCAACTGTAGCTTCTGCTTTCACCCTCCCACCCCGTTCCCCACCCCAGCCTTTAGAAAACTGAAATTTGCCCATTTCCTACTCCAAAGCTTCAGAGGCTCCTCCCTCCCCTGCTGTCTTTTGTTCATCCCCTGCTGGCTTCATCTGGTCTCCATTACCTCTCTGACCTCATCTGATAGTATTTTGCTCTTGTACTCTCCACTTTGGACGCCCAGGCCTCCTAGCCCAGTGACTTTGAACTCACTCTTTCCCCTGGCTCCAACTCTTTTCCAGATATCTGTTTTTTTTTTTTTTTTTTTCTCTCATCATCTACAGATCTTTGTACAAATGGAGTAGATGACACTTTCCTGAATCACCCTCTTTAAAATAGCTGTCTTGGGCTGGTGAGATGGCTCAGTGGTCTAAAGCACCTACTTAGAACAAGCTTAGCAAAGCAAAGAGACCACGGTTCAATCCCCCAGCACCACATGCCAGCCAGCCCCGCCCCCTGGTGGGCTGAGCTGGCCACACACACACACACACACACACAGATAAATAAATAAATAAGTGAGTTGTCCCATTGAAGTGGAAATCCAAATTTAAAAAATAAAATAAAATAGCTGTCTTTGCCCAGCCCCAACTCCCAGCATTCCCTACACCCCTTCTTTGCTTTATTCTGTCATTGTACCTCCCACTTTATGTGACTTAATATATTTTGACTGCTGCCTGCTCTTCCCCTTGCAACCTGTGTTCTGTGAGAACAGGGTTTATAGATGTGGTCTACTACTGCATCCTCAGTGTCTCAGCTGTGCCTGGTACAGAGGAGGTTTTAATAAATATTTATTAAATGAATGGATAAATATATAATTATGAAAACCAAGCCATAATTTTTAAAGAAGCCTGCTGTGCCAGCCCCACCCCCAGCAGTTGAGACTGAGCCTGGTGACACGCGCCTGTAATACCAGCTCTTGGGAGACTGTGAACACGTGGATCGCTATGAGTCTGATGTAGTAGAAGTGAGACTCTGAACACCCTGTAGACTCTTCCCTAAAAATTTAAAAAAAAAATTGTTTAAAAAAAAGAAAAGTGTATAAATATAGAGAATGATGCGCCCTGTGGCTATGCAGTGTGGTGTCCTGCAGTCTGGGAGCTCAGAGGGAAGAGATCTGAACCCTGACCCCACCACTTTCTGAGTTGGGTGAACTTAGGCAAATGTCCCTAACCTCTCAGTTTTATCATCGACTAAACTGAGATAAAATGCCTCCCTAATAGTATCATTGTAAGAACTATAAAGGAGCTACATGGGAACTCCTGAGGCATTAAATCTTTCTTCTGAAGAATACATATCCAGGGGATAAAAATTGCAAACATGGAAATAGATGAGTGTTTCAGATAGAAGCGTTATGCATTTTTACTTTTATTTTTATTTTATTTTATTTTATTTATTTTGGAGGAACTGGGGATTGAACTCAGATCCTTGCGCTTGCCAGGGAAGCGCTTATTCTATTGAGCCATCTCCCTGGTTCTGCATTTTTATAATTTACCTTTTTAATATACAAGTCATCCCTCAGCCTAGATGCATATAAAGTGTGCTGCACTGGGGCAAAGGAGACCTGTCCCACAGCAATCCTGACCTTTGCAGGCTGTGTGACATGAAGCAAGTCCTAAGATCGCTGGGCCGCTCTTCTCACTGGTAAAATACAGAGGGCGAATTGAGCCCATCAATGCTTAGAATCCTGTAATTCCAAGAGGCGCCATTCCAGCTGTTTCCACCCACTACAGCCCTGCATTATTCAGATGTACAGGACAGATGTTTCCAACCTAGATCTAAAAGGCTCTCTTCTTCAGTACTTAGAATCCAAAGGAAACTGGGGGATTTAGAAAAAGTTGTAAGCAGATGAGGTTTTCTTCACTCTGATCTTAAGCAGCTACACTGGTATTGTAGAAAATGCAAAAAGGAAAACAAATTCACTTTTGCATTTGAATCAACCATGTGCTCTTTAGCCATGAAGGAAAATGTGTTTTGTTTTTTAAGTAACAACCAAAATGTAGCTGTCAGCGTTCTCAGTTGTAACTGTAACCTTGAGCCCACATGGCAGGCGGCCGAGGCAGCGCAGGACTGGGTGGCTGGGAGGCCTTGCTGCTCCTCGGGAAGGCTCCCTGGCTTTGTCCTCCTCACGTTGCTCCACCAAGGAGGAGGCTGTTCGGGTTTGCAGGCGGCTGGCCACCGTCAGCAGGTTTGCAGGCCCCGCTTGACTTCCCTGAAGGGGTGGGGGATGGAGGTGTCAGCTGCCCTGGCTTTCCTCCAGCTCCGAGCGGTGAGGACTCCAATAGCCCATCGGTTGCAAGGCCCTAACTTCACCCAGATGAAAACTGACGATCCCATTTGGGAAGGGTCAGTTAAAAAATGACAGAGCTGCCCAAAGTAAACAGAGGGAACAGCCACAACAGAAACTTTCTCTGCAGTGTTTCTGGATAATTACCGGCCTGTCCTACTAGAACTCTGGCGCGAGTCCCCGTCCGCCCTCTCCGTTGCCCCCACCAGGCCTTCAGCAAGCTCTGCTGACCGAGGCCTGCCTCCTCATCCACTCGCGCCGTCCTGCCCTTTCCCCGGAGAACAGGAACTCTCCAAGCTGCAGAACGTTGTGCAATTGAAGTTTGAAGACTATCAGGGAAAAAGGCTTCTTAGAACTCGCTTATAAGGGTCCCCTAATGGTGAGTAAATGCAGCCTAAGTGATGTGTCCCAAGTCAAGGGCCAGTCTGCGGCCGAGCTGGTTTCCGGCTTCCTAATCTAGGGCTCTTTCCAGACTGCCATTCACTGCCTAAAGGAAATAAAAAATAAAGAAATTAACTGACAAGTTCTCTTTCTCCACCTTTTCATTCTACCCAGATCCTACTCTGTCGATCTTTAGGGCCATGTGGAAAACCACATTTTCAAGTTATTTCTTTATTTCTTAAAGTTAAGTTTACTGGTACGTTTTAGGTATACATAGTGACCACATTCATCTTGGGAATTTGTAGCTCTCCGTGATATACCTTGATTCCTTTCCTTTTCTCATCCCCCTACCCTCCCTTCAACCCCTTTTCACTCATTTACAGAAAGCTTTCCATTCTTTATTTTCTCATTTTTTTCTTTTCTGTTCCTTCCTTTCCTTCTCTCCCCTCCCCAGTTCTCCTCCCCATTTGAATATGTTCTTTTTAATTTCCAGGGTCTATTATATGTTTTGCTCCTTATTTTCTCATTTAGACTCAAGCTCTCAGCCGGATGAGGCAGGAGGATCACCCCGAGTTTGAGTCAAGCTGGGTTACATAGTGAATTCCAGCCTGAATTGCATAGCTGTCTCAAAAAAGGGAAGGAAGGAAGGAAGGAAGGAAGGAAGGAAGGAAGGAAGGAAGGAAGGAAGGGAAGGAGGGAGGGAAGAATGAAAGAAAGAAAGAAAGAAAGAAAGAAAGAAAGAAAGAAAGAAAGAAAGAAAAGAAGAAAGAGAAAAAGAAAGAAAAAACAAGCAAGCAAAACAAAACAAAGCAAAGCAAAGCAAACAACTGAATGTTATAATTTGTGTACTCTGTTTTACTTGAGTTCTCAGTGTGTGGCCTGGGGTGTATTTATTCCTCCATTCAGCATCCTGAGGTCAACATGCAATTGGAGCGAGAGGGACAAGAGCAGAGGAGCCCAGCAAGCAAGCCTCAGGGTCCTGCCTCCGCACATCTAGCTGTGTGAACTTGAACAAGCAAATTATGTACTCTAACACTTGGTTTCCACATCTGTAAAATGGGATCATGGCATCTATCTCATTATGCAGTCATGAGAATTTCACAAGATGATTCATGTGATGCACTTATTAGTACAATGAAAAACTCCACAAATGTTAGAAATTTTTAATAGTCCTGAAAGACATTTATTGTTCTCTTTCTACAGATGAGAAAATTAAGGCTGAGAGAGATCAAGGGCTAGAGTCCTACAATTAGTAAGACAGGCATGACTCAGGACAGCCCCCTAACTGCAGTGTGGACACTTGCTACCTGACCATTGAGTGCAGATAGTCAGACGTAGCCAGGGGTCAGTCCCCTGCACCATCTCATGATGGCATGTTATTGATGAAGCTCTCGCACACTCTGATGCCAGGAAGTGGATGGCTCTGGGGTCAGGCAGGCTCTTTGGTGCAACCTTATAATCCAGCAGCCTTTGCGCAGACATCAGCGAAGATCAAGGCGGGCTCTAATCTCTGGCCTAAGACTAGGGATGCTGCACCCTAGGGACAAGTGTGAGGTCCCCCAATACTCTCAGCTTTGTCTTCTCTGGGAATGCGTCCTGGATGCTTTTGGAATGCTTAGCTTTCCTTAAGAGCTGAGCCCTCTCTCTTACATTACAGAGTTTGGGGAGGATCCCATCTAATCCCCTGGAAGGAGCAGTGGGTGCCAAAGTGGGGTGCCCAAAACAACACTTTGAGGTATAAGAAGAAAATATGTGAGCATCTGCTTCTGTTACATACAGCTTTACCAATATTTCTTAATTAGTACTGTAGGGTATATATAATTTATAGTAAACATGTAGTGATGGGAAGGTGTGCTCAGTATTTTGTTTTGTAGTGCTGGGGTTGAGCCCAGGGCCAGGAGCGTGAGAGGCAAACACTGCGCCACTGGCCCTATAACAGGGTTTCACTAAGTTGCCCAAGCTGAGCAGCTTGAATTTGCTGCCTCAGCCTCCTGCCTCAGCCTCCTGCCTCAGCCTCCTGTTTAGCCAGGATTGCAGGTGTGCATCCAGCTTTGTTTAGGCTTCTTTTTGTTTTGTTTTTACGGAGTGTCACAATGAAAAAATCCGCAGAAAACTTGTAGAAAGTTTGCATCCCGCTCCACTCCACTATGTAGTACTAACCATTCCCTCATTAAATGAATTTGGCAACTATGAACTTGAGTTTTTCCCCTCCTTTTGTCACCCATCTGATATTATATACCACATCTTGTCCAATAGTCTGCCAAGATTTGACTAAATAATGAATCTGTGTTTGAGAAGTAAGAAGTGTCAATTTCCCTGAAAAGATTGAAAAGTGTAGGAGTGTAGACTCCAAGAAGATGGTGAAGGGTACTTAATAAGGCACAAAGGTGAGAGTGCAACTCAGGGACACAAGAGGAGCGTAGAGCTCTGCCTCTGAGAGATCAATGCAGTTGCTGGGGCTGATCGCTGCCTCTGTCTCACTCTGAAATTTGCACAACACAAAAGCAGTGAGCCAGGTCTTGAAGAAAGCTCTTCCACACCACTACTCTGCAGGTGACCTTAGACAGTCTTCGTACCCTCACCTCCAGGAAAAGTTTCTCACCTATAAGTGAGGTTGGAAAAGGTTATTGGGAGTTTCCTTCATGTTCTGAAGCAACCTTGAATGTAGATGAAGCTGGCAGTGTTCTGCATGAAGGGATTCTCAGTTGCAACGGTCATTGGGCCAAAAAACAGCACATTATCCCCAGGCTTTCCACGGCCCTTGGCATCCACTTCTCGGGCCCTTGGTCTCCTTGCAGGGCCAGTAATGTGCTCCTTGCAGCCACTTCAGATGTCAGCCGTGCCCATGAGGTACACAGAGCGCAAAAAGCAACTAACAGGAGTGTATGCATGCTATGCATATATGTAGAAAGAAATACAAATGCATGTACATACAGAGGAAATGTCTGAAGGCTGCTCACTGTACTAGCAAAGTGGAGACAAAGACAGGGATTTTACCATTTACTTTATTTTTTATTTTATTTTATTTTATTTATTTATTTATTTATTTATTTATTTATTTTTTGCAGAACCGGGGATTGAACTCAGGTCCTTGTGCTTGCCAGGGAAGCACTTACTCCACTGAGCCATCTCCCCGGCCCCCTATTTACCATTTACTTTAAATTCTTTGCTTGTTTTTAATTAATTGTTTCAAGTTATTTTTAAAATAAACATTAAACTTTTGGCACCAGCTGCTTTAGTAAGAGGATCTACTGGTGTCAAGTCTGCATCTTGACTCTGCTCTAGCATCTTCACTACACTGCTGATGCATTCTGTGGATTCAGGGCAGGACAGCAGGCCCTCCTTACAGCCTTGGAAACTCGCAGCATTAGCCCAGCAAATGGAGTTTTCCCAAATTTGAGTCTGGTTTTCTTCTCAGAGCTTTTGATGTAAGTGATGTACAGGAACCTTTCTGCTCTGAAGTCCTATGATTCTAAATAATATTGCATGCTGAACACCCAGTTGGGAAAACAAATACGTCATATGGGAGTTTCATACTTTTCCCCCCAAGCATAGTAAAAATTGCTGTCAAATTCCTTCTGTCTTCCCTATTTACCCCTTCTTTCCCTTCTCTTCCACCCACCCCCACATTTGTTATGGGTCCTGATGGGATGCACAGACAATCTCCTACATTTTTTAAAATTTTTTTGGAACCAGGGATTGAACTAGGCCCTTGTACTTGCCAGGCAAGCACCTATTCTTGGCAACCTCCTCCTGCCAGGCAAGCACATCTCCCTGGCAGCCTCCTACTTGAGAAGCTCTAAATACCAGATACTTTTTTCAGCCTCCCTTGCAGCTATGTGTAGGCAGAAAGGTCTGCACTAGACTCTAACTCAGGAACTAGTGACCTCAAACAGCAAACACAGCTTGACCTGTTCTATAGGGAGCAGTGCTAGTTGCAATAACCACATGCAGTCTCCAGATGCTGCAACAGTGATGGATTCTAGCAGTGGACGCCAGCAACCAGAACTGCACTGTCCCCTGTCCCAGCAGTGGTGCCTATGCAGTAAGCACCTGGCCTCATTGTTTGTTTTGGCTGTGTTACCTCCTATCTCTAGTCCTCCCAGAGAACTTGCAAACTCAATATCCTTTAACAATTTATCATCTGCTTAAATTAACTACAGTTTGCTTGTGTTGTTTGCAGGCAAAACTAATGTACCTATTTTTTTAAAACAACAACAACAACAACATGTATTTGGTTAAAAAGGAATATACATTTTCCTTCCTTTTTCGACCTTTTGTTTTTCCCTAGTCTACTTTCTCCATAAGCAGCCATTACTGTTTTTTTTTTAATGTATTTCTCCAGAGATAGTGTGTGCATAAACATAAGGAAAAATAAATTAGCTGGTTGTCAAAATGCAGACCTGTAATTCTGACACTAAGGAGGCTGAGGCAGGAGAACTACCTCAAATTTGAGGTTAGCTTGAGTTATAGTGAGCTGGAGACCATCTTGAACTACACAGCAAGACCCTGTCTCATAAAAAGGGAAAAAAAGAAACTTTAAAAAATCACTGTATTGGGCTGGTGAGATGGCTCAGTGGTCTAAAGCACCTACTTAGAACAAGCTTAGCAAACACAGGGACCGCAGTTCAATCCCCCAGCACCACATGCCAGCCAGCCCCGCCCCGTGGTGGGCTGAGTTGGTCACACACACAAACACACACACACACACACACACACACACACATAAATAAATAAAATAAAATAAAATAAATCACCGTATAGGGCTGGTGAGATGGCTCAGTGGTCTAAAGCACCTACTTGGAACAAGCTTGGCAAAGCACAGGGTCTGCGGTTCAATCCCCCAGCACCACATGCCTGCCAGCCCCGCCCCCTGGTGGGCTGAGCTGGCCACACACACACACACAATAAATAAATAAATAAATAAATAAATATTTTTTAAAAATCACCATATAGGAAAAAAAAGGGGGGCGGGGAGGTGGCTCAGTGGAATAAGTGCTTCCCTGGCAAGTGCAAGGGCCTGAGTTCAATCCCCAGTTCCACACACACACACACACACACACACACACAAAACCACTATATAGGTGAGGGATCATTCCACCCATATTGTTCCATGCCTCACTTCTTTTTTTTTTTTTTTTTGGCAGAACCGGGGATTGAACTCTGGCCCTTGCACTTGCCAGTGAAGCACTTATTCCCCTGAGCCATCTCCCTGGCTCCCTGTGTCTCACTTCTAAACTGAAATAGTACATGCTGGCAATGATTTCAACAATACCTAGCTGCCTTTTTAAAATGCTTCGTAGTATTCCTTTGATGAGTGTCCTAAAGTCCATGCAGTCAGGCAGCTGCTAAGAGTGGTTAAGTTGCTTATAGTTTTGACCGCAAATAATTCTGCAGTGAGTATTTTTATAAATGTCTTAGTGCTCAGTGCAAGCCAGTTCATAGAATGGGTGTCTAGTGATACAATTTCTGGGTCAGAGTACAACTGCTTAATTTTTTTTCTTTTTTGGGGGGCTGGCCCAGCCTGTGGTGCTGGGGATCGAACCACGGTCTCCTGGGCCTGCCTAAGCTTGCCTAAGCAGGCACGTTAGACCACTGAGCTATCTTGCTGGCCCATAACTGCTTAATTTTGACCAGTAGCACTGAACTGCACCACAAATTTTCACCCTATTGAAATGTTTTACATTCCCTTTTGTCTCTAGATGCTCATCTACCCGTTATAGTGCAGATTTTTCCTAAATCTGCACTGTTTAATTTTCATTCTAAAATTGTGAGTGAGGCTGAACATTTTGGATATATCTAAAAGCTCTCTGTATTTGCTCACCGATGTGTTTTCCTTAGTCCTTCTGTTCTTTTCTATCACATTTTGGCCTGCTTTAGTTGCAGTTGCTTATTAAAAACTCCATATTTAATGAAACTAGCCTTTTATCATACTTGAAGCATTTTTTCCCTCAATATATTCTTGGTCTAGAGCCTTATTTATTTCATGTGGCTTTTGTTCTTTGCCTTGCATTCATCTTTAACTTCAAGGAGATAACTGCCTGCATTTTTGCCTGTAGCTCTCTGGTCACTTAGGATGGCTATGGGTCAGGAAGCTTTGCACGGCCTCCTCACTGAAGAGGCTAATATCAGAACTACACTTGAGACATCTGGGCAAGATCAGATTCAACCCTTATATTGTATTCCATTTCCTCCTGGAACTCAACTAAAATGTAATTTTTGATTCATACAGCCACATGACTTAAAGCCAAGAAATATGGGGCCAGGGTGATGGCTCAGTAGAATAAGCACTTCCCTGGCAAGCGCAAGGACCTGAGTTCAAACCCCGGTTCCAGAAAAAAAAAAAAAAAAAAAAAAGCCAAGAAATAAAGAGGCACAGACCAAAAAGTCTCCCTTGTCTGCATTTCATGCTGGCCCAGTTCCACTTTCTTTCTGTCCGTAAGTAAGCATTGGTACTAGCTTCTTCCATCCTGCCAGCTTCTTTATACTTACATAAGCGAGTAAGAATTTAGAAAATGATTTTCTTTTTTGCTCCTCTCTCTCTCTCTCTCTCTCTCTCTCTCTCTCTCTCTCCCTCCCTCCCCCTATCTCTCTCTCCCTTCGCCACCCTCCGTCCTCTCTCTACACGGGTGAAATTGAGGATAAGCCCATGATCTTCACTGAGCTACTTCCCCAGCCCTTTTTAATTTTAAGACCGAGTTTTTTTTGTTTTTGTTTTTGTTTTTGCTCTTCGATGCCTTCGGGGCACTTTTGGTTGGCTGGAGTGTTGTGGGGATCGAACTACAGCAACCTGAGGCTGACAGCTTTGTGGAAGCAGCCACTTAAAGAACTGAGCTAGGGCCAGGCCCCCAAGACCGCGTCTTGATAAGTTGCTCAAATTGGGCTTGAACTTGTGATCCTCCTGTTTCAGCCTCTTAGAGTACTGGGATTACAAATTTACAACACCACATCTCGCTTAGACAAATGAATTTTTTATAGAATAATCTTACAAAGATCAAGAAATAAATATGCAAGGGACAGCAGCAAGGGGATTTTTAAACGTGGATCTAGATGAATAAATAAGTGGTAAGTGGATCAAGAGGTCAGAACAAGCTGAATCCTGTAGCCGCAGATGGGACAGTAAATGGCGGGAGATTAGGTAGGGGATATTCACAGCCTACTGGATCACCAGCAATTGAGGGGACTGAGGACTTTTGGAAGTTTGGGAGGGGGTGCAGCTGAAACAAGAGGATGGGTTGAGAGTCAGTTCAGGAGCAAAGAGCCCCCACGCCACTGTCTCCATCCTCATCCCCCTCCAGCACCAGTGGGACTGACCTTGTGCACAATGGCCAGAGAATGGGAGCTTTCTTCCATCAGGGGAGTAACATAGAAGGGGACAGGGTAATGTCTTAAAGGAAAACAAAACAAAACAAAAACCAAGGAGAGTATAAAATGAGACAATGGAGACAACGGAGTGCTCTGGCTATCTGTCTCCTCCTACTTGTTGAACTCTGAGCTGGTCTAAAGACTAGAGCAGCCCTCCGTGACAACTTGGAGCAGCAGGACCATGACAACATGAAGAGAAATGCTCAGAACAGAATTCAGAGCTGGATGTGGTGGTCCCAGCACTCGGGAGGCCAAGGCAGGCGGATCCTTCAGAGCTCAAGGCCAACCTGTGCATATAGAGCATTCAAGGCCAGCCTGGACTACTTAACAAGACCCTGTCCTGAAACCCCAGAAAATCCAACCAAAACAAGAAGAAGCTATTAGCAATTGGGAGGCTGGGGTAGTAGAATCTCAGGGAGACCGGCCTAGGCTGCATAGTAAGCTCAAGGATGGCCTGGACTATGTAGCAAAATTCTATTAAAAGAAGAAAAAAAAAAAGAAAGAAAAAGAAAAAAGAAAGAAAAAGGAAAAAGAAAGAACAAAAGAGTTAGAGATGTGCTGATTATATTAATTACAAAAAATTAAAGCATTGACAGTGATTTCCACAGAGGATGGGGAAATGAAGAATGGAATGGGGAATTGCTATTTTTTTGTAATTAGTAATGTAAAAGTGTTACTTGACTCAACTCTGTACATACTTAATTTTGTAGAAAAAATCAGTACACTATCTTTTTCTTTTTCTGCTACTTCATGAGAAAGGGAGGAGGTGAAATGGAAAATGTGCGGGGCTTCTAGCTGATAAGGAACCTGGGAAGGTAAAAGTGAAACCTCCTTGTTCCGTGAGCGCGTCCACCCTGCAGGGTGATTGTCTTTCCATCTCCTGTTGAGGCAGAAGAAAAAAGATACACGCAGCTGGGAAACTTAGATGTAAAGCTCTTGAAAAGAACCCGGTGATGCAAAACTGACCTGAAACCTGGGCCTCTCTTAATAGAATTTTAACTCAAAGAAAAAATCCAGAGGGCGCCATCAAGTGGAAAACTAACCTCTGGGTTGTATTAAAGGGACTACTCAGCCCTGAAGTGGCAGTGGAATACATTCTTTTTTTCTTCTTTTTTTTTTTTTTTTCAGAACCGGGGATTGAACTCAGGCCCTTGCGCTCATTAGAGGCACTTATTCCACTGAGCCATCTCCCCAGCCCCTGAATACATTCTTAATTGTATCCGGTTGTGAATTGTTTGAAAATTTACTTTAACATGTGTACTAACTGCCTATTGTCTTAAAAGAATTTAAAATAGTGTATGACTTTTGACTTGTAGTTTTTATTGTTTCAAGAAATGTCCTTTGATTAACCGCGTCTAAAATCAAACTTGCATTGCCTCTTCCATCTATGTTTCTAGCAAGACAACAGACTCTTCCGCTTGCTAATTGCAGGCAGGGTGGGTAGGAGTGAAGCCTCCTCCAGGGCAAGATCAGCCCTCCTTGCTCTTTCTGGTTGCAAGCTCTCTGTACTCCCTCCTCTCTTTAGAAAGATGTTCTGAAATCCCAACCTAAAATTGAAACAGAATCTCTCCCTTTACCTGCTGCCCCGCTGTCCCATTTCCTTCATCACAGCCCATTTCCTTCATCACAGTGTGGTAGTTCTGAAAAGAGCACTTGCCAACTTCCTTCTCTTGCGGTACTTCCTCACCACACGCTACCTCAGACCCCTTGCAGTGTAGCTTTCGCTTTGGCGTCACGGAGAGTGAGGTCTCCGAGATCTCACAGGACTTCTTACTAGCAAGACATATCATGTACAGGTACAGATTCCCTGTGATGAATGGGATCATTATGAATATCTAAAACTCACCAATAAAAGGTTTAAAATGAAAGATGAAACTAAACAAAAGATTTCTTATTTACTAAATGGCTTGGATCCGCTAAGGCCTCACCCTTGTCAACCTCTCAGCGTTTGACTTTTGAAAATCTAAAT
>NW_004524833.1:2091283-2095526 GCF_000260255.1 Octodon degus | reverse complement strand
TCTGTCTCTGTCTCTCTCTCTGTCTCTCTCTCTGTCTCTCTCTGTCTCTGTCTCTCTCTCTCTCTCTGCTGCCTCCAGCACTTCCCTTCTCTGCCAGGCTTCTTTTCTTTTCTTTCTTTTTCTTCTCCTCCTCCTTCTTCTCTTCCTCCTACTCCTTCTCTTCCCCCTACTCCTTCTCTTCCCCATCCTTCTCCTCCTTTTCCTCCTCCTCCTCCTCCTCCTCCTCCTCCTCCTCTTTCTCCTTCTCCTTCTCCTTCTCCTCCTCCTTCTCTTTCTCCTTCTCCTTCTCCTCCTCTTCCTCCTCCTCCTTCTTCTCCTTCTCCTCCTGCTCCTCTTCCTCCTCCTTCTCCCTCTCCCTGTCTCTCTCCCCCTCCCGCCACCGCTCCTTCTCCTGACCACCCCTCCTAGTCTCTAAAAAACAAGCAGCTGCTGAGTTCCCTTGGCTGCTGCAAGGTCCGCCGTCTGCTTCGTACCCTGTCCATTATTCACCGTGCTCCTGTCACACTGGTGTTTCAGTTCCTCTCAGTCACTGAGCTCCTCACCTTAGGGCCTGACCCCTCTAACTGGGAGACTGCTGCCTCCTGCGAGCGGGGCCTCATCCAGCTCTTTCTTGCTCAGCTTTTGGGGCTCTGAGTCACCTCACCTCAGGTGGCCTCCCTAAGAGGCTTCTTGGGAAGGGGGATTTCCCATTCCACCAAACTAAATTCCACCCATTTTTCTATTTTATGAATATTTTTTTCTTTGAATTATTCATATGGTTTAAGGTTATAGGCTTTAATTGTATTGTGGTGGGGTTTTTTTGTTTGCATATCTTTCTTTTCTAAATATAAGGTCCCTGAAGACAGTAACCCTGTCAGCTTTACACCACTGTGGATATTTGTTGAATGAAGTGCTTTCATTGCGCCAGGTGCTACAAGAGGTCCATATGTCACCTCGTTGTTGTTCTCTCAGTCACCTTATGTATCGGTCCTGTTGTCAGGTCCGTTTTCAGACGAGAAACTGAAACTTAAAATGAGTCTGGGTAATGTCTTCAGGATCTCACAGGAAAATGCGTGTGAGTAGCACTCAGGCCCTGCAAGGATATAGAACCATCTCAAGTGCACTAGGTGGAAGGAGCCAATCTGAAAAGGCCACCCAGCATAGGATTCCAACTGTGCGACACTCTGCAGAGGGCAAAGCATGGAGACTGTCCAGGATGGGTGGCTGCCAGGAGGCAGGGGCAGCGGCGAGGGCTGACCAGGCAGAGCGCAAGGATTTTGAGGGTGGGGAAGATAGTCTCTGCTGGTATAAGGGTGGAGACAGGTCATTATGCATTTGTCTACGCCCAGAGGATAGAGGATGCCAGGGTGAGCACCAACAGAAACCGTGAGCCGTGAGCTGCAGCTGTAACTCGTGCACCAAACTGCCGGGGCTGGGGTGCAGGGGAGGCGGTGCGCATGCGCCGCAGTGGGAGCAAGGGAGATTTCTACATTTGAACAACTTCAATGTAAATTTAAAGCTTTTCAAAAAATAAAGTCTTTATTAAAAATGAGTGGGCTGGGGGAACTACCCACTTGAGCCCCCTTCCTGTCCCTCTCTTGGACAGGAACTTTCTTTCTCTCAATAAATATATTCTGCTCATTAAAAAAAAAAAAAATGAGTGAGCTGTGGAGATAGCTTGGTGCTCTAAGGGCCTGCCTGGCAAGTGCAAGGGCCTGGGTTTGATCCCTGGTACCTTATGCCATGCCAGCCCCAGAACCCCAGGCATACCATGCCAGCCACTGAAACCAGGCGTGATGGCATGTGCCTGCCATCCCAGCACTCAGGAGCATCACTATGAGGCTGAGCTGCACAGTGAGGCCCTGTACCAAATAAATAAATAGAAGAATTCACTCAGGCTGGGCAGGGTGGCACATACCTATAATCTCAGCACTCAGCAGGCTGATGAGACTAGAGGATCTCTGTGAGTTCAAGGCCAGCCTGGATACATGGTTAGTTCAAGTCAATCTGAGTTGCATAGCAAGACCCTGTATCACAAAACAAAACAAAAAAGTGGTTCTCTTGGCGATATGGGTACTAGGTAATTGTGGTGTGTTTTTCTCTGTCCTTGTGGCTTTTCTCAGTTCTTCTATGTATCTATAAATATATATTTAAATACCTTAGTCCTCTGTTTTCTTACCTGTAATTTCATTGTCTTTTTTTTTTTTTTTTCTTCTGGCAGAACCTGGGATTGAACTCAGGTCCTTGTGCTTGCCAGGCAAGCACTTATTCTACTGAGCCATCTCCCCAGCCCCCTTTACTTGTAATTTCAGAAAGCCATTCCAATCTTCCAGTGCTGTTGTAAAGATTAAAGTACCAGATGTGTAACAGGTCCACTGGCTCCCCTAGAGAGGGCAGGGCAGCTCCAGAGAGGCAAAGCAGGACACAGAGCTCATGTTCTCCCAGTCATCCCTAGGCTCCACGGATGTTGTGACACCGTATGTGGCTGCTGCTCAGTAACGGCTTCTTGTGTGAAGTGTGCACGTAGAGCTGAAGTGGCAGGAAGGAGTTAAAGGGAACTCCTGGGCTTGGGAGGGTCAGTAAAAGAAAATAAGAGTAATCTAAATTTGATTGGAGGAAGATTGGCTCAATGAGGACAATGTAAACCATTTGCAAAACATTTCTTTTTGGGGATATTTTGAGATAGGCTCTTGCTATGTAGTTCGGGCTGGCCTTGAACTCACCATGTAGCCCAGGCTGATCTTGCACTTGTGGCCTCAGCCTCCCGAGGACTGGGACCACAGGCGTGAGCACCACATCTGATTTGAGAAACATTAGTTTGGGGTGAGAGTCTGATGGGGCAACTGAAAAGGAAAGAAGGACCAAGATAAAATAGGAAATGTAGTTGGATAGCCAAACAAGCCCCTCAGACAGGAAGAAAGCACTGGTTCTCCATCTCTCCTTGGAAATCTCTGGGAATTAGAGTGGGCAGAGTGGCTTGCTTGTCATCCTTTTCCACGGCCTGTGGGGAGATGTTCTCTCCCACGGAAGAATGTCAACTTTCCTCCTTCGGTCCCCGTCTGTGAGAGGCTGTTCTTCTCTGGAGATATTTAGGTAGACAGTCCCAAAACATGTAGCCTTGCCTCTGGGAAAATAAACTGTCTTGAAATTGTGTATTTGATTATTTGTGACTTCATATTAGGCTTTATGGGAGGTTCCGGGTACCCTTTACCCTCTTACTCTTTCAAAATCTACCCTTCTGCTTTTATTCCTAATTTCACATTTGCACGATTAGATAACAACATGAGACTATTAATCCACTTGAATTTATAACTTTTATTATTATCATTTTCTTTTTTTAATGTATTTGATACAGTCTCACTATGCAGCTTGGACTGATAGTGATCCTCCAGTTTTCAGCCTCTCCAGCGATGGGATTAGAGGTGTGCGTCATCATGCCTGGACTCATTTGCCAGCTCAGCATGCCCCAGGGGACTTGCCAAAGCAGGTGCTTAGTCCCCTGAGCCAAGAAAGACAAGATTTTTAAGTTTGAAAGACATGTTTTCCAGTTATGAAGCCAGGTAGGTGTTGGCATTTGGTTCTGGAGATGCAAAGTCAAGAGGCCACATCCAGTGCCGGCCTTCTTACATGTCCGCAGCGGGCACAGACAGACGGGGCAAGAGATGGGCCAGCATGTGTCTGTGTCGTTCGTTCTCGGCCTTTTCCTCTATAGTCACCAGGATTAATGATGAGACTCCACCCTAATGACTTTATCTAATCCTCCTAAAGGCTCCACCTTTAAGCCTTATAATTGGATTAAGTTTCCACCCTCTTAATAGTTCAGAACCTTAAAAGTCAATGCGTGGGGGATGGCTTGGGGGATGCTGAGTCCATATGCAAACCGTGGCTTCAAAAGCACTTACAATATTAAATAACGAGAAGGATATCAAAATTGCATGTAAATTATGATTTTATCTATGTAAATACAAATAAGTAAAAAAAAAAAAAAAATACACATACAAGGAAAATAAGACCGCTAAGGAAAAACTCAAAAAAGTAATAATGCATGTAGTAGAGTGCTAGACTTGTGGAATTCTTTTCTTATTTTCTATTTTCTTAAGTTTTTAGTGCAATGAAACAATAGTTTCTAATTAAGAAATAGACTTATTATGATAAGATATGGAATAGAGGGCCAGGGAGATGGCTCAGTGGAATAAGCGCTTCCCTGGCAAGCGCAAGGGCCTGAGTTCAATCCCCGGTTCCGCAAAAAAAAAAAAAAAAAAAA
>NW_004524833.1:1983956-2091183 GCF_000260255.1 Octodon degus | reverse complement strand
TAAAACAGGAAAGCTCATCTTAGAAAGGTTTCATAGAAATAAATACAGTGCTATGTTCAGTGTGCACAGAGGGATGGGGAAACGCGACCACAGAGCTCTTGTGGCAGGCGTTTGTCGCTCTTGTGCTCCACAATCAGAATCACCAAGAAGAACAGGAGGGAGACTTCAGGCTCAACGGGCATTTGAGAGGAGCAGGGGGTTGGGGGGCCAGGCTGGAGGCTGCCGAGGGACCGTATAGAAATTACTGAGGTTGAGGATTTCCGGGAAATGCTTCAAGCATGGCACTGTGAAACTGTGACACTGTTTATTTGTAGAAGTCCCATCGAGAGGAGGGCTTTTCACCTCTCCTTGAATTAGCTATGCTGCTCGAGCAGACATGGAGATCTGCTGCTGCAGCGGCAGCAGGATCAAAGCACATGTTTAGAAAGAGAAGTGAAAAACACCAGATGTGAGCAAAACCACAGGGGGAATTTCAGACAGGCAGAGCACAGCAGATGACCCGACTTGGAGTGCAGCCCAGTCTCCCGGACAGGCAGACCCTGTCAGGACGAGGTGGGACAGCCCAAGGTTATCCATCCCAATTTGGGTCCGGTGTTGCTAACTTGGTCTGTGAACTTGCTCAGACCGTTGACCTCTTCTAAACCACTTCTGCCATCCGTAAAACGCAAAAGCTACCAATACCTTCTTAGGAATAACTGATGGAAAGTGTGCTAGGAAGTTAGAGCTAAGAACGAGACCTGACTGTGTGATCTTGCAGATGCTAGTAAATGGTATTTGAGTATAGAAAAATCACACCACGAACACACACACAGCATGCGAAGACACATCTTAGGAAGAATTTGTATAAAAATATGGGCTAGAAGACTGGATCCCATCATTTCGCAAAGTAAATAATGTACATGTTGACGGTGACAGGACGGTTTTCCAACCCCTCCAGGAGCTTGTCAAGACTTCTGGGGTCATGCTGAGGCAGACTGCCAAGCATGCAATGCCAAGTAAACGTTGTTAGGCTACAGTTTACTTCAGATTGCAGCTCTTTTTGCCACTTACTGCTATGTGGCCTTCAGCAGCTGACTCTGGAGTTTGGGCCTCCATGCCCTGATCCGTAAAATACGACAGTGCTACTGTCCACCTCATGGGCTTGTGAAGACTGAAGAATCCGTTTAAGAGCTGAGAAGTGTGCTTAGTGGATAATGTCAGGGGTTACTAGCTCCCCAGCTTGCCATGTGGCTTTTATGGCACTTTGCAATTTTATTTGTTACCTCATCCAAATGTTTCCCACATTCTTGCTCCATTTAAGAATATTTCCTGTCTGTCTTATTCAGCTATTTAGGACACTGCTCCCTCCAGACTTTAAACCAACCTTACTCACTTCTTACCAAAGCCATTAATGTGTTCCTGTTCCTGCCAACTTTGCGTCAAGTGAACTCCGGAGCACAAATCCACAAAGCATTGCTAAATCCTTGGTTGTCCCACTCCTAGACTCCTTACATAACGGGATGGCCTCTTAACCACAGGGGTGTCCCGCTTAAGATTAAAGCGTCTGTTTTTCTTCTAATAGAAAAAAGTTTACAGCTGTGTCATAATACTGGACACTCTATCACGTCAGGCTCCCTAACTTGGCTGTCATTTGGAGGATGTGGGGGAGGAGAGTTCTGGGTGTGGTGAATTCAACCCTCTCAGAGAGAAGTTGTCATTAGAGAGAAGAGAAGCCAGGAGGGGGCCAGGAGGAAGGCTGGAAGGCATCCTGAGTCTCATGTAGCCAGGAAGTGAATTTACATAAGAACATAGGGAAAGATGAGATCGATCTTGGAGAGTTGTCATATTTTGGATTCAGACCCAGACCCAGTAGGGAATGCTGAGCTGAGTGAATACTGGGGAATCAGTTTGCGGCAAGTAGTACTTTCAGTGGATTCTGCTTTTGACCTTCATGGAAGCAACTTTCCCTGGACAACTTTTGATGTCATTTCACCATCGGCAGCATCCTTCTCAAGAGCATTGTTGCCTGTTGCCACTGCCAAGCCAATCAGGTGACCATTGCCACGGTTCTTCTGCGGTCATCTGCACAGTGCTTAGCTTTCTGCACCCTCTATGATACCATTTTATAGAACCTTTCAATTCTGTAGAAAATTTTGAGCCCCTACAACCTAAGGTTAAATCCTAAGAAACAGCATAAGCAAGATATTGTCACTGGTCTGAGGAAACAACAGCTCATGAATTAAGGCAGATTTAAATTATCACTGATGAGGGCCGGCCAATTAGCTCAGTGGATTAAAGCACTTGCTTAGGTAGATGCAAGGCCCAGGGTTCAATCCCCAGTGTGCCATGCTGGGCCTGCCCCCGGGGCTCACTGAGCCAGTGATTAAGACTGGGCGTGGTGGTGTGTGCCTTTAAGCCCAGCACTTGGGAGGCTATAAACAGGAGGATCACTATGAGTCCAGTCTACACAGTGAGACTCTGTACACCCTGTCCTGAATAAAACAACAACAACAAAAAATTACCATTGATGTTTAATCCAGGGGTGGTCTAGGTTCTTATAATTATCTTTCTGACTGGTTTGCTTTATGCTATTCATTTGTTTTTTGGGTACTTATTTTGTGCTGGGCTTTGTGGTTTTGTGTTTTTTTTTTGTGGTACTGCGGATTGAACTCAGGACCCTGCACTTGCCAGGCAAGCGCTTCTTCTACTGAGCTATCTCCCAGCCCATGTGCTGGGCTTTGGCTTAGGCTAAGGATGTAAAAACAAACTATTGTCTTTACCTTTAGAGAGTATAAGTACGACATGAAGGGATAGGGAACAAGAAATGTTCTGCTTTGTTCTCTGCAGAGTAGGGCTTGCAGCCGAGTACCTTGCTCATCCAGCCATGATGCAGTGAAGTTACCACTGATGGGGGTTAAATTCCTACATGAATCTAACTTCAGACGAACATGAGAAAGAGAGAGAGGACAAATCCCCTTGACAATGGCGAGTGGCTGCTCACTCCATGTCCTGTGACCTCATACTATGCCCTGTGTCATGCCAAATAGCTTGCTTTGTCAGTGGGTGATATTAAATACTTAAAGGTATCTCAGGATAAATCCTGAGGGCATTTCACTGACCTTCTCAGACCAAAAAGCTACAACTCTTGTTGCACAGGTCCTGCTTTACCTTGGTCTTAACCATCCAGTAGAAAAGTATGAAGATGAAATATAGGAAATAAAGCCATGCTGTTAAGTTGAGTTGTGGGGGACTCAGGTCAATAATTTCTGACATTGCCAGTTAAACAGAAGACCCAATGCTATTATGGGCTACTGGACTCTTTTAGAATATTTTGCTGAGTTTACACACCTATAATATTCAATAACGGAACTTAAAAAAATGGCGTATAACTATGAATGTCCATTTTGTATCTGTGTATTCAAAGTGGTTGGGATAGATATATAGTTGCATTCTCTTAATGAATAGAATGATTTGTTCTAATGGTGTTTGTAAGTAGGATCACAAGTCTGCATCTTGTACAGCAATTAACCACTAAGAAGAATATATGCAGTGTATTATTTGTTGAAACTGTACTTTCAATTTGATTTGAAACTGTCTCATTGCTTTATGTTTATCAATAAAACTTTGAAAAAAAATACTTAAAGGTAAAGTCTATTGTATAATCATTTAGCTTCATAGTAGCAATATGGGAAGGGCTTCCAAGGGCAAGTGCTTTCCTTATTGGAAGGAACACTTAAAATGAAGTCAACTATTTGATTTCAGTTGATGGCACTAAAGCTCCTTCTAACACCGGGTGGATGTAATGGTGAAATAAGGCATGGGGCCAGCCCCAAAGGGCCTCTGCCTAACACAGCCTGCAAGGGCTGACCCACTGTAGTGGGCTCAGCCACTGTTGGCGAATCAGGCCCACAGAAAGGCTCAGATTTAGGACAGCAAAGGGCACTATTGTAGTGTATGAACTGGATTACTAATACAAACAGAATGTGGGATCAGACAGCCCTGAATTCAGAGTTCAACTCAGGTTCTTCTTTGCCACCTGCGTCGCGTTGGGCAACACCTCTGTGCTCCTATTTCCACATTTTCATAATACAAATAAATGTTATTGTCTAGGAGAGTTCCTTCCTTATAGGTTAAATAGATTGAGATAATTAAAGGCATTTAGCAAACCAGACACTCTATTTTACAGGTGAGGACCTAAGCCTAGAGGACAGACTAGCTAGTTAACCAATATCATGTCTTGATTAAAGATTTTGGCTATCTGACTCCTAGTTTCTACCTGGCTTTATATTGTTTTTAATTTTAAAATTCTTTGTTTTTTATATATTCAGTACAGGGTCTCACTATGCAGCTCAGACTTGTAGTGATCTTCCTGTTTTCAGCCTCCCCAGAGCTGGCATGTGCCACCACTCCTAGTCTCTGTGGCTGGCTCAGCGCACCCAGGGGCAGGGCCATCATAGCATGTGGTGCTGGGGATCAAACCCTGGTCCTTATGCTTGCTTAAATAGGCACATAGTCTGCTAAGCTATCTCACCAGACATTAAATTTAAAATTTATTATTATTATTATTATTATTATTATTATTATTATTATTGAAACAAGGTCTTGATATGCAGTTCAGGCTGTCCTTGAACTTACTTTGTACTCTAGGTTGGCTTTGCATTTACAGTGATCCTCCTGCCTCTGCCTCCAGACTGATGGGATTATAGGTGTGCACTACAACACCTGGCCTATTTTATTTTTAAAAAATAGGACCTGCAGCCAGATGTGGTGGGACATGAGTATAATCTCAGCACTCTAGGAAACTGAAGCAGGAAGATCTCAAATTTGAGCACAGACCAGAAAATTTAGCAACTTGGTGAGACTCTGTCTCAAAATAAAAAAAAATTAAGAAAAGGCCAGGGGTTGTAGTTCAGTGAAGACCCTGGATTCAGTTCCCAGTAGGTGGTGGTTGTAGTAGAGATCGTGGAAAGTGCATTTGCCTTGGGTGTTTAAAACTGTGTGTGGGGGGAGGAGGGATGAAATAAAAAGGGAGGAGGAGGCTGGCATGGAGTAAGGGGTGTCAGAGGCAGAGCTGCTTTTCTGGCTTTGCATTACCCAGCCCAAGAGCATGCCTACTGATGATGGAGGGAAGTGGCAGACTATTGCCAACATGGGACTGCGACAGTCACATCAACCGAAGAGTAAATAACCTATATGTTCACAACCAAAGGGGTTGTGACAACATATATTTTCCCTCACACATAGCTGTCTAGGTCTCCTGTGGTCACCCCAGATTGGATCTTCCAGCAAGTCCTATACAAGCAAATTAAAGAGAAGATGCAAGGAAAAATTACTTCAGTGTGGGTGGATGTTCCACGTGCATAAAAGAGCCCCAGACCAAATGGATATCTGGTTATCTCTCCAGCACTCCTGGCAACTAGCTAAGAAGACCCACAAGAGTTAACTTACCTGTTTTGTCACCCATAAAGTACCAACAAGTAATCATTTGCAAAATATTGAACACAAGTCACCTGCCGCATTCATTCCCCTGCATCAACACGGCATGAAGCAGCTGGCAGTCCTCTTTGATACAGGTGGAGACACAGGTTTAGAGACAGTGCGACCTGCCCAACATTGCTTGGCTGCTGCTTGATGGATTCTGAGAGAACCTGGACTGTTTGGAACCAGTGCATGCACTTTGCTTCCTGGTATTGTGAGGGGGAGGTGGATGTTTTTGTTTTAATTCAAGGTACTTTGTGGGAGTTTGAACAACAGCTTGCTGCAATTATTCATAGGGAATGTGATCTGTGGGAGGGGCCTGTGCTTAGGTCACTTTCAGCTCGCCACTGTCTGATCTATGTGCACACAGCAGGTCCCTTTGCACCTCGTTTGCTGCTGGTGTCAGTTCTCCTCCCACATTTGGTTGATTTCAGGAGAAGCTGACAAGTGATATTTATTGTAAGACTGGAGTATGAGTGTAGGAAGGGACTGTCATGCCACAAAACCTTGCACATCAACACATATTCGAGCCCACAAACTTGTGTGTGCATGATTATATATATATATATATATATATATATATATGTCTTAGTTACTCTTCTCTTGTTGCTAGGACAAAATACCCAACACCCAAAATAAAGGAAGGAAAGGTTTATTTAGCGCACAGTTTGTACAGCTTTCAGTCCGTACTCAGCTGGCTCCAAGGCAGAGTGGCACATGGCAGAGGGCAACCTTTCATGGTAGTAGCAAAGAGCAGGGAGCAAAAGGGCAGGAGTAGTGGCAACAATGGCAGCAGAGAGCAAGTCTGTCTCCCTTAAGTTGCATTCACTCTAGGCTGGGTGGAGTGCTCACACCCATAATCCCAGCAGCACTCACATCCATAATCCCAGTGGATTATGAGTCAGTTGCAAACTCTATAAGTGTACCTCATGACTGCATGAGGCTTTGAGGGAACAACTAGACACAAACCATATATATATCGTACTATATATAATACTATATTATATATATCACATATAAATAATTTCCCAGGTTAAAGTTTGGAGTGGAAAAATTGTGATAAGGTGATAGAGAGTGGGTAGACCCATCCTAGGGAGAATATCAGGAGGCATAACTCCCTGGGATTTGGCCCCAACCTTGACTTCTGCTCCAAACTTCTGCTGGCCCTTACCCTTGGAAGACAAAGAGTTTGAGAGAAACTCAGTGTCTCCTCCGGAGCTGATTGGGAGTGCTCCCTCTGTTACCTGCATGACAGCAGGGGTCATGGTAACAAATCTGTGTAGGCTCAGTCACATCTGTGGCTCTTCCCTTCCTTAGTTTGTCGCACGTGCAGTCAGCACAGTGAGGCGATGGTGGCATGTTCTTTTTTCATTTTTCATTCTTGCTACTGCTTTTACTTGATTATTTAGGAGATGGACAAAAGATTTTGAGACCCATCAAGTTGTGCGTTGTGGTATTTAACACTCAAATTTATTTATTAAATACATATTTGGAAGACACTGTGGCAACGTTGTTTTATTTTCTGCATTAATCCTGGGTGGTTACAAAGGCCATCTATGATGAATTCATTCCTCTGCTTCCCAAGAATCCTTAGAGAAAGGTAGGCAATCCTTGAGAAATACATGTGATAAACACAGATAGCACCTAGCGTTGGGCTCTGGTGTAGAGCCACCATCCACTAAATGTCCCAGTGAACACAACTACTGGCCCCTATCACTGAGGGGAAACCACGAGTCAGAAGCAAAGTCTCTTGCCGAACTTGCACAGTGAAGCAGAATTCAGCTCCGGAGCCAAGCTTCAAGGTGCCCAGCGGTTTGAAACATTATTCATTGAGGTTGCAGTCATGGAAGAAAAACAGCAGAGCCCCAAAGGAAGAGCAACATGACTGATTTCATGGTGGCTGAGTAGGCAGAAGTGTTTAGGGACAAAGCAGAGCTCAGGGGACAGGGCGAGGCCCAGCCATCCACTGCAAGCAGCTGTATTGTTCATGTCTGGTTCCTCAAATGCGCTGTCTCCCCTCAGCACCTTCACAGATGATGTTCTTCTCCCCCATCTTATCTCCCTTCACCTGGTTCCCAACCTCTCCCTCTGAGTGATGCTCATGCTTCTGGGCTTGACCCCAGCATCTCTTCCTCAAGGCTGCTGTCCCCAAGTCCCTGAGCCCCATCTGTACCTACTGACACAGGCGCTCTATAGACTCAGGAAAGATGCTGACAACTAGGTGCTTCTCCCCAGCCACCTCTTGTTCAGTCTGCTGCTCTTAGCTAGGAGGAGGCAGGGAAGCCCTGCTGCCCAGTGGAGTCTGGCCACTGAAGCAGTCCAGGAGTAGAAGCACTTGGAGGGGAGCAGAGAGAAAGGAGTTTCCACTGGGATGATAGATTTCTGGCTATGTTGCTTTGTTGGGACTTTTGGCAGGAAGCACCCACCCTCGGGGGAGTGAGAATTGTGCCAGGAGGTGAAAGTGACTCTAGCACCCAAGAGCCAGGCTCAGTTCTGTCTGCAGCCCTGGCAACGATGCCTGGCTGATCCCCCTCCTGCTTCTTCCTGGGTAGGGCAGTGCCGAGGGAGGAGGAGATGCCCAGGCTTCAGCAGGGGCCATATTGTTTACGTTCCCACTCCCTCGCTCTGGGAAGCCCCGAGTTCCCACACTCACTGAGGCAGGAAGGTCACCATGGACACCTCATCTGTCTGGACTGTTGACTAACTACAGATAAGCCGCAGCTGCCGCCTTCAAGTTAGGGTCACCTCCCGGACTGCCCACTCAGGACCAGGCGGAGAGGCCTGAGTCCCCGTCCTTGAGCACATGAGCTTCCCCATCACCCTACTACTTCTGATTGTGTATGTGGAGACCACGTGGGGCCCAAGAAAATCTGCTTTTGGTGGAGAAGCAGGACATGGCCAAAGAAATTGAGTGGCGTTACCCATGCCTTCCCGACAGCCTGCCCAGAGCACATTACCTTTCTAATCTTGCAGTTGCTGACATTTCGCAGTTCAGTGGCGTTCTGCTGCGTGCATTTCTCACATGACTCTGACCACCATCTGTGAAGACCTCAGAGCAGGTGTTTTGTGTGTCCATTTTACAGATGAGTAAACAGCCTCAGGCTGTTCGCGAGCCTTGCTCAGATTTGCACAGCCAGTTAGTGGTACAGGTCGGCGTCCACCTCCAGTTCAGTGGGTCTTTCCTTTAAGCCCCTGCAGGCGCAGCAAGCCAAGGGAATGCGTCCTAGCTTTTAATCCCTAAAAGAGAACTCTTTCTCCCAGATTTGGCCTGTTCTCCACCAAAGCCTGGGTTGTAGTGAGTGGCATTGAGGCTCAGAACCTGAGTTGTGATTCTTCCTCTTGCCAGCTGCATGAGTTACCAGTGCTGTGATTTCAGGCTTCATCTTCCTGAATATTTGCTTTTTCATGTGAAAAAGGCAGGTGACATTGCCTACCATGCCATCGTGTTGGAAGGGTTAAAATCTAACAGCAAGCCTCTACTGACTGTTTCCCATATTCGGCTCAGTTCTAAACACCTTACGTGCATTGATGCCTCGAATTCTCACAACCTTGTGTTCTTCCATGTATGTTGTCCTTACTTCATCGCACAGATAGAAAACAGAGAAGTTGGGGCTGGAGAGATGGCTCAGTGGTCTAAAGCACCTACTTAGAACAAGCTTGGCAAAGCACAGGGACCGCGGTTCCATCCCCCAGCACCACATGCCAGCCAGCCCCGCCCCCTGGTGGGCTGAGCTGGACACACACACACACACACACACACACACACACACACACACACACTAAATAAATGTAAAAAAATAATAAAAAAAATAAAAATTGAAAACAGAGAAGTGGAGCCACTTAGCCCAGTTGCACAGCATACAAACAGCAGAGTCTGGATTCCAGCCTAGGATGACTCCTCGGGAGCCAACTGCTTAATCTCTGTGCTGTTATAGCTATGCAGATTAGGATTACCCTCCACCGCAGCCACTCAGTCAATAGCTGTTACTAACAATCGGGAAGGTTGAATTAATTTATAAGAAAGTGACCAGCTAACTACCTGAGTTTGTTAGCAAACCAGAAGACACACCTATTCAAAAATATCTCCAATTCATTATGATGCGGAATCTAATTTCTTACCACTAGCTCTTTTAGGGCAAGAATCCCAACACTTGGAAGGCTGAAGCAGGAGGATGGTGTAAATTCAAGGCAGCCTGGGCTACAAAGTGACTTTAAGGCCAGCCTGAACTGCATTGTGAGACCCTGTCTCAAAAAAAAGGGGGGGGGGGTGTAGGGGCCGGCCAAATAGCTCAGCGGATTAAAACTCCTGAAAACAGGTATAGGGGCCTGAGGTTCAATACCCAGGCCTGCTGTGCTGGCCCTGCCCCTGGGGCACACTGAGGCAGCAATTGAGACTGGGCAATGTGACATGTGCCTGTAATCCCAGCGCTTGGAAGGTTGTAAACAGTCAGTTCACTATGAGTCCAATCTACTAGTGAGACCCTGAACACCGTGTAGACCCTTCCCCAAAATACAAAAAAAAAAAAAAAAAAAAAGAGGGAGTCAAAAATAGATAGATGAACAAATAAATTAAATTGCTTTCATGTTTAGTATTTTAGCAATGAGTTGAGACTTTGGTTTTGAGGTGCTCTTTTTTTTTTTTTTTTTTTTTTTTTTGCAGAAGCGGGGATTGAACTCAGACCCTTGTGTTTGCCAGGCAAGTGCTTATTCTACTGAGCCATCTCCCCGGCCCCTTGATGTGCACTGTTGATACACCACTTTGTTGTGTAGAATGGCGAAGCTATGCCCTGCTGGACAATGATCTGTTGATATACGAATGAAGCTCAATATTTGCAATCATGCGTTTTACTGATGATGCAGGGGCTGTCGTTACCAAGCAAACAAGATGCAAGCCCTAGAAATGGTCGGCTCAGCTAGGGCCTGTGGTAGAGCTACAGAGCAGAAGCTGCTTTTCTGTCAGTGTGTGTTACCAAGCTCCAGATTGCTGACATTTCTCCCGATATGTTGAAGTAGGTCACAAACTCACAGCGAGCCACTTCCTTTCCACATGCAGCTCTGTGAATCCCTGACCTCTCTCTGTCCAGTCCGAGTTTTATTTTCCTATTATGTTACAAACAGAGTTCTTAGGCTTGTATTTCTTGTCCTCTTTCGGAAACTCAAATCTTCACATCGGTGAAAATTTACTGTGCCGAACAGAACCTTGACCAGAGGAACAATCTCGGTACCTTCACGTGTGTGAAGAGTCTGGCAGCACGTAAAGCTTTGGTCCTCTATTGGCGCGTGCTGCCTTGCTTCAGCATGGCGTGCTGATCCCATGATGCTCTTCATCCACATAGAGGCTCCGTGAGTAGCCCTGAGAGAAGCTGCATCAGTCAGTTCAGCTAGGTAGTGGTGCAAGAGCCAACAGCCCCCTATTCCAGTAACTGAAGGGATTTATCTTTTGCTCACATTGTGAATGTCATAACTGCTATTTCATGCAGTTGTGACTCAGACCCAAGGAATAGGCCCAGTGGAAGTGTCAACGTGAGGGAGTAGAGCAAAGGTAGAGAGATCAGTTCTGCCCGCAATTGGGATTGGCACGTATCACAGATGCTCAGTGTGCTAGCCAGGGGCAGTCGACAGCCAAGACAATGTTCAAGCTCTCTCTCTAAGCCCCACAGGCACAGGCAGCAACTATTCAGGACAACAGTACAGGCTGTCGAAAGGAGTCTATCTTTGCCATCAAAGTCATGACCCTCCATCCCAGGACTTGGCCTTGAATCATTACCTTTTCAAGACATTCTTATCAAGATACGAAGGAAGAATATAAAGAGAAAGAGTTAGAGAGGTGGAATTATTGGATTCTGCTGACTGATTTGATGGCCAGCCGGCGTGGGTGCTAATAAAGTTAAGGAAAAACCGGAAGTTCAGGGGCAACTTCTAAGATCCTAGCTTTGGTGATTGATGAATGAGAGTATGAACAATCGAGGTAAAGAGCAGAAAAGGAAAGGGAGCCTTAAAAGGAGAAAGGACAGGTTTATTTTTGACCCAGTGAATATGAAATGTCTTGGGAACATCCTTGTGGAAAAGGCGATAGATAGCTAGATGTATGTATGAATGAAGCTGATGAGAGAGTGCTGAACCGAGAATGAAGACTTGAGGTCTACACGCCCAGCACTTGGGGAGCGGAGGCAGGAGGATCACTGCAAGTTCAAAGCCAGCCTGGGTTATATAGTGAGCTCAAGGCCAGCCTAAACTACAGACTGAGACCCTGTCTCAGAGAGAGAGAGAGAGAGAGAGAGAGAGAGAGAGAGAGAGAGAGAGAGAGAGAGAGAGAGAGCGCTGAGATCCAGCAGCGGTTCAATAGCAATAATAGCTATGTAACTTGTACTTGTTGAACATTTGCATATTCAAGGCCAGGCGCTGTGCTAAGCAGCATAGATACATTTTCTTACTTAGCTTTCATGCTAACCCTATAAGCAAATTGGTATTATTTGTCCTCATTTGGCAGGTGAGGAAATGAAGCCTAGAAAACTTTAAAAAGAAAAAAAGAGTATGGCCTACATCTATTCCTAGGACACTGTAAAACAGGATCCGAGTTCCCTGCCTGGACAACCCACATTCCAACCACTTCTGCTGCTCTGAGGGCAGCTGTCGAGCAAAGGATGCGCTGTGGGTAGAGAGAAGAAAGAAGAGCGGAGGGCCAGGGCAGGACCCCAAAGAGCATGAATAGTTAAAGATGAAGAAGAGGAGAAAGAGACACTTTGAAGAAAACAAATGAACAGGTAGGAAGAATCAGAGTGTCAGCCTCAGAAGTCAAGTGCAGAGTGTGCTCTAGAGTCAGGAACAGCAGGTGTTTTCAGGGGCAGAGCCGGGAAATGGCCACCAGTGTGGACAGATCTGTCCTGACATCTGGGAGGCACCTGGGACCATCCATAGCCCCCATCCAGGACCTGGGATTGCTGAAAATGGCTCTACCTATGCTGGCTTGGAAACTTCACATTCTTTGAACTCTGAATCCTGAGACTGTGTTGATTTTTAATTTGTTTAGTGTGTGTGTGTGTGTGTGTGTGTGTGTGTGAGAGACAGAGACAGAGACAGAGACAGAGACAGAGACAGAGACAGAGAAAGAGAGACTAAGGATTGAATATTAAGTCCTTATCACTGAGCTGTATCCCCAGCCCATAGACATATTTTATTTATTTATTTATTTATTTATTTATTTATTTATTTAGACAGGGCCTTACCAAGTTTAGTTGCCTAGGCTGGGCTTCACCTTGTGACCCTCTTGCCTTCACCTTGCCGAGACTGCCTTGCTGTTTTCACCTTTGTTTCAGGGTCTGTTGATCTGGGTGTTAGACTCCGTTTGTGTGGATACTTGTGTTAGGTTCTGGACTGTTCTTTTAGCTTAAGAAATCCAGCTTCACACCTCGTTCTTAACCCTGGTTGCTATAAACCTTCACCTTGAAGGAGTAGGGTTGGGCCCTGTGTCTCAGCCTCCACCCCTGTGATCGCCTGCATTTCTCTGCAGCGCAGCCTCAGCATGGGCAGTCGTGGACTCACGGTGTGGCTGTCATATCTGTTCCCGTGTGAGACAGATCACTGAGGAGTGGGCTGCTGCTCTGTGGTCACAGCTTACTGGTCCGACTCTGCCCACCCTCACAGTGCCTAAAGCCACCACAAGCGCTTGGTCTTCAGGTGGGTCTGCCCAGTCACTGCGCTTTTAAACCCAGCTCCTAAATTCGAGGTTTACATCTGGGAGTTAGAAGACTTCTTACATCCGAGAGCAAACGGGTCTTATTCTGGCTGCTGGAAAAGGAGAACGCTACAGAGTAACCCTACTGTGGCGCAGAGCGGCCCTACTGTGGCCTGGAAGCGCATACCTCGAACACCCCCGAGGCGCTCCAAACCCGGATGGACCAACTGGCAAGAGCGAGCGCTGCGTGCGGAGTAACAGCTCCAGCCCTAGAGCGGTAGGAACCTGCAGCCCTTAGCAAGAGTTGCTGAGTGAACAGGATTAGGGGCCCTGGGGAGTGAGGGTGCCAGGAGTCTCAGCGGCTCTGTGGCTGTGCTCAGCCCCAGGCTGCACCCACACCGTCCCCCACGGCCACACCCCCAGTGAGGGTTGCTCCATTTAGAAAATAGAAACACTGGCTCCAGTTCGCTTTTTCCTAACTTCCCATTTTCATTAGTATGTGTGCTCAGTACACGCTAATTACGTTCATCCCGGGGCATCGGCACATGTGCCTATTGTCTCTTAATCGTCTTCGAGTTCCCCTTCTGCCCTCTGCCTGCACCTCGCCCCCATTCCTGGTTCCCCTTTCCATCTCCAGGAAGTCTGCACCCCCTTCCTATCACCTGCCTTTTATCTTGCTCCTGAAATTATTATATTTTGGTTTTCTTATTTAAGAGAAACCATATTTAACCTCCTGTGCCTGATCTATTTCCCTTAGCATTATGCTCTCAAGAAGCATCTGTTTTCTGGGGCTGGTGAGATGGCTCAGTGGTCTAAAGCACCTACTTGGAGCAAGCTTAGCAAAGCACAGGGACCGCGGTGCAATCCCCCAGCAGCACATGCCAGCCAGCCCCACCCCCTGGTGGGCTGAGCTGGCCACACACACACACACACACACACACACACACACTAAATGAATAAATAAATAAAAATTTTTTTTAAAAAAGAAGCATCTGTTTTCCTACAAATGCCTCCACTTTCTCCTTCTTCATGGCTGACTAGTTCTCCATAACCTGTATATACCACATTTTCTTTTCTTTTTGGTACCGGGATCAAACTCAGGAACTTGCGCTTGCCAGGCAGGTTCTTATGCTGCTGAGCTGCATCTCTGGCCCTATACCACACTTTCTTTATCCATTTATCTGTTGATGGACCTACAGCCACTTTCAAGTTTTAGCCATTATGAGTTGAAGACATCAGTTAAATTTGCATTTCAGATACCAAAAATTATTTAGTGCAAGCCTATGCCATCCAATATTTAGTCTATACCAATATTAAGACATTATTTATTATGTATCTGAAGTTCAAATTAATTAGTTGTCTTAGATTTTATCTGGCAATGCTGTGTGGATAAAATAATATGGGCCTTGGAAGAAATTTATAAGCCCTAAGATTCGCTGGGTCTCATAAAGTACTGGAGCACTTTCTGAAGCAGAAAATTACACAACAGGGTAGTCCTCTGCTAGGACTACTGGGTCCTGATTCTCTGGTTCTTCATGTTTCTGAGCCAGATATGGAGGTCCATGAGGTCTGATCTCAGTGTAATTACTCAGTACCTTCTATCAACTGCATTTGGGAGGCAGGGTGAAAGATAGCTTTCTAGAAATGTCGAGACAGTGTATGGACACCTTGATGCTGTTTGACCCCTGGAGCACCAAGTCATCAGTATCTGGCCTGACTTTCTAGGGGCTGATCCTTATTTTTTGTAAGAACTGACCTAATAAACACCTACACACACACACACACACACACACACACACACACACACACACACACAAACCTGCCCAGCTATGCCCCAAACAATGCTTTAATGCTGGCAATCCTGGGTTACCTGAAGGATAAACACCTCTAAAACACTCTCCAGAAAGAAATGTATGCACCAGGTTTAGTGTAGACAGGTGTCTGTGGCTCTGGACTAAGATCTACCCTGGTCACTTAGACACTCCAAGCCACACTTCATGGCAACTTGTTTTTTCTGTGTGACTGCCCTCGTAATAACCTCCTAAAACAAGGAAGTTTGCTTGATGGATTGAGGTTGACACTGTGTTAAAGCAAATCAAGTATCTCCTTCCCTTTGCTCCAGTGTAGCAAAACTGTGTACCCGGAATTGTTCTAAGGACTCACCCATATTAGCTAATTTAATATTCATAATGACCCTAAAGTGTATGTGCTGTTACTATTGCTGTTTTATAGGTAGACAAACTGAAACACAGAGAGATAAAGTAATTCCTATAAAGTTACACAGATAACAAAAAAAAATTGCCAGGAAATAAAAACTGAGAATGAGATTCAGGCACTTCCAGCTCCAGAGTTGTCCAGTGGGCCAACTCTAGGCAGCCTTGTGCTGTGGAGACTGGTGCTCCCAACACCATCCCCACCGAGGAAGAGCCCTGCCCTACCCTTCAATAAGCCTGTCGTCTAAGGTGTCTTCAGACCCCAGACGGTCTAATGCATGAGTGATGTCAGCCTGCTTCCCCTAAAGGCTCAGCTCCTGCTGTGCCCTGGCTGCTCCATGTGCCACATGTCCAACAGCTGGAATCACAGAGCCATGCTCTGTCCTTGAAGTCTGAGTACAAGGAGTGGCAGACTCCCCCTCAGGAGATACTGGCATGAGGATTTCACAATCTTTCTGTTCAAATGATGTACAAGCATGTCCAACATTGGCACATGGCCCGAACCCAGATCCAAGTCCTCTTTGGAGGTAACTGGGAGCAGTGTGCAGCACCAAGCAGGCCCGGGTAGGAGTTGGAGGACAGTGGTGCACATTTCAGGTAGGATAGGCTTGAACGCACCCTCAGCCCCTCCTCCTGCCCATTCTGCAACTGAAAAACAGTACGAGTGAGGCTCTTCTGACAGCTGTGCTCTGGCGCACTACCACCCAAACAGCTAGACCTGAAGCAGCGCTAACCTGGACTCCTGAAGGGCAGCGGAGACTTCTGATGCACACCTGCAGGACTCCGGCCTGCTGTCTGGGCCAGACCCGGAGGCAACAGCTCTACGGTGAAGCACACTTCCTGCTCTGCCTGCATCCCTTCGCTGGCGACTCCGGCTACTTCTGTGGTCTCTTAAAGCATTACGGTCTAACCAGACCCTCACTGAGCTCCAGTTTGGGCCTATCAAGGCTCCATACACCTTCCCACCATCCCCAGACAGGGAAAAGAGAATGTGTGAGGAACGCTTACGTTGCTTTCCTTCCAGAACTTCATCTACTTGACAATACTTTCATCCTGTTTTCTTCTCTCTTGTCTGTCTTCTCAGTACTGCTGCTACTCCCGCATCTAGATCCTTACTTTGATTTTTTTTTTTTTTTTTTTTCAGAACCGGGGATTGAACTCAGGCCCTTGCGCTCGCCAGAGAAGCGCTTATTCCACTGAGCCATCTCCCCAGCCCCTAGATCCTTACTTTGAAAGGCATGCGCTAGCTAAAAGACCTGTCCTGAGTGTGCCAGTGTGCCATATTCTGGCAGGAAGCAAGCTTTGGAGAGCAAGTTTGAGTCCAGAGTACCATCTCACCTCCCCTCAAGTCACACTCACTCCACTCACCTGATGTGCACGCTGGGGGATTCCTGGCAACAACAGCGTCCGAATCACCAGCTGAGCTCTGCCAAGCCCTTGCCATGGATCGTGTACAGCACTACATGCTTTCTATACTTTCCATTTAGTTCTCTCAATGATGAGGATTTATTTTATCCCAATCTATACCTGAGAAAACTATGACAGAGGTCACGGTAATCAACATGAAAGCTGAGTTTTACATTAATTTTAAGAATAAGGATTCAGCGTCTCTACAGCTGCTGTTTCCCCTATGCCTAATCTTCCAACTTCTGTTCTTTTCTAATTCTCCAACGTCTCACTCCAGCAGGGATAAACTTGAACAGTGTTCCCAAGAGGGACTAGACTCGTGATGACACTGTGGCTCACCAGGTGGAGCATAGAAAGGGACAAGAGTGAGAGTTGTTTTAGCTTGACCCTTTAAAATAGCTCCTACCTGAAAAAATGAGTTTTCTGTAAGCACTTCGCTGTTTTGTTCTTTCAGGGATGGGCCCTACACACCGGCCCATGTCCAGCCCACAGTAGCATGGACACCCAGCTAGCTAGGCTTGGTCTAAATAAGAGCACAGGGTTCATTAAGGCAGATAATTCTGAGAGGCAGGAAAATGGGTTTGAGAAGAGCCAGGCAACACGATCAGCATGACACCAGAGTACTATTTCTCAGCTACTCTATGTTTCATTTTGTTGGGTTTTGGACAGGGTCTTGCTATGCTGTTCAGGCCAACGTTGAACTCACAGAAATCCTTCCATCTCAGCTCCACATCCCACCTGGGTGCTGGGATTATAGCCCTGTCCCACCAGCCTGGCTATTTCCTTTGGTCTTATTCCTACTAAAAATTTCTGTTTGCCCTTTGTGCATTTTCTCTACCTCACAATCGCTGTCACTTCATAAATGCTGCCCCTCTATCACACAGCCTCGTCCCTCACACCTTTGGTTTGCCAGAACCCTCCACAGACCACCTGCTGTGTGGTGTCCTTTCAGCTCCCATTTCTGTGGTTGATGTATCTTTACCCCGCATTTCCTAACTCAGAGCCAAGCAGGGCAGAATCTGATTGACTTCACCCATTTTTGTCCGGTCTTTGGAGATGCAGCCCTGAAGTGTGAGACTGATTCCTGGTCCAGTCAGGAGCCATCCCTATGTAAAGAACAATCTAGCTCTGCTTCTCGAGCAGGGGGCCGTGGGTGGGGTAGTTTCATCTAGAAGAGGAAGTTGGGTGTGGCAGGCACGGTGTTGACATATCCAGTACAGGAGTGCTCCTGGGAGCCCATCTCTCACCTCTGAAAGAGGCAACTTTGCTGGTGTGGACTTATCCCCAGACATTCCCAGGAGGGCCCAGCCAAGCACAGCTGGTGAGCTGATGAACCTGGCGCTGCTCCTGGCCTCCCTCTCCTTGCACGCTCTTCCTCCTGGGACTGTTGTGGTTTTCAGTTTCTGAGTGGCTGGCTTGGGCCTGTTTCTGGATCTTCTTTGCAACTGAGGTGAGCTGGCTTTTCATTGGACCACTTCACTTTTGGGGAAAGGTAAGTGTTCTGATTCGACTTTGGCTCTGGATCACTCTCTCCACCTGGAAGACATAGACTGATCTTTGTTGGCTTGTCCCTTCTTACTCAAATCCACTCTCTCCAGCTTTTGTCACTTACCCCAGGGTGCCCTCCGCTTCCAAGCCCACCTGCCTACTCTTGGGGGCATGACTTTGGACAGTGGCTGGTGACCTCAGTGAGGGCAATTTTAGAGGAATGGTCCGGGCAGAAACCAAACAAAAGCAAGTTGAGGAAGTGGAAATTGTGAGTGTAAGACTTCTCGTCTGAGAAGTATAGATGAAACAGAGAGGAAGAAAACAACTATGTGTTGAGAGGTTTTTTTTTTTTTTTTTTTTTTTTTGTTAAAGCTTTTGTTGCTAATTATATAATGTATGCTTTTATAAAACAGCTTTCAAAAAACCCCAGAAATTATGAAGAATAAACTTGTTCCATTAAGCTGCTACTCAAGTAATTATGGTAGTCACCCATTTCTAAGCATCTACTAAATAGGGATTACACTAGTAACTTCGGGGACAATTTCCATTTCTCATGTAACACAAAGACCTGTTGAGCCAGAATTCAGACAGAGATGCCTGTGTGCAGGATAAGACAATATTGCTTTCCCTTAGGTAACAAATGGCACCCATGATTTATAAGAGGCCCAAAGTTTTGCTGCAGGGGGCACAGATTTTTTTTTACAGTATAACATAGTTTAATGCAGTCAGTAAGCGATAATATTACATGAAGAGAAGTGGATATAATGAAAACACACACAAACACCTTTTGTTCCTGCAGGAGTAGGGGAAGTACACTCAATGCTTTTACACGCTTAGCTTACCTGTGAATCTTTTTTTTTTAATCAAACTTAATATTTGATCTGACTAATGTCTTCTTTTTTTTTTAATGTCTTCTTCATGAGGTCACAGATTTTTATTTTGGTAGGGTTTTACTCCTACACAGATATGTCTAAGGAAGTTCCTAGGTAGTGGATTGCTGAAAAGGGAGAGGAAAGACAGGGTCTCCCAGAGAGGGCAGTCTTTTGAGGAAGCATCTATGGTGGTGAGACTGAGGTACGACCAGCCTGAAAGAACACGAGCAGGGGCTGTCATAGGGCAGGATCGAACTCAGCTCCCCTGGAAATGTCTCCCCAGGCTGTGTAATAGAAAGAACCATTTTACGAGACTCTATGATGCTTCAGGGCCTATCATCCTATGAGTAACTAAATGTAACTCAAGAAAATCTCTCTCTTTGTCTTTGAAAGAAGATACTGACAGACATGCCCGGGGTCATCACAGCCTCAGTTTCTCACAAATCCAGATCACCAGCCGTGATAGCAGGAAAAGCTTTCTTCCAGCTTTCAGCAAGGTACTAGAGGGTGATTTCAGTTGATTCTTTAAGAACGCTTTACCTTGAGCACTGATGCTGAAAAAATGTACTCTTTGACTTCCTGTTTTTCAAAAGCATCACTGGCTGGGGAATCACACAGGACTCCACACTCCTGCCCTCATTCTGGACTTGTAGTTCACAGTGGAGCTGTAAGAGCAAGCTTCACGGGGCCAGCCGAACAGACTGTCTCAGTACTTCATGACAGCATTGATTTAAGAGCACAGCTGTGACTTGGCCACTCGGGACATGCAAATGTCTTTGCATGAAAAACATTTTCCTAATTAGACCTTGGTAACCTCATATAAAAATAAAGACCCCTCCCTATCCTTCTCCTTATTATCATCTACTCCACCTTTCTGCAGCTCTGAAGGCCATTTCTCGCTCTATGACTTTTCTTAGTCCTTCTTTTTTAATCATCTCTCTTCCTAGGCCAGGGTTATAGCTCAGTGGTACAGCATCTGCCTGGCACACAGAAGGTCCTGAGTTTGATTCCCGGTCACACACACACACACACACACACACACACACACATCATCTGTTTTCATATCATAAAATATAAATGACATGGAAACAGTGCCCTGGTCTGTTTCTTTTTGTGTGTGTATTTCCAGAACCCAGACCAGTGACGGGCACAGCATATTCAATAAAAATAGAATGCATCTATGTTGTGGGTTTCTCAAAATTAACTGGGGGAGGGTAGAGCTGCTATGATTTTTTTTGTTTGTTTGTTTAAGTTCATAGGGGGACCTAGGATATCTGTTTACATTTATATGACCGTATATAGTGACAATGTGCTAAAATACCCATGAGTTACAGATGAGGAAACTGGGGCTTAGGGTGAAGCCGTCTTGTCCCAGCTTCACAACTGTCTGATGTCAGAGAATTTCAGGCGCTCAGGAGAAGCAGTAACAGGTAACCAACGCTTCATTGCAAGGGCAAGTCCAAGCTGCAGTGGGCGTGTGCAGTGGAGTGAAAGGGCTCTAAGGTGCGATCAACATGTATGGTAAATGTTTAATTAAGAAGAAAAAAAAACCTTTTAGAGCAAAAAAAAAAAATAAAAAAAAAAATAAGGACAGAGCCAGTATCAACTGGCATAATGGGTAAGCAATCTGTATAGGAGGTATTGGTACCAGCGAGACAAGAGCCATCACAAGCCTTAATTGATATGGTAAAAGTAAGAATAGAAGAAAAGGGATAATTTCAGCAGTCTGAGAGGCTGAGAAGGAGATCACAGGCTGAAGCCCAGCTTGGGCTACTTAGCAGGACCTTCTCTCAAAATAAAAAATAGAAGCAGGTCTCAGTTGTAGCTCTGGAAAGGGACCTAGATTCAACCACCAGTACCCCCCCCCCACACACACACACAAAAAAAAAAAAAAAGAAAGAAAGAAAGAAAGAAAGAAAGAAAAAGAAAAAAGAAAGAACTGACTAGAAACACAGTTTAAATCATTTTTTTCTGTTATAGTTTTTCAAAAACTAAAAAATACTTAGCAAGATCAGCAAAATGTTGTTCTTTTTTTATAAAATAAAATTTAAAACACAGCAAGCTCTTTTCCTCATTTGGGAGATAATAATCCATAAAATCAAATGAGAACAATTCCATCCAGAAAAGAAGATCAGCTAGCTTGTTGAAAACTGAAAAGAAAGAAATCAAGAAAAATGAAGTCCTTGTAGCTTTTGGCAAATCTATAACAGAATTACATTAATGTTGATGCCATACTTGAACTTCAGCTGCAAAGCAGACCAGAGTGAACGCGCTGGGGCGCAAAGTGTCCATACCGAGCCATGAAGTAGAGAACATGCTATAACAATGGCGTCTGTAAAATGAATCAGGCAGCAGTGCGAAGCCTTAGGGACGAGGGCGATCCTCAGAAAGAAGACTCAAGGTTGTTCCTCACGAGGCTCCTGGGCAGCACAAGGGACCCGTGAAGCAAGCCCTGTCACAAGAAAAGGAACTGTAGCACCACAGTAAAGGAGACCTGGCATACCAGGGGGGATGGCAGACTGCACTGCGGAGCTCCTAAGAACCTTGGAGGGGAGGCAGGGACAGATGACTGCCCGGGTCCTGAAGGACCAGCTGGGCAGCTCATGGCCCACAGCGAGGATGGGGAAGGAGGAAGGATGGTGCATGCAAGGAGCCCTGGAGGCTGCGTCCAGCAGGAGCCCATTTCTTCATTCAATCAATATTTACTGAAGGCTCCTTCTGCCCAGGCACAGGGCCAGGCATCGGGCTAGGCGCTGGGAATGGAAATAGTAAACTACTTCCTGCTGTCTCCTCTCTCCTGGACAAAGAATGGGCTGAGAGCTGGCTCTCATCAGCACTGGGGCTGGGCAGGATTTTTCAGGAAGCCAACCCCAACTTGGGCAGCAGGGTCAGACTGGGGACATCCTGGCCTGGTTGAGGCAATACTTACACCATGCCTGAGATTTGTTTATTGTTTCTTCTTCACTTAGTGTCAAAATACATAAGCAAACTATTTTATGTTTCATCATAAGCAATTTCTAGATGCACAGGTATGACATGAGTGGGTGAGGGGTTGATTTTCAGACCTTAAAGTGACAGCACCTCTGGGTAGCTGGTCTCAACAGCTGCCTAACATGATGCAAATCACTCAGCAGCAGCAGCAGCAGCAGCAGCAGCAGCAGCAGCAGCAGCAGCAGCAGCAGCAGCAGCAGATACATTGCCACGTTATACAAGTGCAAGTCCAAGCCACAGTGGGAGAGCGTCCGTGGAGTGGAAGCGTGCTGAAGTGTGAGCAGAGTATATGGTGAATGGTTAAATTTTAAAAAATATTTAGAGCAAAAGCTCATGGCCATTATTCCCCTCTCTGGCACACACTTATCCCCTTTCTTACCCTTTGCTGAAGTGGCTCTGGAAGCCCTCACAAAAGACAGTCCCATTAACCACCTTTAAAATGCTGAAAAATATTTTCCCTTGCTTCAGGACACACGGATCCCACCATTCTTAGCAACGTGTTTTACTGTAATCAAAAATGTAAGCATTCTTAGTATGCTTCAGTCACCTTTTTAAAATCATTTAAGAGGAGGCTTGGGCTGGCCAATAGCTCAGCAGACTAAAGCACCTGCTTAGGCAGGACTAGGGTTCGATCCCCGATCCCCGGTGTGCCGTGCCGGCCCCAACCCCAGAGCGCACATAGACAGCAACTGAGACTGGGTGTGGTGACGCGCGCCTGTAGTCCCAGCGCTTGTAAGGTTGAAAACAGGAGGATCACGAGGAGCCCTATCTGTGTAGTGAGACCCTGTAGACCCTGTACTACAGACATTAATAATAATAATAATGAAAGACTTCAGTTAATGCAGCAGATAATCTGGAGAGATGGGACCACTCATACACCTTTATGACATGACACTTAGTACTAACTCCCCGAGACAAGCCGGCAGCAAGCCTCCAGGTTAGGGCACGTCCCCTATTCCATCCGGGCCCGGCAGTGGCGGCAAGGTCTGCCCTGTTCCTCTCAAGCAGATCTTCCTCTTCATGACCAGAAAAAAATGAAGGAAACCAGGGCCGGGGAGATGGCTCAGTAGGATAAGCGTTTGGCTGGCGAGCGCAAGGATCTGAGTTCAATCCCCGGTTCCACAAAAAAGGAAAAAAAAAAAAAAAATGAAGGAAACCAAGGAAACAGAACTGGTGTAATCCACAACCATGGGCATTTGACCTATAAATAATAAATAATAATAATAAGGAAAGACTTCAATTAATGCAGCAGATAATCTGGAGAGATGGGACCACTCATATACCTTTATGACATGACACTTAGTAGAACTGAGTCAACTACCGTTACAGAACACGTCCTCCATATTAACAGCATTGTACATGATGGTAAGATTTCTACAGTAGCCGACCGATATAGCCCAGATTTTTACTCTCACTAGAACTCAAAATTTACTCATTGAAAAAATGTTGCACTGGTAGGAAAGGGAGAAAGAAAAGGCAAATGAACAAGAGAAGTAAAAATTAAAGTTCACGTTTAAACACATCTAGTCTTGACTATAAAATTACAGCTACAGATTCCAGCTGGAAGGATTTGAATCTCTGCCTTAATGTAAATTACAAAAGATTCCATGAGACAGATGATTTTAGGAACTACTTTTAAGTTTCCAAAACTGTGGTTTGTATTTTTTTTTTTCAGTCTGAGAATCTATACATTATTAGGGACCCGGGAGATAGCTCTGTAGAATAAGTGCTTGCCTGGCAAGCGCAGGGTCGTGAGTTCAATCCCTGGTACTGAAAAAAAAAAAAAAATCTATACATTATTAAAAATTTAGGGCACTTCACTGTTACAAACAATTTGAAAGAGGAACCAAACAGTGCAACTCAATGTTAACATTTCATAAAAGCTTCCTCTGTGCCAGGAGATCTTCTAACCACTTTCCGTATGTTACTAGGAGGCCATGTACAACCTCATAAACGGCTAAGGTGGGTGTCGTTGTTTCCATTTTATGGATGAAGAAACTGAAGAACAAAGATCGTCCCGGATCTCACAACTAGTGAGTGACGAGGCTCGTGCTCACACGGTCTGACTCTGGAGGCCACGCTTGCAGCTGACTTGCCATCTCTGCATGCAAGCTCTGAGTGAAAGACACACCTGCTCAGCCCATCTGTCAGATGCTTCTACAAGTGACAACTTCTTATTTAAAGGAATTCGTCTTTCATTCACAAGAGGTAGTTGTTTGGGTAGTAGCTCTTATTCATTCATGCATTTATTCAGGCGCAGCACCAGGGACGGAAACCAGGGCCTCTGCCCTGTGCTCTCTCCTCTCATTCCCTTTGTGGATACAAGGCCTTGCTCAGTCACTAAGTAGCCCAAACTGAGATCAAACTCTGGGTTGTCCCACCTCAGCCTCCCAGAGTATAGTACCAGGCCTGGCCTTTGGTAATAACCTTTTAAGAACTAAATTAGATAAAAGAGAGCTACTTGTGTGAGGGTAGAAGGTGGCAGGCCACTCATCACTAACTTGTCACTAACTTTTTTTTTAATCATTTTATTGAGAAACAAATAGCAATGAGACAGTTTCAAAACCTATTACTAGCACAGTTTCAGTAATTGATACATTGCATATTGTTGTCTCAGTGGTTATTCATTGTACAAGATGCAGACATGATATCCTGTCCACAAACACTATTCGAAAAATCTATGTATTGAATTAAGAGAATGCAGCTGTATATCTATCCTATTTTTTTTAAGAAACCTTTTACTTGTGAGACAGTATGGTAATAATTGGTATGTCATGACAAGAGGTATGTATTTAGAAGACCAGAATGACAGGCATTCCAAGAGTGACCCTTGTATTAAACACTACTATCTTAAGTGCAGTTGCTTGGAACTATTTTGAATATACAGACTCAAAAATGGTAGTTCATTTGTATCCCCCTTTTTTGGTTAGTTTTGTCAGAGAAGGATATTCCATTACCACTTAAATATTGTAGGTGTGTGAATTCAGCAAAATATTCCAATATAGTCCAGTAGTCCATAATAGTAGTGGGTTTTCTGTAGGACTGGCAATGTCCAAAGTTGTTGACTTGAACCGTTTACTCACTTGTTTTTAAAAAGTATCAGTTGCCAGGATGCCAAGGCAATGTCCGTGCCAATACAATTAACATTCAATAAATACAAGTGCTTTGCCGTGAAATCTTCCTGTATAACAAAAGTATCTTTTATTTTCCTTACCTGTCATTTTTCATGAGGCAGTAAGAAGTTCTCTCTCTCTCTCTCTCTCTCTCTCTCTCTCTCTCTCTCTCTCTCTCTCGTTTTTGTTTTTGTACTGAGGATCAAACTCAGGACCTTGCACTTGCCAGGCAGGTGCCTATGCCACTGAGCCATCTTCCCTGCCCCCTTTTAAAATTTTTACAGCACATTTTTGCTAACCTAATGATTGCAGTTATGGTGGGATATTGGGACATGCACAAAACACATCTGACTTCTTTTTACTTCCCCTTCCCCACTTCTTCCTTCACTCTTCACATAATTGTTTTATTTCTCCCAGATTTTTGTTTGTGCGTACTTGGTTCAGGATCTCATGTGGGCCAGGCAAGAGCTCGACTCCTGAGCTACACTCCGGCCCTCTCCCAGATGTGATGTAAGAAGAGCTTTTTGCTGAGCAAGGTGTATGCCTATAGTGCTAGCACTTGGGCGGCTGAACCAAGAAGATCCTAGGTTTGAGGGCAGCCCGGGTACTTAGTGACTTCCAGCCCACCCTGGACTGAATAGTGGGACCCTGCAGGAACCTATCTTTGCAAGACCATAGAGGAGCCAAATCAATAAGCATAAATTTCTGAGAGTGTGCTTCGTTTAAAATTTGTTGTGAATTTCAGAACTTTCTTTCATTTCATAGTGACCTAGCTAGCAGACTCTTCTGATTCTTAAGAATTACCAATCACACAACCCAAACATCTTCACATGCATTCCAGCAAATGGAAACTAGGTACTGTGAATGAGTTTGGGGATTAGGCAGGTGGGTGTGCTAGTGTTTTTTAGATGGACCAGCTTGTCGGCAAGAGGCTGAGAGGTGCAGGAGGGAGCAGCGTAAGACCACCGAGGCCTTCTCAGGAGGAAGAATTGCTACACTGCACATCTTGTTGTTTAGATGATATTCTGAGAACTGAATCCACCCTGCTCTTTCACAGCTTGCTCTCCCCAAGCAAGCCAAGCATCTGAGAAGAGTCCACGCTCAGCTAAGTCAAAGCCCCAGGGGTTATCAGCCTCACAGCCTCACCCACCCACCTGGAGCGAGAAAGAGCGTGCGACGGGTGTGTTGAGGCTGTCTTTCTCTTTCTGTCCTCCAAAGTAGCAAATGAGTCTCCTTTCCTCTTTTTGGAGTTTGTTCTATCTATCTATCTATCTATCTATCTATCTATCTATCTATCTATCATCTATTTATTATCTTTGAGACAGGGTGTCATAGTTTAGGCTGGGCTTGAGCTCACTCTAGCTTGAGCTCCTGGAGTGCTGGGGTGACAGGCTTCCACTGTGTGCCTCGCCCAGCTAAGCGCTTGTTTTAAAAGAAGTTCAATTCAATGCAAGCATCTTCAAATTACTCCGGCTGATTTACAAAATACTGTGGAAAATTAGACCGTGGGGCCGGCCAGATAGCTCAGTGGACTAAAGCACCTGCTTACACAGAGCGCAGCAGCTAGGGAGCCATGTCGGCTCCATACCCAGGACGTGCTGAGACTGACTGAGACTGGCGTGTGATTACAGGCGTGGTGGCGCACTCCTGTAATCCTAGCGCCTGGGAGGCTGAAAACAGGAGAATCACTACGAGTCCAATCTATGTAGTGAGACCCTGTAGACCCTGCCCTAAATACATTTTAAAAAAAATTAGACCCTGGCCCAAATTTAGCAGCTATATTTTATAGTAAAAGGAAATCCATGAACATAGTGTGTTATGACAATATGGTCCCAGTGTTTTTTTGGGGGGGGGTTGGCTTTATGAGTAAATGTAGATATTACATTGAGGAATTTGTTTATATATTTGAGCTTAATAATAGTAAATATTATTTCGTAGGACAAAGCTACCAAAAGCCATTAAATTTTCAGAGATGAAGATGAAATTGCCAATAAATTCAACTCAAATAATACTATTTCAGTATCAGTGGAGACGGATCATGACAGAAGTACATTTAAGAGATTTGGTTTTTTTAATTAAGCAAAAACACACTGCACAGAAGAAATCATGAATAAGTGGAAAAACACGCTTTTCAAGAGAAAAAGTGGTGCCGTCAAGATAAAGAAAAAGCAGGTGCAGTTGCACGTGCACGCACGTCACCCCAGCTCTCTGGGAGACCGAGGCAGGACTGCCGGCTGAGGTACAGCCTGGGTGACCAGGGACTAAGTGAGATCTCAGCTCAATTTTTCTTTCTTTCTTTCTTTCTTTCTTTCTTTCTTTCTTTCTTTCTTTCTTTCATCTTTCTTTCTTTCTTTCTTTCTTTCTTTTTTTAAAGTGACAGGAAATGCAGCTCTGTGTGAAGCCCCTGTGTTCAATTCCTAATTTAAAACATAAAAGACAGGGGGCCTGCCCCTTAGCTCAGTTCTTTAAGTGGCTGCTTCAACAAACAGTCAAGCTCAGGTTGCTGTGGTTCGATCCCCACAACTCAAGCCAGCCAAACCTGTCCTGAAGGCATTCGGAGCAAAAAAAAAAAAAAAAAAAAAAAAATCTCCCTAAAAAAAGAAAAGATGGAATAACAGAATGATTAAGTGAAACTCTTCCTTGTTTTTGGTCAATAGAAATAGGCTGTGTGGCTGGAGAGCCTGGATTTTATGTTCTGGTGACTAAGCCAGTACCGGGCTCAGGAGGCAGACGTGTCAGGGCCTTTCCTACTAAGTGAAGACACACAAGAGCTATGAAGGGCCCGCGGAGCCCTGTGACTCCTGCTGAGCTAAAAAGCAGAGAGCCAAGTTCAGGATAAGACTATTGGGCTTCTCTCTGGCTTCTTGCATTTTAAAAAAACATACTGGCCTTATCACTTTCAGTTTCAATGTTGGGGATTGAATTTATCACTTAAAAGCAGGTAGCAATAATAATCTAAGTCCTATTTATTTTCTTTCAAAAGAAAGAAACATCTGAGGAGTCAGTCTTGTACCCCCAGAGTAGGAAGAATTTTTGGTGTGTAAATAATTTAGACAGAATCATTGCACATTGTTTAGGGAACAGCTTGTATAATCTTTTAGTCAACCTGTACTTCATGGTATGTTAACCTCTTGACACCTCTGTAAACTGTTATTTGTTTCACCAAATATTGACTACAAAGTGAAAAAAAGGAACCTCCCTTGTACAATTACAGAACATTAGAGCAAAAGAGAACTGAAAGATGAGCTTGCATAAGCCACCGTTTTACAAATGAAGAAATGCATGCTGGTGTCACCGCCCTGGGAGGTAGCCCACCTAGGGGTCCCTTGTCCTGACCCGGACCCATGCTCCAGCACCAATATCATGTGAATGAGTGTGGTAGGCACTGGACAGACACATGGCACAGGACATCAAGGGCTTCCAGTCGAACAGGGGGAGCAGATATGTATGTGGCCCTGGAAAATTATATTGCACTGCGTTGCCAGAATGATCTTTCTAAAGATTCAAATTGTTTCTGGGTGTGGTGGTGCAAGCCTGTTATTCCGGTACCCGGAAGGCTGAGGCAGGAGGACAGCCACGAGCTGAAGGCCCTCTTGGGCTACATAGTGAGTTGTAGGCCAGCATGAGCTACATAGCAAGCCCCTGCCTTACAAGAAAATAAAAAAAAATCGTTACATGTCTGTGCCTGCTTGAAACCCTGCAGTGGCTCCATATCGTTGGCAAGATGAAGCCTCTTGTTCTTCAACTTGTGGTCTATTACTTTTAATTATTATTATTTTTATTTATGTATTTGGTACAGGGTCTCACTTTGAAGCTTGGACTCGGGGTGATCCTCCTGTTTTCAGCCTCTTCAGTGCTGGAATTACAGGCGTGCACCATGATGTCCAAACTTGGTTTCCAGCTCAGTGCACCCTGGGGGTGGGGACAGCATGGCATGTGGGACTAGGAATCGAACTCTGGTTCCTGAGCTTGCCAAAGCAGGTGCTTAAACTGCTGAGCTATCTCACCAGCCCTTTTTATTTTTAATTAAAAAAAAATCTTTTACTCGTTTATTTATTTGATGCAGAGTCTCACTAAACAGCTCAGATTTGTAGTGATTCTCCCGTCTCAGCCTCACCAGCACTGGGATTACAGGCAGGCTACCATGCCCGGATTTGGGGCTGGCACAGTATTCGGTACCAGGGTTTGAACCTGGGTCCTTGAGCTTGCCAAGCAGGTGCTTAGATCATGGAGCCATCTTCCAAGCCCAACTTCTCATCTATTTTGATGTCTAAGATTGTGAAAAGCTCTTTTATCCTGCTATGCCGTTGCTCATGGTGTGCTCTGCTGGAATGCGTGGAAGGGTTTCCTCCATCTCCTAGGAAACTCAACATGTTCCAGGCCAACCAGGGCTACACAGGGAGAACCTGTCTTTAGCAACCATAATAGCCAACTCCACTTAATGAACTACTGTTAGAAGGTTTTCAAAAGTGCTATGAGGATGCACTGGGGAATGGTGAAAAGGGGGGCAGGTTTGGGAAATGTTGAGGCTACCTGAGAGGATGGACTATGGCATAAGGGGATTTTTGTCATTGTTGTTAAAGTAGAAATAGGTACAAGTGCCAGTGTGTGGAAAGGCCTGATAATCCCTGCTGAGGGAGGAGTTGTAATGTGATTGCAAAGGTTTAGAAAAAGAAGAGTTCTCAGAATCAGTATTCAGGACTTTGAGTGACAGGGTTGCCTGTGAGAGAAAGGGTAACACAGCCCCAAGGTAGCGAGAAGTTGGGCAGTTGGGGAGACAGACCACTGTGAGTCTAGTTAGGACACCACTGTGCTGAGGGTAGAGAGAACTGAACATGGTCCAGGAGAGAAGTGAGGAAGACCTGATTCCTGGCAGTGAGGATGGAGAAAGGGAACGACTGACTGCATCAAGCCCAGCAGCTATGGGAGGGTGAGCAGCAACTGGCGGAAGAGGAGCAATGAGGGGAAGGAAGAGTGGAGTGACTCTGGGAGTATATCTTGAGTACTTAAGCAGATGGTTTTGTCCTGCTGTGGAATTGGGAAGGATGATGGAGAGCTGAGTTTGTGGTGCTTGGGAGACACTTCAGTGAAGATGCCGAGAAAGCTGCCGAAAGTGCAAGTCTCAAATGCAGGAAAGGATTTAGGTCAGGAGTATGTTAGATAATAACGGAGTCCAGGGGATGGGATGGAACTCTCGGGAGAGAATGGGAGAGGGAGAGAAGGTCTAAAGGATGTCCTGGGAAAGAAGGAGGGTGAATGAGGCCACCAAGACTGAGCTGGACTCAACCCAGAAGCAGAAACAAACTCCATGTGCAGCCATGGAAGCCATAGAAAAAGTATTCATAGAAAAGGAGGAGTTGGTAGTGTCAAAATAGAGAAAGGATACTCATGACAAGGACTGAACAAACAGGTCCTGAAAGAGCTGAAATAAGAGGCTGCGAACATCCTCACTGGGAGCTGGAGGAAGCCCAGCACAAGCCAGCCCCAGAGTCGAGCCACCGAATCAGGACAAAGGGCTCCTTCTCTTTGCTGGTCCCAGCCAGTTCATAAATCTGAAGTTGAATTGAAACTATGACTTATGCTAAATAGCTGCATCTCATTAGGGCTGGTAAAGAAGCTGAGGTGGCAAGAACTTGATGATTTTGAAAATCTGTAAAAAAGGACTGGCCAAAGAGCTCAGTGGACTAAAGTGCCTGAAAGCAGGTGCAGGGACCAAAGTTTCGATCCCCAGACCTATGTGCCAGCTCCGTCTCTGTCCCCGGGGTGCACTGAGATGACAACTGAGACTGGGCGTGGTGGTGCATGCCTGTATTCCCAGCTCTTGGGAGGCTGTAAACAGGTGAATCACCATGAGTACAATCCAATAGTGAGAACCTGAACACCCTGTAGACCTTTCCCTAAAATAAAAAAAGAAGAAAAAAAGAAAATCTGTAAAAAAAAAAAAAAGAACTGAGAATCTTTTACACTAAATTTTTTCTTCATTTATGTGAGTTGAATTTAGGAGTCAGTGAGATAGCTCAGTGGACTAAGTACCTGCTTAGAAAAGCTCAGGGACCAGGGTTTGATCCCTAGTACTACATGCTGCACTGGTCCCACCCTGGGGGTGCTGAGCCAACCACTGAGACCCAGCTTGGTGGCACATGCCTGTAATCCCAATGCTGGGGAGGTTGAAAACAGGAGGATCACCCTGAGTCCGAGCTGTGTAGTGAGACCTTGTAACAAATACATTAAAAAAAGAAAATCATACCACAAAATTTAGGTTAAGAAAATAGCTGATTAAAGAAGTGAAAGAAAAACTCATGAGGAAGGAGAGTAAGAGTAAGTATTCATTCTTTAAAAACCAATGACATGCCAGACAACATGGCAGAGCTCTTTGTTCCCCGACTTTTAAGCATTTTAAGGTCTATAGGTAAAATATAAGCTAGCATGGCCAATAGGCTTCAGTGGGCAAGGGAAAATGCCTATTACTATATAATTAGGCATTTATAGAAAAAAAAATGACTGGGCATGGTGGTACATACCTGTAATTCTAGCCCTTGAGCAACTGAGGCAAGAGGCTCACTGTGAGTCACTGTGAGTTCAAGATCTCTCTGGTTACGTAGTAAGTTCAAGGCCAGCTTCATAGTGAGACCCCCATCTCAAAAAAACAAAACAAAACAAAACACATTTTTGTTGTTGTTGTTACAAATTCTTTAAAACTGTTCTAGTAAGAGAATGAATATGGATACTCAACAAGTGTTCTGTGGATGGTGTTAAAATTGAGAGTGAGAATTTAGCAATTTTGAGGGCGAATTAAGAACACGGTGACACACACGCGTGTCATGGCGGACTCGTATCACTAAGCCGAGTAAGGACAGGTCCTGGTGCGGTGGAATTCACACAGTGAGTCACAAGGGCCGTGACCTGTGCACTATGTGCTGAAGGTCAGACCACAGGTTTAGAAAACTTTAAAAAGTAAAATAAAAAATTCAAATTCCCATCACTAGTTTGAGAAGCACCATTTTAGATCAGTCTTGAAAGTTTAGACTTCTTACTGCTAATTTGGGATGAGGAAGTTGACAGAGAGCTTGAGAAAACACCAAAAAAAAAGTGCATATAGAGTGAGAAGAAGTGGGAGTCATTGTGGAAGATGTGAATTGGAGATGGATATATCCAAAATAACCTTATAAAATCTTTTAGATTAATTTTAGGCTGGTTCCCCCTCCCGATATCCTGTGTTTTTAGCTGTACCTGGCACATGGCAGGCACAAAAATGTATCTGATGAATGTTGAATAAATTGTCCTAACTGCAAGGTCACGTCCCGACTTAGAAGGAGAAGGACTAGAATTTGGAAATGACATCTAAGAAACTTGAAAGAGTCTAGGGACTGGGGAGATGGCTCAGTAGAATAAGTGCTTGCCTGGCAAGCACAAGGTCTTGAGTTCAATTCCTGGTACTGCCAAAAAAAAAAAAAAAAGAAAAGAAAAAGACAGTCTAGAAGTCAGCTGGTGAGACTAACCAGTCTAGTTGATGCAGAGGGAAATACAAAATAAATCCAAGAGGAATCTCCAGCTTTCTCCATTCAAGACAGCAAAGCTACCCAGTCAAGTCCAATTGAGGAACATGAGATCTTCCTTCCCTCTTCTCTTTCCATTTGGCCCCAAAATTCTATCACTCCCTGAGTCCTAAATCTCACTACACTCAACTTCCATTTCCAAGCTCCAATATCATTTTTCCTAGGCAGTATCCTTTGCTTGCCGGCCCCTTGGCTTTGTGGCCTATGCATACCCCCATTGATACATGGGTTGTTTTACATACATTAGCTTTGTAAAATATGTCTCTAACACTCTGAGATTTTGAGGGGTCAGCTTATTTACCTTTACACCACCAGCACCCTATACATTACAGAATAGATAGCAAGCATGAGCTAGCTTTAGGCAAAGTGATGTGCAGGGCTCTGTGGTGACCTATTTCCATGTTACCTAGACATGAAGACGTGGTCCTGCCTCTCTGGGGTTGTCACCCACTCCCCACCCCCAACTCACTCTCACTCCTTCCTCTTCAATCAATTGGACTCCCAAACTCTTCTGAATCATGCAGTATTTTGCTCATCCTCATCTATCTGTAATGGTTTTCACCCAGTTTTTCCAATTTATGATTGCTTATTCTTCTTCTTTTAAATGTATTTAGTACAGGGTCTACAGGATATCACTACAAAGATCAGACTTGTAGTGCTCCTTCCTGTTTTTCAGCCTCCCCAGCACTGGGATCACAGGCGCGCTACCACACCCAGTCTCAGTCACCTTCTCAGTGCACCCTGGGGGCAGAGCTGGCACAGCAGGTGAGGCTGGAACCCCTGGCCCCTTCATCTGCCTAAGCAGGCACTTTAATCTGCTAAGCTATCTGCAAGGCCCTCTACTTATTCATTCATAATGCATAGATAATAGATCAGTTTTTTCTTTAGCAATATTTTTTATAATCGTCAGAAGATAGAATTAATCACCTCTTCATTTGAGTTGCAAAGATATATATAGCTATATATCTATATATATATAGCTATATATATATATATTTGTTTGTTTGAGACAGGAATTCACTATGTAGTTCCTTGAGCTCACTCACTATGTAATCCAGGCTGGGATCAAACTCATGGCAGTCGTGCTGCAGCCTCCTGAGTGCTGGGATTAGGAGCGTGTGCCACCGCACCTGATGGTGTGCATTCACCTCTGTGCAAGAGCCAATGTGTAAGAGTGTGTCAGGCATATCACGGAACAAAATTTAACGTTTAGTTTTATTAAATGTTCATTAAATTTCATGGAACGTATAAACAGATGTCCATGGAAGGAAAAAGAAAAAAACTAAAAGATAAAAAGGTGCCCTTGGTGAAAAGGAATGAAGAAGAGACTGAGAAGACACTTGCAAAGAGTGTTGAAGACTCCAGGAGGGCTGGCTGTGGTGGCGCACACCTGGAATCCCAGCATTTTGGGAGGCTGAGGCAGGAGAATCATTGCAAGATTGACACTAGCCTGGGCTACAAAGTGAACTCAAGGCCAGCCTAAACTGCATAGCAAGACCCTGTCTCAAAAGGAAAAGGCTCTAGGAGGCAGAGTGTGAGAAAGGCTGGAGCTAGCCCCTGACCTCTGATCTCAGAGACACGCGTGGGCACCTCAGGCAGAGCTGTGCTCCTGGGAATCAGCTGAGAAGGGGGTTGGATTTGACCATTAAGAGATTTATGGGTTGTAGGAAGCACAACTTGGGGGCTACTTCAGCCAAGGCACTGGGTCTGCTTCTATTTTTAGGTCAGGAGAAAAAGGACCTCCAGAAGATAAATTAAAGAGGTAGGAAAATCAGATCTTGTAACTCTTCATAGCTTTTCAATGTGGTTAAATACCAGGGACATGGAAATCACAGCCCAGCTCTAAGTAGGTCACAAGGCTTGGATCTTCTGTCTGATGCAGACTGCTCAGTATGAGGACCCCATGATGTGGGGACCAACATGACCACCATACCCAGAGATTATTAGCAATGTGGCATAACCAGCTTTGTGGTGCATGTTTTATTTTAGAATCAAAGACAGAATGTCCCTGTCAGGCTTCAGGACTCAGAATAGTGTCTCTTCCACTTCTGGATGACAGAATTTCCTGTAAAAGGCATTCTCTGATCTGGTGGATGAAATCCTCCAGCCTTCACCTGCCTCAAACCTTGCTCTGATGTCTTCTACCAACATCAGCTTTGGCTGCACTGTGGAATCTGTGTTCTGCTTGGGTGAGCTTTATGTATGGCAGTCTGTCGTAACCCATGCTACGGTTTACCTAGACAAATTCCTATGTTTGCCACCTGCCTGGATTTTTGCCCAAGCTGATTTTTGTCTCGCATCTATTTCTGAGATCTGTGTCCCTTGTGTCCTAGATCAGGCTACTGGCATCAGGTATATCCATGTGAGTGAGGATGGATCTTGGGAGATTTTTAAAATTAATTAATTAATTTTGAGTGTTTGAGACACAGTTTTAGTTTGTAGCTCACCATGTAGCCCAGGCTGGCCTTGAGCTCACAGCAATCCTCCTGCCTCACATTCTGATTGCTGGGATTACAAGCATATGCCATAATGCCCGCCTGGTTAACACTTTTTTTTTTAAGTGTACACAATGCACATACATAATATATGCAATGTGTTAATTATTGAGCCAGGTGCTCTGAAACCCAAGGACAAGAGAAGATGGATTCCTTCACTCCGGCAGAACCAACTCATGCTTCCTCACCCTCTTAGACAATCTCCATCCATATTAGTAAGGGTGACTTTTTACTTAGACTACCAATTCGATTGCTAATATTTTCTGGAAACACCCATAGTTACGTTTCTAATGATTTACTAGCCTTTTGGGCAATCCTCAGAACAGTACAGTTGACACATAAAGTTAACCACCATGATGTGGTATTAAAATTTCATGGGTGAGAATTTTTTTTTTAAGTCTAAAAAGTTTCTTTATCATGGAGATGATGGGGGAGGAGACAAGAAGCCCAGTGGTAGGTGATGAGGAGTGTACAAATCAGGTTACAAGAGGAGCAGGGGGTGCATGGATGAAGCCATGTGTGAGAACATGACTGAGATGTGTCTTCTGGAGACGATTCTAGCCTGGCAAACAAATGCACTAAGTGAAACCCTTTCACATTTATTAGTGTTATGGTTTGTGTCTAGTTGCTCCCACAGCCTCATGCAGCCATGGGGAGGATTTCTAGAGTTTGTGATTTACTCATGATCCACTGGGATTATGGGTGTGAGTGCTGCTGGGATTCTGGGTGTAAATGCTGCTGGGATTATGGGTGTGAGTGCCATACTCAGCCTGAGGCAGAGAGCCTCAATGCAATTTAAGGGAGACAGACCTGCTCTCTGCTGCCATTGTTGCTGCTACTCCTCCCTTTTGCTTTGCCTTTTGCCCCCCCACTCACCCGTCGCCCTTTTGGCCCTCCTCCCTTTTGCTTTGCCTGTTTTGCTGTCTTCTGCTACCATGAACTGTTGCCCTCTGCCATGTGCCACTCTGCCTTGACGCCAGCTGAGTATGGACTGAAGCCTCCAGTAATTGTGAGCTAAATAAACCTTTCCTTCCCTAATTTTGAATGTTGGGTATTTGTCCCAGCAACGAGAGGAGAGTAATTGAGACAATTAGCAAAGAACCTGTTCTCCTTTTAGTCTCAGCGTTTATGTTTCTGCTGACACAGCAGCAGCGATTGCCATCGGGACGTGAGCCCACCTTTCTGCTTCAGCAGCTGTTAAGCTACTCATCCACTTGGCGGTGCATCTTTGCTCATATTTTGCAACACAAGAAAGACAATGCAAAGCAGTGCTTAGCGTGTGTTTGTAGAAGCTCTTTCATGGCACCCTTTCAATGGGTTGGGCAATTTAAAAGATGCAGTTGTAATCATGACTAACTCATTAAGCCACTGGAGAAAAACCTGAACATACTTAACCTACTTTTAAAAAGAGAGGCAAGAAAATTATAGCAGTGGGGCTAATCCAAGAAAAACAATTTCAAGTCTTAGAACAAAAGACAGACTCCAGAACTTCTTTAACTGAGCTGGAGGTAGAATAAGATGAGAAAACAGAATGTACCTTAAAGGACATCCAGCCATCATTGTGTCTACTTACTCCTCTAATATGTGACTGTCACTGGTCTACTTTGACTTTAAAAATTCTCTTTTTTTGTTCTTTCACAGACTCATTAAGAACTTCCTATTGAGTCTTTGCATCTCAGCTCAGCTCACCGGTGCTAGGTCTTCATCTCCTATACGTGAGTCCTTTCCTTCATATTTTCCTTCTTTCCTACTTTCCTGCTGCAGTTGTGAGCGCTGAAGCAGGAATGTCACAGTTGGCTTGGAAAGTTGAAGAGGGAAAACAAACAAGCTACAGAGTCTAGTTCAGATCTACCGTCAACCCTTAGCTTATCCATGATACATCTCATTTTCAGCTTTTTGTTGATTTTGTCACCCACTCTGTGTGCTCACCTCTATGGTGGATGTTATCACCAGCTCTGCTTATTCAAAAGGCCAAGAAATCAAGTTGAACAAAGAAATAGTCAGGAAGCGCCGGGGAGATGGCTCAGTGGAATAAGTGCTTCCCCGGCAAGCACAAGGGCCTGAGTTCAATACCCGGTTCCGCAAAAAGAAATAGTCAGGAAAACTTTAGGTATCACGTTGACCAGGAAAAAAAAAAAAAAATCTCATCATTGTGTTAGTGAATATGGATTATTGTACTCTATACTCCAGAGAGGAGATAAGGAGAAACATGTTTTCTGAAACAGTATTGCATTGTGTAGTGCAGGGCAGCCTTGAACTCACTTCCTAGTCTAGATCGACCACAAATGTACTCAGTCCTCCTCTGTAGGCCTCCCAAGTGCTAGACCTATGGGCACTCACCACAATGCCCAGCTGAGAGGGCAAGATTGTAGAAGCTCTGCTCCCTGAAGGATCAAAATCATGGTAAATATACAGGGCTTGGGGAAGCATCTCTGCTCGGGAGCATTCAACAGAGAGGACCTACTAAGGAGAGTAAATACAAGGGACACTAGCGAGCAGTCAGACAGTGTTTCCAATTCTGGGGCATTTCCACATTGTAGCATCACCTGTTTTCTTAAGTTTTGTGAATTGTTGCACCACTAAACATACTTTCAAATAATTCTTTTGATCTAGTTAATATTATAGGCTGCCCTGGCAATCAGGACACAAAGAATTTAATTGTTGCTGTGAGCTTGGTTGACTATGTAACCTTCAGCCTTTTTGTTTCCAAAAATGGTGTAAAGGCTTTGGGATTCTTGTTATGAGTTCACCTCCCACACCTACCACTTAGCAGTTTATTGACCTTGTGGGAGGTATTTAATTTCTTTGAGCCTTAATATCTTTATACACTAATGGAGGGAAAGATATCTATGTTTTGGCAGAATTGTGAAGATTTCATGGGATCAGACGTTGAAAACACCTAGCACATATGAGTCACTGTGTAAATGACTCTTCTCGTAAGGATAGCTGCAGGTGGAGAAAAATAGGAGACAAAGGTTGTTGATAGGTGCTCCCACGACTATATGGTACTACTAGAGATGTAGTAACTCAGGCCTGCTTTATTTCTGCAGGACCTGGCCACTACTGAAATCAACATGTGTAGGGGAAGTCTGAGGGAGAGGGAAAGGGAGAGTAAAAATGTAGTGGTCAGAATCTGTTTTTCTAGTAGAAGGACAATTTCCTGACATTCCTTCACAGTGAAGTAGGAAGAAGAGGTAAATGGTGGTGGTGGCGGCAGCTGCTAATGTTGCTGCTGCTGCTGCTGCTGCTGCTGCTGCTGCTGCTGCTGCTGCTGTTGGCATATGCGCCAAACCAGTGTACCCAAGTGTTTCCTTCTCAGTCTCTATAGAGTTTGCTCTTGGTGCTGGATACATCCCCTCAATGTGCCTGCAAGTGTTTTCTCAAAGGCAAGAGAGATAGCTGCGTAACTGCCCGGTTCACAGAGCTGATCAACCACTGTGTCATCAAAGAGAGAGTCATGAGAAATAAAAGGTTGTGGTTCCCAACTGGGGAGTCAGGTGGTTGTGAGGAGACACCTTTGACTCTTGTAGTCATTGAAGTTTCTCATGATGTCCCCTCCTTTGCCTGCCTGCACACAGCTGGGTTCTACTCAAATCATCATTTACTGAGATTCTTCATGTTCCCAACATGCATTCAGTGCACCTATATGGAATGTCTTCTAGGAGAATAACAAACATAATAAGAATGAAAGTGCACCTGTCAGATTCTCAACACACCAGTCACATGTTCAGTGAGTTGCCAGATGATATTTATAATGTAGTGGCATATCTAATAGCAGCCAACTGTAGTGAGTGGGGCTTGGGAAAAGAGCCACAAGGCTGAGGAAAGTTTCACAAAGGAGATGACATTGGGCCCAGGCCTTGAGCTGGGGTTCTGTGGGTGAAGAGATCATGGGCCGATGGTTTAGGAAGAGGAGGGAGGAAGGGCCTTCAGGCAAAAGAAAGGAAGTGGATGCCCAGGGTTGCGTACAACTGAACACACAGCATTCCTGAGCAGTGCATGGTGAAATGAGGAGCCTGTGCTTGGTGATATGTAGCAGCAGCAGGAGAGAAGGAAATGCAGAGAAAAGGTCAAAGGTTCTCTCTTCTAGTCTGTGGAGTCTGGTCTCTCACTCCAGGGAATGGGGAGCCCTTAGTGGTTTTTAAGCGTGAAGTGATTGAATTGTCCTTAGGCACTGGGCTTTAGTGTAGTGAACAGACTAAAAGAAGGTGATGCTGGAAGCTCGGAAATGGTTAGGAGGTCACTGAAGTTATCAGCACTGCCAAGCATAGCATACTGGTCAAGGAGTTAAGGACCAATAATCAGTTCCTTGTATTTTACAGTTGGAGATCTTTGGTGACATCCAAGAGTAATTTCCTTATAGTGATTCAAGCAGAATCCATGTAACTAAGTTAATGGTTCTCAAAGCATGGTCCCAACACCAGCAGCAACATCATCCAGGGAACTTTCTAGAAATGCAGAGTACCAGGCTTGCCGCAGATAAACGCCCATACTTTGTGAGCACAGTCCGGTCACTGGGGTGGCCTTGGTGCAAGCCAAAGTTTGAGAACCACTAATTTAAACAAATCTTTCTGCATCTCTTTTCCATGCATTCCTTACTAGGAGCCAACTCTTAAAATTGAGGCATTAATTAAGAATTTCTTTTTTCCCCATAATTTTATTGAGAAATAAATAGCAATGAGATAGTTTCAAATCAAATTAGTAGGACAGTTCCAGTAATTAACACATGTCATACTGTCTTCCTAGTGGTTATTTGCTGTACAAGATGCAGACATGATATCCTATTTACAAACACTATTAGAACAAATCCCTCTATTCCTTGAATTAAGAGAATGTAGCTATACATGTATCCTAACCATTTTGAATACACAGATACAAAATGGTCATTCATGTATATCCCCTTTTTTGTTTAGTTCCATCATTTAAATATTATAGGTGTGTGAAATAATTTCTTAATATTAAGTTTTCCCAGGTCTCTGCATATGCTGTTCCCTTTGTTAGTACTGCATTCTCCCTGACTCACTGTATATAAAGTCTCTGCCTGGCAAGATGGAACTCATTTAAAGGCCTAAAAAATGTCTAAAATCTCCAACTTTCTGCAGGTACCCTCTTACAGCTACTTGGGTATGTGTTTGTATTATGACACACACTCACTGTATTGTGTTGTTTAGCTTTATTGCCTGTCCTGCCTGCTAACGAAAGCTTCTCTAAAGTAGGAACTGCTTTGCCAATCCCCATTTCCACATTATTTTTACGTGATAAATGTAGGGAAATTAAACTGTCATGCATTGAAGAATTAAGGAGAGTAAGAGATGAACTACTCTTTTAGAAGTTTAGGGAGTGAAAAATAAATTTATCTGTAATAAGTGAGTGTCTTAGAAAATTGTTGATGGAGGGGATTAAGCCAAAAGAGAGGGAGAGATCTGAATGAGACAGTGGGAGCAAATGCATGATGAAGAGCAAGCTAAGGTGCTGGAAAAGGCAGAAGGGGCAGAAATCAGCAGCCCATGCAGGTGGATTCGCGGCGGGCGAGCGAAGGAAAGGGAAGACGTAAAGAGATAAGCGGTAAGGTTGACTGGGGAGGCTGATGAGTTGTCAGGGCTGGTGAGGGCCAGCACAGGTTTGGCAGAGGATGTGATAACTGAGCTAGGAAATGGTGTTAGTGAAGTGGGAAGTGAAGCCTTTTGCTGGGAACAGGGAACAGGAAGAGGGAAAGCGAAGAAGAGCGGGAAGGGCTTGTAAGCACTACGGAGGGGGGCAAGTTGTCAGGTTGTAGGAGATCCTTCTGTTTCAAGATAAAGAAGGGCTCGCCTATTTATTCATTCAACTGGCTTTGGCAATGCAAGCAGTAGGTGGGCATCATCTCCAAAAGTTCTCTCTTCAATTAAGACAGACAACTTCTGTGCATAGATCCCAATGCTAACACAAAACATATGCCAGCTCTACATATCAATCAACACAGGAATATTCTGCAGACAATGCCAATGCTACATAAGGCAACTATGTAGTAACAAAGGAAAACATTTATAATATATGAATTACCCAAGAAAGGATGAAAACCATATGGAGATTATCCCTCTGTACAAATAATGCATAGAAGAGAACCAGAAGAAAACATACCAAAGTGGTGATAACATAGGTAATTTTTCCTTTATCTTTTAAACTGGTTTTCAAATCTGTAATTAAAATTATGACAATAAATGAAGTGGTTTCTGACTGATTTTGCATTTTATTAGGAACATTTCAAAACACCAAGTTGTCTGATCTCCTCTGTGGTTGGCAGAGGAGGGATGAAAGCCCTTGAGTTGCTCCTGAGTTGGGGGCTGACAAATGGGAGGGCAGGCACTGTGTGCTACAGGGAAACGTGAGGAGGTGCGTAGTCCAGCCCTTGTCTCACTACAAGCCCAGGAGACAGGCTTACAACAGAGAGTTAGAAGGAAGCTCAGCGCTCACTTGGCCATCTGAACAATGGATGGGGTTTGATCTTTGAGGCAGACCCATGGACAAGCAGTCCTGGGCCAGGGTCAATGGTCTGAGAGGATGAGAACAGTCACACTACACGATGCTAACAGATATCAAAATGATTAAAAGTAGAAACATGTTGCTATCCATGACATTGAGGCCCAATTTCACTTCCCACCCCACAGTGATAAAAAAAAAATACTGATGTGCCAGTAGCTTTGTCAGAAACCCTATTTGTATGTTTATAAGTCCATTATGTTCAGCAGCAGATACCTGGCCTGAGTCCAGTGTTCTGAATTGCTGGGGTTGGTAGGGTGGACTTGGGCTTGAATCTTGATGTCACTTAGAAACTGTGTGACTTTGGGCCACCTCCTCTGGTTTCAGTCCTCGGCGAAGGGCAAAGAACCCCTATATGACAACAGTGCAGCAGGAGAAGTACATACCATGGTGCTTGGCACACAGCCTGCACTTCATAAATGCTGGCTGTCCTATCATTGTTAATGTTATTGTTGCTTCTGTAAATATTTGTGATAGGCAGAACTGATTTGGCCTGGGATATGCTGAATTCTTTGGAGGGAGTTCAGGGTGGTGTCCTGAGAGCTGATTTCTCTCCCTTCTGGGACAAGGCTATGGGCTCCCCCCAGGCCTTCAGGAAGGGCAAGGGGGATGTGCAAGGGGAACTCCCCCACTGGTTCTTCTTTTGCTTGTGTTTGTGCTACTTCCTCACTTCCACACAGGTGTGTGTTACTCCAGAGCGCCCTTTCACCTTCCCCTCTCACTCTTCTGTTCTGGTTTTATTCTCTCAACTCTTCCTACTTCTCTTTTCTCCTCAAAAAGCCAAATGGCAGATGAGTAAGGAACTGCACACACTACCTTCTGTATGTTCTAAGTTTGCCCTTTTGGAAATTAAAAGGTTTGTTTCCTAATTCCAGTACTTGAATCTATGTGGACCTGTGTTCACTCTTCTTTCTTTTCTTTTAAAGTTATCCATTCCCCCATACACACTCTCCTATAAATACTCTCAACTGTCATCAATACAGAGACAATGCTTCCAGGCCATAAATGTTCAATTAAGGAAGTCTCTTTTGGAGTAACTCTGTCTTGCACAAGAGGCCAACAGAGGTGTGAACTGTCAGCAAGGTTCTTCTCAGAGATGAGGTGACCTTCTTGGACTCAGATGTAGATCTTAATGTGGGAAATCCTCTCTGCCTTGCCACCATCTATGCTTTCATTCCTGCTTAGACTTTCAGTGAGTGATATGGAAGGAGTCAAAGGTTTGAGAGAAAAATGATTGGGCTAAAGGTCCAAGAAGGATGAAAGTGGTCATACTACACAATGCTAACAGAGATTAAAATGATTAAAAGTAGAAACACAGTGGTATCCGGGATATTCAGGCCCAATTTCACTTCCTATCCTACAGTGATAAAAAAAAAAATACTGATGTACCTGTAGCTTTATCAGAAACCCTATTTGTATATTTATAAGTCCATTCTGTTCAGCAACAGATACCTGGTCTGAGCCCAGCAATTACCACTTCTGACTCTTTTCCACACATGAACAGACAAACACACCACTGATTTGTACTATCCTATGAAATTATTCTTTCTCTTTTTAATTAGTGTTTTCAGAAGTGAACCCCATCGTTAAGGCCATGTATGCTTCCATTATAAATACCTGTTACCAGCCATTAATTATCTTCTGATGAACTACTTACTTGGAAGGAGATTTTAATGCTAAATTTTATTAATGGGATTTCCCTTCACTACTTGTGATACTTGATGCTCATACTGACTTAAGCGTTTTGGAATTCCGTGGAAGACACTGTTCCAGTTTTGCTTCAGTGGACTTAGATATGATTTGCTCCTAGATGTTACGAAGATTTGCTATGTTTTAAGGTGGGAACTTTTTGTGTGTCTGGATTGCACCACTCAATAATTTCTTAGCTAATCAATGAAAGCAGAATATTGCTAGGCATGGAGGTGCATGCCTGTAATCCTAGCACTAGGGTTGCTGGGGCCCAAAGATTGCTGTGGGTCTGAGGGCAACCTGTACTACATAGTGAGTTTGAGGCTAGCCTGGACTATATAGCGCGGTATCATCTCAAAATACATACATCAGCAGACTTCATCCTCTGTTTGGCAGAATTTTGTGGAACTTCTGGAATCTGAGTCTTTTTTGAGCTTTTATTCAATGCAAGCCAAAGAACCAACTATTATGGAGTTTACAAATATGAGAAGAGATGAATGGTAGATGCTTGCCTTTATAATATTTAAAATATATGCATACATATATATGAGAACAAATATATATACACAGATACACACATATTTGAGAATAAATACCATAGACTTTCATAAAATTTCAGAGTTTTATAACCCTTTTAGTGGCTGGAGCGCTGAGACTCTTCCAATAAAACTGTGGTTTGATAATTACACAGTGGTGGCTTTATGGTGCTCATCAATTAAGATGTCTTAGCACATTCAAGTCAGCCCCCTTTCTACATTATTATACATGAAAAGTATACAACCACTTAGGAAGTAAAGAAGAATGCCTTCCAGTATGAAATAGCTAAGGAAAAAATTTAAGTCAAGCAGTGCTAAAGTGAGTATTCCTATACAAATTTTTCTGCTTATTTCCTGAATAGCAGAGGATTTTAGATTACTAGTTAAGTTTTATAGATATCATTTGTCACAAATAGGTCCTTACATAATGACAAACTTACATTTTCCTTTCCTTAACATTAATTAAATTGAGATATGCATTTGTAAAAGGGCAAAAATATGTCAAGAAGCCAAAATTACAACTATTTATGTTACTTACCTACTTAATCAGAGCAGATGGTTGAGTCTGTGCTCAGCGGAAGGGTCTGGCTGGCTCCTAATTCTCAGAGCTAATTTGAGTTTTGAGGGATCTCCTGCTTTCTGAACTTTATCCTCCTTTTAGCAGAATTTTGAGGAACTTCTGGAATATGTATCTTTATTGAGCTCTTACTGTACTTGTGACAACTATTTCAGAGTTTACAAATATGACAGAGATGAATGTCTTTATATTATTTAGAATCAGTTATGTCAGCCACTCAGCTCATATCTTGCAGGCTGGGGACTGGATGAAATGTAAGTGGCCTTGAAATTAATCATAGTGCCCTTTACTTTCCCATGGCCATGTGCTTTTTATCTCTGTTGAGGTTATATTATTGTTTGTTGGCCTCCTTCAATGCACTGTGATCTCTACAAGAGCAGAGGCTGGGATTTCTACAAGTCTGTCTCCACCACAGAGTCAAGGACATAGTCCGCACAGTTTGAGACTCTCAAGCATATTTAATTTCTTTTCTTTTTTTTTAGCTCATGTTTGCAGCACATAAAGATTACACTCAGTGTGGGTAGTTGGAATTGCACACAACGCACCTCTATTCTTCCCACAGCATCTTCCCTGCGCCTGGCACCCTCTCAGTCCCTCTCCCAGCCCCTTTCCCATTTGCAGGAGATCTGTCTTCCTATTTCCTTTTTATCTATCTTTTATTTTGCTCTTTATTTATACTCTGGGTTTCTCATATGAGAGAAACCGTATGGTATTTAAACTTCTATGTCTGATCTGTTTCATAGATGCAGGAGGCAGGGGAAGGGAAGGGGAATAAAAAGTGTGAAGATGTGTTAAGTCCATGTACCTACTTGCTCACATGAGTGTAAACATGATAGTATACAAACATGTACTCATGAACAAAAATAAATAAAAATGATTTAAAATAAATGAATGTATCACTTGTTTAGGTTGCCCGGGATAGTAAGTCGGTTTGTTTTGGTCTGACCAATATGGAAGTAATGAGAAGCTGGTGCCTCCACTCAAGGGCCCCGCCTTGGATATGCTTCCCACTGTTAGGCAAAGCGGCAGGGGGCTGAGAGTAGATAGAAGCTAAAATCAGTGGAGGTTTGGTTCCAGCCCCACTGCTAATCGCTTATTCATCTTGGGCAAGGCACTTTATCTTAGATTTTTTCATCTGAGAAATGGGGCTAATTATGGCCGTCCTGCCTACTTCCCACGATTGCTTTGAGGATCAAGGGAGATAATGCACTTAAAAGTCCTTTTGGAAAGGCTAAAGCCTGCTTCAGTGCAAGGTGTTATTAAAAGAAATCTTCCTTAATAATTTCTTCTTCCACAAATGCCACACACCCTTGGATTTCTGGGTTATGTGGTGGTAAAAGTGGCCCAGCTCAGCTTAGCTGTCATGCTTACCCCTGAATATTGTATCTGATTCAGCCTAAGAATCTACACAGACTTAGACATTCTTCCAATGTTGCATCTCTCCTCAATTTACATAGACAAATATGTTCCTTTGCATTTATACTTCTATATTAGAATATATTATTGAGCTCTTCTGTACACCACTGTGTTAGGAATGGAGGCAAAATAAAGCAGCCACAATCTCCACACTATTGGATCTGATAAAGCACATATCATACAAAGTAAATGCTCAGTTTTACCTTTGTTTTGAGGAAGCAATTTCATGTGTGGGTTTTAATTATGAAAGCCATATTTGTATATATTTTTGACTAGAATGATAACTATTTGTAGCCCTTCTTCAAATTTTCCACCTGTTACCGGTCTGTGGATTTTAACTGGACTCTGGAGACTGAAATTAAAAAACAAAATAAAAAAAACAGGCAAAAAAAAAAAAAAGATGAGTTTTCAGGATCTCATTTTTCTTTGTATGAATAAAACTATGACATCCAAGCATTAGCAACAGCCGTGATTAGTTCCAGGAGTGTTTTCCTGCCAGTCTCTGCTATGAAGTAGGATTTTCTTTGATTACTTCTTTGACTATTTTCTTTGGCAGGAGATCATTCCCTAAACTAGGTGAGTGAAATACTGAGTACCTTTGGGGTCAGCCTCCCCAGGCAGATCTCAGCCTTTCTTATCTTCAGCTGCTACCCAAGTCTTAGGGTACCACTGATAGGGATCAGAGAAAGAGATGCACAAGGTGGAACTTACACTTAACCTTGGGAAGAGGCCTAGTGTAAAAGCGGAAGTCCCTCCTGCTAATTGGCTGTCCATCCAGCTGAACTTAAGGCAGACTCCAGCCATGCTGACGGTGTTCCTCCCCCAACTATATTGATTCTTGCCTCCTTCTCTTCTCCATCAACCGTCCTTTCCATCTTAAATCTGGATATAGCATCATCGTGCCCCCAGGCATTGAGGCCACTGGTGACTCTTCCATCTACCTTTCCCCTCTCCAAGCAGTTTATCTTTTCTGCTACCTGAGTTCTTGGCTTCCAAGTGCAGGCCACGAATTCTGATCTCTGTTGTCTGCTTCTCTACATACTGCCCATGCCTGGAGCAGCTTCAAACCACTAAGTGAGGAAGACACTTCCACACCACCTGATTAAAGTAGTTCTTTGGTCCTCCACTTCTTAGTCCAGTTGATGGATTCCTCCCGGAAGCCTTCCTTCACTGTTCCTGGGCTGAGGCAGGATGCCTGGTCCTCACATGTGAACCCATATCCCTCTGCTTATCACATGGAGTCTTCCTTCTCTTTAGTTGTCTTTTTTTGTCGTTTATTTTTTTGAGACAGGGTCTCACTATGTAGCCCAACCTGGCCTGAATCATGTAGCAATCCTCCTGCCTCAGCCTCCTGAGTGCTGGGATTACAGGTATATGCCATCATGCCCAGCCTTACATGTCTCTCTTTATCCTTCAACTCCCTGCCCAGAATTGGGCCCAAGATAAATATTCATTAAAATGCTAGTTGATGAATTGGGCTTTCATTATTTTTTAATCTTTGCCAATCCCAATTTCTTTCAAAACATTTATTCAGTTAGAGCTTTCTCCTTCTGTCTACGACATTGCTCTTTGTTCCTTTCATCCTTACCAGAGTGTATACAGTAAGTTTACTATTATAACAAACTCAACAGAAAGTATATGTGAAAGTAATAGTTTGATTTCTTTAAAGCAGCAAACTTGAGGAACCACACATCTGTTTTCACAGTGTCATAGCTATAGTTGTTTCTGATGCTGCTCTTCAGGGGTGAGTATCTTATCGTTTTCTGAATATATTTCAACGATGACAAGACTGACCTTGCAGTTGAATTTTAAAATTTGTAGATGGCCAATGTACTATGACATATCTTTAATGACTAAAAAGGATGACCAGACTGGTAACACTGTGGGTCAACGACCAAAAACTAATGCTACTAATCTTTCTTTAAACATATCTGCACCAAGGAAATTCTAAAACTCTTTTGACTAATTTGGAGTGTTTCTGATGGTTAAACTCAGGGCCTTTGCATTGAAACACCCCCCTACCTCTAGCCTTTTGTTCATTTTGGGGGAAGGGTCTTGTTAACTTGCCAAATTGTTCAGTATGGGCTTAAACCTGTGATTCTCCTGCCTCAGCCTCCTAGACTTCTGCTGTTGTAGGTATGCACCATCATGTGCAGCTTGATTTTTTTTTTTCTTCCCAGAACCGGGGATTGAACTCAGGCCCTTGCGCTCAACAGGCAAGTGCTTATTCTGCTGATCCATCTGCCCAGCCCCTGATTATTTTATTTTTCAAAAAAAGTTTCTAGCAACTGGAGGAGACTGCTTTCGGTAATAGGGTTGTTTCTTAAGTACTAGTTAAAATTGTAGCTTGGGAACTTTATAGGCCTATTCTCACACTGACTTGCACCTGCTAAGTATTGTTCTATATTTTAGTTCAACATTTATTATGTGACAGATGCTGGGGATGAATAAAGCTATGATATCTGCCCATAAAGACTCCCTAATCTGGCTGAGAAGATAGGGACAAGCTGTCCTGTGTGAAGAATACATACTGGTATATGGCAAAGAAGCAGTGCTGCGGAGGGGTTGTCCCGTAGAGGTAGGGATGCGTTACAGAGTCAGAAAAGCCTCCTTAAGGCTGAAGGATGAATGATGATTAGAAGCTCCTCGATGGAGGAGGCGAGGGACCTACAAGAGCCATCTCCAGCCAAGAGAGCAGAAGGTACAGCTAGGGAATAGCGAGATAAGTTTAGGGAGTCTCAAGTTGTTCAATGTCATTTCTCTGTAAGGCTCACCATGGGTGCAGTGAGGACTGTACCACTTTTAGACGTTTGGACTTTGCTCTGTAGGTGTCAGGGAGAGGCTGTGTCTGTAGGATTTCCTACTAACAGGACTGTAATCTCCCATATCCAATTAGTCATATAGAAATTTGCACTCCCCCCCCCATATTTTCTCAACCATCAATTCCCTCTTCATTCTGTCCTCTACCTCATTCGTTCAGGCCGGCATCATCTCATGCCTGGACTGTTTCACAAACTCTTGCCTGTCCTTGGGCTCTGATTCACCTCTCGCTTCTGACATTCCATTGCGCAGCGGACTATCAGACCAAGTTTTCTTCCCTGGAGTCTCGGCCCTGTTATAAAACCGGAGATGAGGCCAGCCAAATAGTTTAGCGGATTAAAGCGCCTGCAAGCAGGCACAGGGGCTAGGGGTTTGATCCCTGGGCCTTCCGTGCTGCCCCCCTCCACCCCCTCTTGCTGAGACAGCAATTGTGACTGGGCTGGTGGTTTCCGCCTGTGGGAGGCTGTAAACAGGAGAATCACTACGAGTCCGATCTAGTAGTGAGACCCTGAACATCCTGTAGACCCTTCCCTAAAATGCAGGGGGGAGGGGCCCGGGAGATGGCTCAGTGGAAAAAGCGCTTCCCTGGCAAGCTAAGGGCCTGAGTTCAATCCCCGGTTCCACAAAAAAAAAAAAAAAAAAAAAGCAGGGGGAAAAAAAGAGAAAGAAAAAAATAAACCTGAGATGATTTTCAATAGCCGGAGGATAACACCACTCCTCCTTTCCGCATGGGGCCTCCTGGTCCCAGGCCCCTTTTCCTTCTTTAGTGCCCTAGCTGCTAACAGTGCCAGAAGTCATAGATGTACTCCCTTGCGTGTATCTTTGCATTTATAAGGGCTCTCCATTGCAATGGCGCACGCACACAACTTGTAGACATTGTTAATTTTAGCTCTTCCTACTTGTAACCAGGTCAGATCATAGCCCCAGTCTCCTGCCCTAGACATAATCACTATTGGGGTGTGTCCTTTTACATTTGCATATGCATCCACAAATAATATTTTGTTTTGAGAAAGCTTAGGCATACACAATGGCACACATTATCTCTCAGCAATTAATTTTTTCACTATTACTTGGTTTTCAAGATTTATGCTGATCAACATATATAAAGTCCTTCCAATCGCTGCATCGCATTTCATTTTATAAGTACTTATGCTTCATTGAGTCCCCTTAGAAAGGGCATTGCGGTTATGCCCACTTTCCAGCTATTCCAATGTTACAGGAATATCCCAAGCAGGTCTTCACATTTTACTGACCTTTCAAGAGTCTGCTCTCTGTGCAGCTGCCGCATGAAACCCTTTCCAGAATACTCTATCCCGCAGCAGAGGTCTTAGTCCGCGAAGTTCTTATATGTCTTGTTATTTATTAGTCCTCTGTCCCAAGCATGCTGCTACACAAAGTAAGATAACTTACTACACTTAGGATTTGCTAAACGAACCCAGAACAAATGAATGAAGAATGAATGGAGAAAGCCTGCAACCCCAGTTGCCTGCTCTGTTCCTTGCAAGTGAACTTTGGCGCCTTTGCCCCTATTTCCTTCTTTGACAGCACTGGTCCTTCTCTGCCACATTCCTCTGCCTGGCAGCGGAACGTGTCAGAGTGTGGGGGCACGAGGTCTTCGCTCCCTGCAAGTTCAGGATCCCCGGGGTGCCTAGCGTTTGAAGCTCAGAGGCTTGCGCGCACCCCCTCCGCAGGCACGGCCCAGGCAGGCTCCTGCGCGGACCCGGGGCGGGCGCGTCGGAATTCGGCGGGGCTGGGGAGGTCTGGGGGCGCGGGGCGAGCACTGGCAGTGGATCCCTCCGCGCGGAGCTCGGCCGGCGCTTCTTCCTGCGGGAAACCCCTGGGTGCCGGGGCGGCGAGGCCGAGGCCGCGGCGACAGGGGGCGGGGCCTTGCGGTGGGAGGAGGCGGCCGAGGCGGAAGGACACACGAGGCTGCTTCGCTGCACACCCGAGAAAGTTTCAGCCAAACTTCGGGCGGCGGCCGGCGAGCGGCGGAGTCGCTGTGCAGGCGATCGAGGCGTTCACGCTTGAGCTTGGGGACGAAGCGTCGGGCCCGGGCCGCAGCGGCAGGCGGGGAGGGGGAGCGGGACGTCTAGGTCGGGACCCCTCCCCATGTGGATCTGCCCCGGCGGCGGCGGCGGCGGGGGCGGAGGAGGAGGCGACCGAGAAGATGCCCGCCCTGCGCCCCGCTGCGCTGTGGGCGCTCCTGGCGCTGTGGCTGGGGCGCGCGGCCCCCGCGCGCGGTGAGTACCGGCGAGGGGCACCGTCCCGCGCCCGCCGCCCCTTCCCACCCGGCCACCTGGGGCGGCCGCTCGGCGCGCCGACCTCCCCTGCCCGGGCAGACCGGCTCGGCCACTTGCTTCCCGAAAGTCGGGGCAGCGTGGGCCGCGGCCGGGGCGACCGCCCCCGCGCTCCCCTGCGCCCTGGCGCACACGCCTCCTGCCTGGGCGAGGCTGCGCGGCCACCCCGGACGCGACCTCCCCCGGGCGCGGGCGCAGGGCCCTGGGCTGCTTCGCCCCGTCCTCGGTGCGCGCTTCCCGGGGCCGCGGCAGCGCGAAGGAATGCCCGAGGGTGGCGCCGCGGGCGGCGGGCAGGGCGAGGCGGGGCGTGCGGGGGCTCCTGGGCGCGGGGTCCGCGGCGCGCCCGATCTGTGACACTCCCGCGAGCGGCGTCCCGGGAGGAGCTGGGGGTGTGGATGCGTCGGGCGTGTTTCTCCACTTTTGTTGAAAGGTGGAGGCCGGAGCTGTGGGGAAACTGGTGTGGCTGCATGCTGAGCCACATGATTTAAAAATCTCAACTGCTGTTATTCTTTCCGAGGCGCGGAACTGCGCTGCTGTTTCAGTCCGTGTCCAGACCCAGGAATGTGGTGTGACGGTCGCCAACTCCTCCGACCTGGCAGCCGCGTTTGTTGCTTTTTTGGCATGGTTGGGGGTGGGGCTGGGGCGGGTGAGGAAAAGTGGATACGTTGATTCAAAGTGCTTTCCCACAAAGCTTCTTTACGGTTGGATATTCCCAACAGTCTTGCTAACGCGCTCGGAGCGAGGAAAGGAAATCCAATCATAGCTTGGCCATCCCTCCCACACTTTTAGAGCCTGAATTTCTTCAGACTGTTTAGTGCTTGGGGTTGAGGAGCCTGCTCTGTAAATCTGGATACAAATCTGCTATATTAACTCACCAATAAAATGGGAATGAAATTACCCAGCTAATAGGATTAATTAAAAGAATGTATATTAAACCCATGATACTCAGAAGGCGTTCAGCAAGTCCTTTCAGGGCAGAGGCAGTGTTTTGTTCTTCCTCAACTCCTTTCAGTGGGATGGTGTCTTGTGCATGTTTGCTGAACTGAAAAGGGCCTCGTCTCTTACTGAGTCCACCACCACGTCAGGTTTTACCTCTCCTAAAAAACTAGAACGTGAACTATGACTCTTTTTAAAGAGATGAGCCGCAGAAAAATATGGCCTTTGTTCATTGTTAACAGGCATCTGACATGCCAATCACAGATGTTTAAACAAGAGGAAGGTTATTTGTCACCTGAAAACAGTACTGGGTTGTTCAGCCCCAACAGGATACTTCTGGAAAGTTCAAATTTCGTACACCAAAGGTCCCTACCAATTTCAGAAGTGAGCCAGGAGCCTGTGTGGTGCTGAAGGAAAACTTGTTTCTTAAGGGTTTATTAACAGCATTTTTGCTCTTTTCTTTGAGTGAAAGCTTCTGTAGAAGTGTAAATTTAGGATGAAGAGGCGAATAACCTTTTTTTTTTTTGGAACTGGGAATTGAACTCAGGCTCTTGCACTTCCCAGACAAGTGCTTATTCTACTGAGCCATCTCCCCAGCCCCCAAAGAGGCGAATAATTAGTGAAGTAGTCCGAGGGTTGTACCTGTGCTCTACCATTAACTTGCTTTTTTTTTTTTTAAAGTAAGTGATGATCTGCAGTCTCCATACCTATGAAGTAGAACCAAAGGTATAACCTGCTTCACAGAGTCGTAGAAAGTAATAAATATGATTATGAAGAAATAAGATTGATGTCAGAAACAGGATCCATGTGTGGCACATGGGCTTTCTTTCCTTCTGGGACCCCTGTGCCTGGAGCAGGGCTGGTCGACTGTTTACAGCTTTCAGTGGTACGGATACCCCACTAGGGCAGGGGTGCTGTAGGTTTGCCCCCACTGGCCTACGACTGTACCGGCAGCAGTGCAGTACTTGTGCTCTAGTGAGGTGCTGTTGTTGCTGTTTGCTTACCTTTTTGGGGGTCAAGTTGAATGATAGCTTGGCTCACAGGAGAGGACCTAGATGTTTTCAGTTTTAGGCAGGTATTCATACGTGCTAAATTACTGTAATAGAAGAGATTAGAAAACCTGTTTCTTGGTACAAGTCTTAAATAGTCTCCGTCCAGCAGTGAAGGCTTCTTGAGCTCCCTAATACATTGTGATCATGTTTTCCCAGGTAGTAATTACAGTATACTCTTCCAAACCTGAATGTTTCTGGGCTTGGCTTGTGGGCAGTTGTAAAATGGTACTGAGTTCCTAAGGCGCTTTCAGCCCATCCATTGGCCTGAACAGCAATCCTGGACCAGTCTTTGCCTCCTGTCTTCTTTTGCTTTGCAATGAGAAGTGACTCCTTGATTTTGGTGCCTATTGGATAATTTCCTGCTCAATTCTTTTTGTTTGTTTGTTTTTTGAGATAGGGTCTTGCTGTGTAGCCCAGGCTGACCTTGATGGAACCTCCTGCCTCAGGCCCTCCAGTACTGGGATTACAAGTGTACACCACAGCACTCAGCCCTATTTTTTTTTTTTTTTTCTTTTCCTTTTAGATAAAGATGAAATTTACACTAAAACTATCTTCTTTTTTTCTGTGTATTACTATTTACCCTCTTTTGGGGGAGATGGTGGTGGAATGAATACTGGTAGTCTTCTTTTCCTCTGTGTTCTGATTTTTTAGAACAATCTGGTCCTACCATGCTAACCTCTCTCTCAGTCTCATTCCCGCTCTCGTATTTCTTCTGTAGGTTTCGTACAGTGTAGAGAAGTAACTGCCAGTTCACCTGAGTTGTGCATGTGAGCTTCAGCACCTTGAAAGAATGTCTAAGCTCAGTGGGATATGCTCGGGTGGTTCAGAACAGCCTTATAATACATTTTAAAAATATCACACCCACAGAAATTCTATTTGGCCCACAAAATTTGCATTGATCTGGTTCCCACTCTCTGATGCCATTCCTGGTGATCCTCCACCCTGCCTCTTCCTTTGTGGTAGGACAAAGCTGTATGTCCTGGCTGCATGAAAATCAGCTGGAATGATTCCTGGACTCAGCACTGGGCATCGAATACAGGAGGTCTGAGAGTCTGTGTTTTTATTAAAGGCTTATATGTCGTTCGGGTTGGAACTCACAGATGAGAATTTACCTACCCTCAGGTGGCATGCAGGAGTTTTCCTTCTACATTTTAATAATTTTTACAGTGAGCCCATCCTTAGCCAATCATTCCACTGTTTAATTCTTCTAACTTCTGAGGAACTGAGAAATTGCTATAGAATATATTGCCATTCCTTCTTATTCATCTGGGCCCAGTGTGTCTCCATTGTCATTTTAGAGGGACTTCTTATATTTGAATGCTATTATAAATTCTCCCCTCCCCTTCTTTTATCTTGTTCTTTAAGTATCATTGACATTTATCACTTTTTGATCCTTTGTTCAGAGTGAAAAGAAACTGGAAGGCATTATCAGAATGAAAGCATAAGAAGAGATTTGATATTCGTAGTTATCCTTATGTTGCGTTTAGGGTCCATAGTTAAATGCTTCATTTCTTGAGAGCTCTCTCCAGACTTCGCTCCTTGACTCTTTCCTTTTCCTTCCATCCTTTCCTGATTCTCTTCCTGCCTTCCTCCCTTTCTCTGCAAATGATTCTCATGTAAGGTTTTCATTTCTTCCGTTTTCTGGTTCTTTTTTTTTTTTTTTTTTTTTTTTTAAATCAGTCTACCAGATGTGTAGGATTTTGGAAAGATCACAAAAATAAGAGTCAGAAGAACAGAATTCTCTTCTAGGTCTGTTATAAAATTGGTGAGGTGACACACTAGGGAAGATACTGCTTTGACCCTTGTATTAGTTCTTTTCCTGGTTACTGGCACACAGTGCCCAACACCATAACTTAAAGGATAAAAGGTTCATTTTTTTTTGGGGGGGTACCAGGGATTGAACTCAGGACCTTGAGCTTGCCAGGCAAGCACGTATTCCACTGAGCTATCTCCCCAGCCCCCGAAAGGCTCATCTTAAGGCACAGCTCATAGAGGCTTCAGCACACAGTGGGCCGATCCAGGGCAGGATGGCACACCTCAGGAGTATGAGGGATTTGAACAGAGAGAAAAGTGAGGAACTGGTGGAGGAGGTGGACCCTTCCAGGCCACACCCACAGTGACCACCAACTGGACCCATGCCTAAGACGTCCTAAAATGCTTCTTGTTAATGAACACTTGAGGGAAAGAGTTGTGTCTTTTTAGTTAAGTGTTTATTGTAATGCTCACACTCCTGCCCCTCTGTCTGGCATGGATTTTGGCATCTTAATAGGCATATCTTATTCTCTCAGTTGGACAATTAGTTTTAATCATTTACTTATACTGAACTACTATGATATTCCCAGACAATTTTACAATAGTATTTGCAGCATTGAAACCTCTTTTTTTTTTTTTTTTTAGCGAAACCGGGGATTGAACTCAGGCCCTTGTGCTTGCCAGGCAAGCGCTTATTCTACTGAGCCATCTCCCTGGCCCCTCATTGAAACCTTACATTGGGAGAAAAACCAGAATTGTTCCTAACTTAGGTGCTTTATTTAAATTTGTCATTCTGAATTTCTTTGTGTGTGTGTGGTTTCATTCATTCATTCATTCATTCATTCATTCATTCATTTTCTTTTTCCTGATCACTTCTACTATTTACAAATGTCGCTTTGACTCTGGAGTTCAACTTCAGAGCACTGGCTTTCGCCCCTGCCTCTCTCTCCCCTGCTTCCTGATTTAACAGTAGGGGCTACCAGTTTCTCCCCTTTTGTTCAGTTGTTGAACTTTTTTGTATGTTTATCATTTTTGAGACTATTCTTTTTTGGAATGATATTTTTTACCTTAGCATTGACAAAGTTAGTTTGTTTCAATGATCTGTTTGAGGTTTTTCATTATAAGCAGGTTATCAATATGGACACTTAGTAAATTGTATTTTTTCTCACTAAGTGAGTTCCCTGGACACCACTACTGAGAAACATGTCCAAGGTGAGACATTTAAAAAAAAAATTTTTTTTTTAAATTTTTTAAAAATATTTTTTTGTGGTACAAGGGATCAAACTCAGGACCTTGAGCTTGCCAGGCAGGCACTTATGCTGCTGAGATATCTCTGGCCCGAGACATGATAAATATGTGAGAGAACCACACGGTGGGTGAGCTGTTCTTGCAGCAAGTATTTGCTCCTCCAGGCCAGAGACTGTGCCACACGCTGGCCCTCTCTGTCCCACAGAAGTTGTCTGGCATATGCCAGTGTCCAGAGGCACCAGAACAGCAGGTCTTGGTCAAGCACCTGTGACTCTTGCTCAGCCACTTTCCAGATGTGTAGGAGAGGCAGATGGTGAGTCTGGGGTGTGTCCAAAGTGTTTTCTCCTTTGAAGAGATAGCATCAGTTGCACGCTGAGCCAGCCTACACTTTTATGCCGTCCCTTTTTACTACTCAAAGGGTTGCTGAAATTTTCATCTTTGTTGACTTAATGTGTTGATGAGGACTTTAAAGTCCACGTAGTCCTTCTTTCCATGCCATGCTGGAGCTGATCTTCTTAGAACACCCTGGTTCAGAGATAGTACACTTTCCCTCTGCTTTTGGCTGCCGTGGTGGCAGACTGCTCCCTGCCTCCAGAGCAGCTGAGTCCATCTCATAAGAAAATTCTCCCCTAAGAAAGTTCTTATGGTCTGCTCCTTATGATTTGTCTCTGAAATTTGTCTCACAGCCCTGAGCTGTGTGTAGATAACTGACATTCAAGATGGGTACTTATGTGCTCCTCACTGAACTGACTCCCCACCTGCCTGCACCGGGAGGGGAGCCCTGCGGCAGGGATGTGAAGATGCGCTTGTCTGGGGGGACAGCTGTGGTGAGCCGTCATAGCTCTGTGTCTCACAGCTGCCTGCTCTGCTCACAGGCAGGCCCTGTGGGAGGAGAGAGCTTGTCCAGCAGTGTTCTCCTCAGCACTGTGGTAAAGACAGTGCCACAGACAGATCGGTTTAGCCGGGTCCTCTGCTCATCTCTTCCTCCTTGAGCATGCCTGCATCTTTCTGAATGCCCAACTTACTCAGAAGAAGGAAGCAGCCCTCGTATCTGCATAAGACTAGTAAAGTTGCTTGTTTTGTCTTTTAGAAAACTAACCCGCTATCCTGTGTCTTAGGACTCATATCTGTATATCATGTATGACTTTGGTGGATGCCTTTCCAGAATGTTCCCTGAGAGGCCAGGATGCACAGGTGTTCAGGCCTTCTTGGTGTCAGCTGAGGGATTCTGCCTCCAGCCCTCTGAAGGATGCTTCCTTTGAGGGTGTCTGTTTTGTTAACCTATCGGTGCATAACTGGTGGTAGGAATTCCCTCAGGTGTGTTAATGTGAGGTAATATGAGGTCTCTCATTCTGAGTGGTCCAGGTGTGGGGTGGGGGTAGCTGGGTTACCCCAGCAAGTCTGTTCTGTTATCTGTTCTGTTCCTTGATGGGAAGAAGGGATGTGCTCATGGGAGGAGACAGACTGCAGTGTTCCCTGCTGGTGGGGGAAGGTTTGCTGCCCATCTTGTTTTCCTTCTTCCTGTCATTTTTTGAGGGCAGTGTTAGCTATGTGGCAAAAAACACATTGCAGCCTTAAAAAAAGAGTAAAGTCAAACCAAGAAGGAGAGATGATAAGGGTCATAGTGAGCAAAGCAGCTATTTTATTATTTGTAATGTAAACATGTACATTTTGATTAATTCTGATAGGGCCTAAGATGTAGCGTCTTTGTAACTCTGTCTTAGTGGTGTGAGTCAGGTAAGGGTGGCTGTGGTGTGTTGCCACACCTACTGGGCACCCTGTGGTGGGTGGGACAGAACATTCTGGTCTGTGGATGAGTGGCAACCGTGGCTGATCCTGCCTCTTGTCATCATGGAGGCAAGATGGATGACGCACTGAGGCATATGAGACGCAGTCACGTCATGGTGCAGCTGTCCTCAGAAAGGAGTTGCTGGCTTTGGGTGACTAAGAGTTAGAGGGTCTGCGGAGCGAAGTGACTCCGGGTCCTGATACCCCTGGGAAGGGCAGTCTCAGTTCCCTCTCCGGCTTCTCTGCTGTGTTGAACTTCCTGCCATTTTCCTCTTTCTTGCTGGAGTTTAGAAGAATCCAAACTTGCCATGGGGAAAAGACAAAGGCCCCTTGTGCGGTGGGGTGTAAATGTAAGTTTGGCGCATGTCGCGGCTCTATGATGCCTCGTTGTGGTTTGTGGCAAGAGAGAGCCCAGTGTCCTCAGGCTGGGGTGCAGGTCTGAGCTGTGGCGTGGTGGACAGATACTGGTAGTTTCTGAAAGGTCTGGCTCCCAGTGGCAGGAGCTGACAGGATTTCTCATCGCAGCCAGGCGATGACCGCAGGGAGGTGCGGGCACGCCCATCGCTGCCGCCGCAGGTGGCATTGATTAATCACACTAGCATCTCCTTCACTCTGTTGTACTTGTCTTGGCAAAACCCCGACCTACCAGCTTCTCAAAACCTTGTGCGTTACTAGATAGGGTTGAGCAAGCTCTTGGGGGTCATTTTACTGTCCCTTGATCCTCTTGAACTGCAGGCCACTTACCCTGACCCTGTGGCATCTTTGGTCTTGGGGCCAGGTGTTGAGGGGCCGGTGTGTCTCTTCCCATTGGACCGGAGCACCCGGCCTGGAGGATTGCCTGGGGCAGTTCCCGGTCTCCCTTCGGTGCTTTCTGCAGGTTATTGGCAGCAGAACAGAAGCAGGATGGACTCATCGCTGCTGCAGGAGGACAGGTTGGGTCTGTGGTGCTGCAGAACCTGTTTCTGGGTCAGGAGTGGCTCCCCCACCTGTGTACATGTTTATTCATATGAGAGAGTGTAAGTAGTTTGTGAGGCAAGGAAATCGTGATAATATTTTGATTGGAGCCAGATATTGTCTCCTAAATGTTCCCACTTAACAAACAGCATCCTTTGAAAATATAATTTTGCTCGCTGAATAAAGTATTGAACAAGAAGCCGGGGTTACGTTCTGGGGTGCACTGCCTTGTTTGGAAGCAGGTACATTTTTAAGTGGAGTAGTTTGCTTGTTTTTTATCTTTTAAGTCTCATCTCTTCTTTTTTTTTTTTAATTTTACTTTTTATGTGTTTAGTACAGGGTTTACAGGGTCTACAAGGTCTCAGTTGTGTAGATTGGGCTTGGAGTGACCCTCCTATTTTGAGCCTCCCAAGTGCTGAGACTACAGGCGCGTGTCACCACACCCACTCTCAATGGCTGTCTCAGCACCCACGGGGGCAGGGCCGGCACAGCACACAGGGGATTGAACCCAGGCAGCTGCACTCTACCTAAGCAGGCGCTTTAGTCCACTGAGCTATCTGGCTGGCCCTCATCTCTTTTGTGAAAAGTTTCTGGAAAGCTTTTAAGCCTCATTTTCACCACACTGTCTTCACTGATACTTAGTGGGGACCACTCAAATGAGAATAATCGAATACTGCACTCAGTAATGTATTCTGTTGAGTTTTGATTTTTTTTTTTTTTGCAGAACCGGGGATTGAACTCAGGCCCCTGCACTTGCCAGGCAAGCACTTATTCCATTGAGCCATCTCCCCAGCCTCTCTGTTGAGTTTTTAGTGTGACTTGTCACTACACTAGATAGTGCTAAAGGGCTCACATCTGTGAGTGGTGCGTGTGTCAAGCTGCAAAGGTATTTTTAATTCTTGGCTTTCATGGGAACTTATTTAGAAGCTTGTGTCAAGGCTCACTGAAGTTTCAGGACATGCATATTTCGATTATTAATTTTTATATGTTTTCTTTGCTGTGAGTGTAACTATTCATTTGCTAGATCTTCTTTAGCTTGGAAACATTAGGGGGGTACTTCATTATGACATCTAAACACTTCCTGCCAGTGATTGTGGTGCATGCCTATAATCCCAGTTAATCCAGAGACAGAGGCAGGAGGAGTAAAGTTCAAAGCCAACGTAGGTAGTTTAGCAAGACTCCATTTCAAAATAAAATTTAAATAAGGCTGTACTCTTAGCACTGTACGAGACTGAGGCAGAGGGATTGAAAGTTCAAGCTCAGCCAGACAATTCAGCAATTTAGTGCGACTGTCTCAAAAATTAAAACAAACAAATGAAAAACAGGGCTGGGGATATAGCTCAGTGGGAAGGCCCTGGGTTCAATCCTTAGTACTACGAATAAAACAAGACACAGAAACAAACAGAAAACCCCTGTTTCCTAATCTTTATGAGAACTTTAAGGAAAAGGTCCATTTCTGATGAATCATGCCAGTTGTGTCATTATGTGATTTCTAGAAGGGAGAGATTGCAGTGGCTCTGGTGGCAATACTTGCCAAGAGACTTGAGCAAAGTGGTTGTAACTAAAAACAAACACTGTAACAGTTTCGAGTTCAGGTAGCTTTACATAGCAACAGAATTATGCCTTATGTTTATACATAATTAACTCATATTTATACTTTCCTGATTTTCTCTGTCACTTTCACAGGTTTTTTTTATGTATATGTGATTTAAACAATAGTTCCATTTAGAAAGAGTTATGGATGTTTGTAGTTCAGTATGAAGGCCCTGTGTTCTGATCCCTGTCTCTCTCTCTTTCTCTTTCTTTCTCTCTCTCTCTCTCTCCTACACACACACACACACACACACACACACCCGCCCCACACATGCAGAAACTCACTAAACCAAGGAAATATAAGAGAAAATGAAGGTATCCAGTAGTCCCTTGACCTCTAACCCAAACTTGTTAGCATCTTGGTGTGTTTCAGAGAGTTCTTATTTTTGGTGACCATTACTGTACATGGCACATTGACATACATACACTTTTGTACTATGTCATATAAACATTCCTCCCCGCATAAATATTCCTTAAGAATATTCTTTCAAAGGCTGCCTGCTGTTATGTCTTTCTTTAGTGTTTTGAGTCATGGTCCTACTATGTAGTTCAGTCTGGCCTTGAACTCACTCAGTCGCAAGATGGCCTAGAAGTTGTGGCAGTCCTTCTGTCTCAGCCTTTGTGTGAGTGTAACTATTCACTTGTAATCCCCAGAAGTGCTGGGATTACAGGCATGTGCCACTACACCCTGCAAAACGGAGGTTAAAAGGGAATTTTGCTATTCATTTATTCTTGCTATTTCCCTTGCTTTTTTTTTTTTTTTTTTTTTTCTCCCAGTGCTGGAGATTGATCCCGGGGCCTCATCTGTGCAAACACTGAGCTACATTCCTGGCCCTCTTTCAGGAATCCACTACAATTCATGGAGACTAAAATCAATTTTTAGTTACCAAATTTCTTAGTTCTAAATAATACTGTGCACATCCTTTTTTGTGTGTCCTAGTAGAAATATTTTTTTCCAAATATAAACTCTTGAAAGTTTTGTTTGATAATCTGGACCTTTTGGGGGCTTTTCACATGTGTTGCCAAATGCCTTTTCCTACAGTTTTGACCAAGTTATGCTTTCTTTAGCAGAATGTAGCGTGGGCAGTGTTCCCAACCGTTGTCAGTACTAGGGTTCGTTTGTTAAACTCTTCACTACTTGGCAAATGGCAAATGCTACTTCAGCTTAGGTCTGCCCCCTTGGCCACAGCAGTGTTCACTGGCCATTTGTGTTGCCTTTCCTTTTTTATTTGATAACTGTGTCTTTTAATCATCAGGGTATTAGTTTTTTTTTTTGTTTTATTTGAAAGAGCTCTTTAAATGTTACACTTCATTTTAAATATGTCAGTATGTATATGACAGTAATAATACATAATATCAAATTGCTACCAACTCTGATATAAAAACTTACTCATTTGGTAAATTGCTTTTTTATTCTGATATGTGGTGGCCTTCCCTGATTTTTCATGCATTTGTTTACTGATACGTTCCATAGCTGTTGTATCTTTTTTTTAAAATTTATTTTTATTTATTTATTTATTTATTTATTTATTTATTTATCTTTTTTAATATATTTAGTACAGAGTTCACAGGGTCTCATACACAGATGGGACTTGGAGTGATCCTCTTGTTTTCAGCCTCCCAAGTGCTGGAAGTATAGGCATGTGCCACCACGCCCAGTCTCAGTCGCAGTCTTAGTGTGACTTGGGGGCAGGGCCAGCACATGGGGCTGAGGCTCAAACCCTCTGCCTAGGCAGGTGCTTTAATGCGCTGTAGCTGCCGTACCTTAAAGACTTTTGCTGCCTATTATAAGTGCCCAGGAAATACATGTTTACCTCAGTATGGAATAAAAAGATGTTAGAGGAAAGCGGCGTATTCTGGAACCAAATTTGTGATTTGGGATGGGCGAGGATAACCTGCTGTTCTGTCTTCCTTGGCCTCTAAGATCTTTTGAAGTGTGTGTGAATCGGCCATGAAAGGCAGCACAGGACCGTCCTCCCAACTCCTGACATCTTGACCTGGCTGATAAACCTGTGCTGCGGTCTCCTCAGTTTGCGGAGATGTAGGACAGATTCCAGCCTTCTCCCCTCCTCAAATTGATTAGCTGTGGCCCGGAACCCACGGGCTAGCCTGTCGTCGGGCCCCCCCCCCCCCCCGGGGACACCACCTGTTTCTGCTGCTTCTCCCAGCAGCCTCCCCCGCCTCCTCGGCACAGTGCTGTGTGCACAGTGGGTAGGAGATCAGTGTGTTGCTGAAGAATGTTGCAATAAAGAAGAGTAGCTTGCTTTTTGCCGAGCTTGTGTGTTTTTAAGGCTCCCCACTGCTTCTGACATTCAGGGCTCCAGCTGAACCGCTCTCTGCGGAGGCCTCGGAGGTCTCCTGTGTTCGGTTCAGAGTAATTTCAGGCAATATGAATGCTTTCTTAAGTATCGCTGGAATTTACTGGCCTGGTTGTTTGCCAGCTATTACCATATTTAGCATGAGAAGACTTGGAGAATGAGGACATTTTTGACCAACCAAAGAAGGAAAGCTCTCTGTCAGCCGAAGGACTGCAAATCCCCCAACCCCTTTTTTTTTTTAATGAGGTGCTTCAGAGAATGCCAGGTTGGGCCCACTGGCCTTTGTTTCGGTGCCCTTGCCACATGATTGATTTATGAATGGGAAAAGAGATTGGATAGTGAAGTCCCCTCTCACTCTGAGGTCTAATACTGTTTCTGGGAGGAAAATAAGAGAATTATTATGTCGGATTGTGCGCTGACAGGCTTAGCCAGCAGGTGAAGCTGCTGATTAAAAGCCTAGGTCGATGAGTGTTTCTTCTCCTTGTTCTCCTTTAAGGCTGGTTAATTTTCTCTGTCCTGTTCTGGATTTGTTTTGGCTCAGTCCTTGTCTGCACTATACTTTTGGAACCTTCGGCCTTCCTGTTGGGCTTCATGTTTTTCTGTCTCAATTTTTCCATTTTGAAGATGGAGGTGGTGTTTGGAAGGGCCAGGAAATAGAGTTAACATAAAATTATTTTTATAAAATGAAACAGTCTCCAAATGATAGAATTTTAAGGAATTTATAGTTTACTCTTGCGCAGTTGCCTCCTTTAACCGCCGCAGGACTTGGGTGGAAACTGAGGCTCAGAGGGCTTCCTGACTTATATAGCGTTGTGTACCCCAAAACTTAAAAAAGTACACATTGAGTTTTTAAAACATACATTAGCTCTTTTCTTTTTAAATTATTGAAATTGATCGTGTATCTTTCATTCTCCTTGGAGTTTTATAGTAGTTCTTTATTTAATTCTCATTGCTGTCCTTTGGGGCAGACAGTACTTAGGTACTTATCTGTATGGGAGACAAGGAGCTCAGCACGCCAGAGGGGGACGTGTAGTTAAGGAGGGAAGTAGGCAGGGCCCACCCCCCGCCCAGCTTCACAGAGCATCTCCAGTGGTGCTGCTTGTGTACATTCTCAGCAACCCTGACCTGGCGTAGGGCGGTGGGGAAACTGAGGCTTGTGACTCGCTCAGGCTAATGAGGTTATTACCGTCTTAGTTCGGATTTAGAGGTAGGTCTGTTCCAATAATGCCATAGTACACTGCAGAGACATGTTTTATGATGGGGATAACTGAAAACCCACGACACTACTCCTTTTAGAGAGCAAACCTGTTAGGAATGTTTTATATCTTCTGACTAAGTAAGAAATGGATGGATGCTGTTTGACTGATGCATTGATGGTTCTTGCGCTTGCTCAGTTGGTTTCTACTTCCAGGATAAGCAAATAGAATTCATGGGGAAGTTCTTGTTAAGAATGAATCCCTGTGGGGGCTGGGGAGATAGCTCAGTAGAGTAAGTGCTTGCCTGGCAAGTGCAAGGTCCTGAGTTCAATCCCTGGTACCACCAAAAAAAAAAAAAAAAGAAGAAGAAAAGAAAAAAGAATGAATCCCCTCCATCCTTCTGCATTATCGAGATTGAATCCAGGGCCTTTGCCGTGAGCTACATCCTCACCCCCATGTCCCCCGTTTAACTTTTGAGGTAGGATCCTGCTTAGTTGCCTCCGGCCTCAGTCTTCCAGGGTGCTGGAATGGCAGGTCTGTGCCATCACACCTGGCTGAGGATGAGTCTCTAAGCCAGGGTGGGCCTTGGCGAAGAGCTCTGCAGAGGGCTGCTCTGGGCAGCCGCGGGCCAGAGGCCTATAGGCTTTGCTGGGGTCAGTTTCGGTGTTTGTATTTCTGGGAAGACCTCCTTGAGAGGGAATGGCCAGTTCTTGTGAGGAGGAGGTGAGGGTCCTCATGTACAGTTTTAAGCTTGCACATCCTCTATTCTGGGGTGGGTTTCTTTCTTTCCTTTTTTCTTTTCGTGGCTGGCCCAGCCTGCCCTGGGGGCGGGGCTGGTGTGGCATGTGGTGCCAGGGATCCAGTTGTCCCTGTGCTTGCCTAAGCTTCCCCTAGCAAGCGCTTTAGACCGATGAGCTATCTCGCTGGCCGTGCGGTGCGTTTCCTAAGCACTCTGTGCCTCAGTTCTGCTATTCATAGATTGGGGGACAGTAGTGGTCATTGTGGGGGTTGTTAGGTATGTGGTAGGTCCGTTGGGGAGCGCCTCCCACAGAGAGTGTAGTAGGTGCTTGGTGGTGGTGGTGGTCTTTGTGTCATAATCTGGAGCCCCCTTCGTCGCATTCACTTCACTTTAATCAAAGTGGGTGAGTGACAGCCTTCAGGGAGGAAAGAGGAGCTTCCCCTTGACAGCATGTGGATTGCTGGTTTCCCAGGCCCTTGTGAGTATTGGAAAGTATTGTATTTGAGTTCGCTGCTTTAAGGGGGTACTCTTCTACGGTGGAGAAATTTTGTCTTTTATGAAAATTGTATTGGTAGGTGTTAGATTATTTGTCTGTTATTTATTAACTAGACATTGTGGTTAGATGGTTCATTTAGTACTACTGTGATTTTTCTGTACAGCGTTAACACCAGTGTCATGCCGCATACTCTTATTTTCACATTTCCTATGATGTGACAAATATCATCGTGCCACCCAGAGGCACCATGATGAAGGAATACTAGTAAGATCTGACTGCTTGATGTTTTAGTTAGACTTAAAGTGGTCATTTATGTAATTATCACTATTAGATGTTTTGAATAAAAGTACAGATATTCTATTTTCTCTCATTACAACCTTAGGACCCTTGGAGACTTGGGGAGCTTTTGCTGGGAATCACTTACCTCATCCATCCTTATTTTATCTATTTTCTTTGAAATAGGATCTCATTATGCAGTTCAGACTGGCCTCAAGCTCACTTTGTAGCCCAGGCTGGTCTGCAACTCACAATGATCCTCCTGTCACCCAAGTGCTGCGATTACAGATGTGCACCACCCTACCTGGCCCCATCATTATTTTAAAGATGAAGAAACCAAAGTCCAGAGAAATGGTGACTGGTGGAAGGGTTGGGGCTAGAACCCACATTCTTGACTTATGGTCAGAGAGTTTTTCTTCCACGTTCACTGATGAAATGGTGTTTCAGTGTATTGACCCTTGTTTTTTGATGTTTGGAAAGAGTTGGTGTCAGAGACAACAACAGAAAAAGAGTAGGAGAGGTAGAGGAGGGCAGAGGTGTAGCTATATTGAAAATGTCGGAGATAGCGGAGATAATGCTTGCCTAGGAGCCCCTCTGCCTGTCCCTCTGGCTTTCTTTGTGCAGCAGGTCTGGGGTCACTGGTGATCACAGTTAGATTACGCGGGACTGGTAGAGTTACTTTCTCAGAAAAAGGCTTCGTATTTTCACATTTGTTTCCCATGACAGTTTGCTTATCTCAAGTTTTGGCAGCCTTGAACAAATGGTTGTCAGGTTATTTTGTTTTGTTCAGTTTTAAGGCAAAGTTCCAAATTTCATTTTGCAGATTTTGTAAATTGTCTCCTACCTCAGCACCCTCCTGCCCCCTCTATAATTATTTCTAAGAATTTGTTTTTCCATTGTGGGAGCACTACGAAAGGCCCGCTTTCATAGTCTGAGATATTTATAATTATGTCTAAGAACACAGTTTACAGAGAGTGTAAGTGGTGCATGTGTTAACTCAAATGCCCTTAAAACACTTAAAGTATCTTCCTAGAATTTAAATCTTTTCAAAAACACACTTGAAGCGGCTTGCTGTAAAAGAGGTGTGCACCTCACTGGGCTCAGAAATTGGATAGACCCTCGGCAGGTGTGCACCTCCTTTGGGGAGCTGGAAGCTTTCGCTCGGAAGCTGATCCAGGGCATGCCTGCTTGGTAACAGAACGAGCCAAGCACGCCGAAATCTCTGTTCTCATGGAGTCTCTGTATCAGCTTTGTACACTGAGGATTTATTCATGGGGCAGTTACTTGGGAAGCGGCTTTTTACCTGTTTCTCTTTTTTTTTGTATTTTAGGGAAGGGTCTCCAAGGTGTTCAGGGTCTTACTACTAGTTTGGTCTCCTAGTGATCCATCTGTTTACAGCCTCCCAAGAGCTGGGATTGCAGGTGTGCGCCACCACGCCCAGTCTCAATTGCGTCTCATCTACCTGTTTCTTTTTGTCCTTACAGGAAGTGTTGTGATTCCTGTTTACAGGAAGGTTAGGGAGTGGTCTTGCAAGTCACTGTGCTAGGCAGTCCCTTTGCCAGACCCTGAGGCTGACACACATAAATGCAGCAAACGATACCATTGTCTATCTAGTGAAATCCTCTCGTCCAGTGTTGGCGGACCTGTGGCGCGCGTGCTGCAGTGGGCAGTTCATTGTCATTGAAAGCTCTACATGTTCCCCATCACCGCCCCTCAGATAATATAATTTTGGATTTAATGTATTTTTTGGTACTAAATTGACCTTTTCCTCTTCCTACCAGTATCTGGATTCTGAGTGAGCACTTGTATGTAGGAGTTGCTTAAATAAAGCACACTTCCATTTTGAGGAGTTCTAGTTCCTTTTAAATCCTTTTCATAATAAGGAAGCAACAATTTATGTTTGTGATACTCCGGAGAAAGTTTTTAGCGACTTTTTCTTTGCTACTTTTTGACCCCCCAAAGAAATTCTGTGGTAGATGAAGATGAGGAATGAATCTTTAGCTCTTCTTAATAAAATTTTATTAGAAAATTTGAAAATGGTGTCCAGAGTCATACAGTATTTGTGTTCAGAAATGTCTTCCGCGAGCCTTTTCAGTTGCAAATAGCTTTCTCTGGACTGTGCAGTTGTGATCTTATTGTACCCTTCTGAAAGGGATGTGAGAGACCATGGAAAATGATAGGAATGTCGCGGCATCTGAACAGTGGCCGCCCGCAGTCGCTAACACATCCAGTACAGCCTACCGTGGCCGGGAACTTGGGAATGTTCCGTGTGCGGCGTTACAGAGCAGCAGCGAGGACAGCCTTGCCCTTCCTTGCTTTCTTTGAACTTTATCCTGATTACTCTGTTTCGTAGCTGAGAACTGGTGGTCATCTGTGCTCCTGTGTTAGAGAGTATGTTTCCTATCAAGCATACTAGGCAGCATCAGAGCAGTCCTCCTATTTTGCGAGGCAGTCTCCAAGTGCAAGACATGTGAGTCTTTTCAGATGCACCTGACTTTCTCCTTGGGTTTTGCTTCTGCTTACCACAGATTGTATGATATAAGAGAGGATACCCGAGAAGATAAAGATAATAAAGGATAAATGACAGGAAGTGCTGATTTGTTTTGAAAAGGTGTCTTTCAGACTTGGAGATCCCCTTCCCCATGGTATTTTGGCTTTCACTTTAGTGTGGTTGGTAAGTTCTGGAACCAGATAGACTTGACTCTGATTTTAATTTTTTTAAAAAATATTTTATTTATTATTTATTTATTTATTTTGTGTGTGGGTGGCCAGCTCAGCCCACCAGGGGGCGGGGCTGGCTGGCATGTGGTGCTGGGGATTGAACCGCGGTCCCTGTGCTTTGCTTAGCTTAGCTTGTTCTAAGTAGGCGCTTTTAGACCACGGTGCCATCTCACCAGCCCCTCTGATTTTAATTATTAGCTGAGAATGGTGTTCAAACTTCTCTAAGTTCTCAGTTTCCTCACTTACATAATTGCGGTAATAGTAAAGCCTAACTTGCAGGAGTGTTTATAAACTGGAAGCAATAGCATATTTAATTGCGCTTGCTTGGTTCAGGACAAAAAATAGCCACCTAAGTGTGGGCGCTCCAAGCTTTAAACTTCATTAGTCTCATGGTAATTCCATCTTTGGAAGAAATTGTGTGGGAATACTTTGCTGGACCTCTTTATCTTAATTAAAGAAAATGACTTGGTTAAGCTCTGTTTTATTGCTAAGGGGAGATTGTGGATTGCCCAAAGAATAGACTAAACGCATTATTGTCTAATAATTTCAAGTTTGTAGGTTAACTCAGTGTGAATTAAACACTTTTCGAAGTCTGTTCATGGTTGCAGCCTCTTGTACCTCTCACCTCAGAAGCAGTTGACTCATCAAAGCGCATGATTTAGGATTTTAAATCAGGGCTGAAGAATTCTTTTAATAAGGAGAAACCTACTTGATTGCATTATTTGTTTCTATATTTTACCCTCAGTCTTCGTGGAAATCAGGACTGAAATGGTAGGAGCAGTTGGTTTTCAGCGAAGGGAAAGGTTATCTAATCAGGCATGTGAAGTGGCCTGTGTTGGATTTTTGTGCCAGAGAAGGCTGGGGGGAGAGTGAGGAGATTACTGGGGTTGCTTGTAATTCCTGAGCATGGTTGGAACAGTGGAGAAATTGTTTGTAAATAGTTGTTGAAGTTATTTACACCAACCTGTCATACAAACGCTTTACACCTCATAAAAGCTCAAGGAATGGGTCTGATACTAGAGGTGAATGTGACCTAATTTGAATCATGTAGTTTTTTTTTTTTTTTTTTTTTTTATCATTTCTAGGCTAGGTAGTGGTGAGGATTTTCAGTTTTTCAGAATTTTGGACTGAGGGCTTTACTTTTTTGAAAGTATTTTTTTGATGTTAGTGCTTTTCAATTTATAATCACCTTTATACATGTAATCTTATTTGAGCCCCAAGTACACTCAGCACATGAGCGAAGGCTGATTACATTATTTTAGTTGTATGAATAAGAATAACAAGTTCCACATAACTTAAAGAAATTCTTCTAGATCACTCCCATGACCAAGTGAATCTGACAAAGCTAGGGCTAGAACCCAGGTTCTGATATGAAAGTTTTAGAAATAGTGGTCATGGTTCCAAAACATCATAGATGTAATTAATACCACCAACATCATACTTACACATGACAAATTTTGTTATATGTATTTTACCTGAATTTTGTTTGAGACAAGGTCTCACTATATAACTTAAGCTGGGTTTGAACTCTCTGTAGAGCTCAGGCTCAGCTCAAATTCACAGTGATCCTGCTGCCTCAGCTTCTCAAGTGCTGGGATTACATGTGTGCGCCACCATGGTGGACCTACTTAAAATAATTGTTAAAGTCATATACAAAAAGCTATTGAGTTTAAGTGTGATTTGAGGGCTAGAGGTTAAGCGCAGTGATAAAGTGCTTGCCTAGCACACTTGAGGACTTGGGTTTAATCTCTAGCACCAAAAAGACTACTTGTGTGGTATGTGAATTCTGTGGACGATAATTCTTCATTCTTTATGAGTGGCTTCCCTTACAGTGCCCCTAAATCTGTTTTGTTCCCCATGATATGGAAAGGTTTCCTCCTCCCCTCCCCTCCCTGCCCCTCCCTTCCTCTGTCCTCCCCTCCCCTCCCCTCCCATGCCCTTTCCTCCCTTCCCCTGACCTCCCCTCTTCCTGCCTGCCAGCCTGTTTTGTCTCTCTGTCTCTGTTTCTCTGTCTGTCTCTCTCTGTCTCTGTCTGTCTCTGTGTCTGTCAGTCTGTCTGCCATCAGTTCTATCATGACAGCAGTGAAACAATTTGGGGATTCTTTTTTAGATGGGTCAGTTAGCTTTTCTTAAAGCTACTGTGTACCTGGGACTTTAACTGGTTCTCCCTTTTACCTCATCAGAGCCAGAATGTTGATCCAAGTGGAACAGACATGAGAATGTGGCTGACTCAGCGTAACCCATCACATTTTCTATCTGTCCCGCCTGTGGATCTATAATGTCACGTTCACTTAAGGGAGTTCATAGTCTTTGATGTCTGTTTCTTAGTGTTGTTCTGCAACCATGTTTAAAATGTCTTGAGCCCTGGTTCTTCCTGTGTGGCCTGACGTGACTTTGTTTTTCTTAAGTTTCCAATGTTTCTCAAGAATGCACGACAGGGGCCGCTTCTGAACATGGTTTTTATGTCATGGCTCTTGTTTGACATGCCTCTGCTTATCATTGTAACTGTAAATGGGATGGACATGGCGTGTGCAGATGGGTGTGTCAGTGTTACACTGTCCCTTAAGCGCGTGTGTTTCTTCTTTTAATCAAAATGAGGAAATAGAATAAGTTTTGCTGCCGTAGCCTCACACATACACCCACAAGGAAATATGTATCTAGGTCTGTGGGAATTGTAACTGATGATATTTCAGGGAAGAAAATGCACAAAGACTAAAGTTTTAACTGTCAGATGTTCATGGGGAAAGAGAAAAACCTAGGAAGCCTTGCATCGTGAATTTGAGCCTTAATTCCAAGGCCGATGAGTTATCTGAGCTCCCGCCTTGTGTATGGCCTTCAGCACAAGGAGCTCTGTCTGCCTTTCCCAGGTTGTGCCTCTGGCTCAAGGGAGCCATCTTTGTTCTGTTGCGTGCTGCGGATGGGCCCGGGCCTGTGACCCTCAGTCCTTTACTGCTGAGCTACAGCCCAGTTGAGCTCCAGGAGGTTGCTTAGACATACCAGCTCTTCTGGGCTTTGGTTGTATGAAAGCTGCTTATGCAGAACCAGCAGAAGGTTTGATACCTCCATATCAGCACCAAGTGGACATTTTGACTTCTATAGCAATTTTTTTTTTTTTTTTTTTGCAGAACCGGGGATTGAACTCAGATCGTTGCGTTTGCCAGTCAAGCGCTTATCCTACTGAGCCATCTCCCCGGCCCCTCCTATAGCAATTTGCTGGACATTTGGCTTTGCTCTCTGGTTGGCAGAGAGCTCCTCAAAGAAGGCCACTTGTCATCTACTCCCGTCAGGACTGTGCCCCTGCCACATGGAAGGATTTGTGGTGGTGTGTTGTGCGAGGGGAGAGGTTTGCCATCTTTCATCCTTTTCAGAATTTTGATCGCAGGGCCCCTCTTAGGCATATAAGCCGATGGACAATGCATATAATTTTTTTTCTATAAAAAATTTGCAATAGATTGTTTTTTATTCAAGGCAGATTGAAATGAGCAGAGTTGTTATGTTCCTTGCCATAAATATTTATGGTTTGGGCAACGTTTTACATTTAACATTTTAAAACTTGGATATTGGACTTACAAATTAAACATCATTGATGTGTGTGTGTGTGTGTGTGTGTGTGTGTGTGTGTCAGAGGAATAGACCTTGATTTTTTAAAAAAAGTTTTTCATGATGGTGCCTATGCTCAGTTGGCAGAGCACGGCTATCTAGAATGCTGCTCAGGTCTAGTGAAGAGATTTAGGGAAGTTGTAACTAGTTTAATAGCCATCTGTGGAGTGACATAGATTGACACACCCAATTACACAAGACTCAAGTCTGAGAACTGTTGATGTGCAATCATCCCATCAGCATCTGCTTGTCATTATCAGCAGCAATAATGGCTCAACTATTTTGGGGGGCCACCTGAAAAGGCAGGGTGCCCATATCAAAGGTAAGTCAGACCTGACAAAGACACAGGCCTTACCATCCCATTCCCAGACTTTGAGCCTATCCTTTTGTATGGTTTTGAAAGACTTTAGTTTGCTTGTTTTTTTTTTTTTTTTTTCATTCATTTCTGGTTTTAAATACCATGCATTTCCAGCTTAAAATTTTGCCAAAACCAGAAAGAGCCAATTCACTGTGGGTCATTTTTCTGACTCACTTCTTTGTCATTTGGGAGCCTTCACTTTTATAGGATCATGCTGCTTTGTATCCATGAAAATGTTCACTATCTTTTCTGGTTTACATTTCTATCACCATTGCTATGAAATCACCTGTGCTCACTTTCTAATATAAAAAATGCAAGTCTCTGTGAGGGGGAGGGAATCAGTTCACAGGGATGCATTTGCATGTGAGAAGATTGTGTGTAAAACTTTGCAAATCATTTACATGTCGGCCTCTTTTGTGGGGAACAGGGCCATGTAGTTGTAGAGATTAAAGCAGAGACCCTGTGAAGCCTCGTGCAGAGTTGCTCTGCTGGTATCCAAATGAGTTCAGAGGAGCAAGGCCTGGTCTTCCGCCTGCTCCTCTGTGCATAACTGGATCATTATTTCATTGACCGATGTAGCGGATCTTGTTTTTGAAAAGTACTCTTTGTCCTTGGAAAATACTTTAGAATTTCTTTCCAGTGTGGAAAAAGGTTGTATTTTTCCTGCTTCTTGATAAAAACCATTGTGTTTTTCCTTAATCTTGTTACTTCTGACTTGAGTTGGATGGCACCGCAGGGCTTTTCATTAAGGTGCCTTTTGGGAGCTTCATAGGAACTGAAGCATTTTGCCACGGCTTTGTACAGGAATAGGCGCCATGTAGTGATACAGATGTGTTCTTTGATTTGTCACGCTTATCAACCTGAACTTTGGAGTTTCAATATTTGGTTCCTTGCTTTCTGAAGTATGCATCTGCACAAAATAGATGCTTAATAAGGTCTCAAGGTTTTGGCAAGTGGTCACACACAGGTGAGTGTTGTTGGAGCAGGTAACCGTGCTGGCACGTGTTACGTGCTGATTGGCTGGCTGTGGGAACATGTTTGTTTTTTTCTGAGAAGCGTTGGAGCTGGACTTTGAGGAAGTATTCCGAACGAGTCTGCATTCTCTTACTCCTGTTATGGGATAGCGTGAGCCCAGGAAGCATGCTTAGATTACAAAATTGTTTAAAGGGGCCGGGGAGATGGCTCAGTAGACTACGCGCTTCCCTGGCAAGCGCAAGAGCCTGAGTTCAATCCCCAGTTCCGCAAAAAAAAAAAAAAAAAAAAAAAAAAAAAAAAAAAAAAAAAAAAAAATTGGTTAACAAGTAGCTTTTGGATTTCTTCCAGGGATCAGCCTCTGCGCTGAACGCTAGAGTAGTGGCTGGTATATATGTAGCTTTTCCACTGAGTGAGGTGATCTTTCATATGTACGTATTCATGTGCTGGACCAATGCTTGTGTGTGCCTGCTATCAGCTGGCAGGCACTCTGTTAGTTGTGTGCAGATGCTGTAAGGAAACCTTGAAAACACCCCCTTTCTGTGGGATTTTGGTGAGTCTAGGCGAAGATTATCCTGATGTTAGTCATCGCAGTCTCTTTTTACTGAATGTGTAGTCTGTGCCAGAACCTAAGGCTAATGCTTTAATCCTTAGAAAAATCTTAGTGTTTTAATCTGAATTTAAAAGATGATGAACTTTGAAAAGGTCAATAATTTATCTGAGTTTGTGGTTAGTGGCTGTGCTAGTCCATCTGGCTGCAGTGCCACGCTATTCGTTACTGGGTTCCAGCCCACTGTTTATAAAGTGTGATTGTCCATTTTTGGGTTATGGGTTAAGATTTATTTATTTTCATTATTTATTTATTTATTTTTTATTTTAGGGAAGGGTCTACAGAGTGTTCAGGGTCTCACTACTAGATTGGACTCATAGTGATCCGCCTGTTTACAGCCTCCCAAGAGCTGGGATTACAGGCGTGGGCCACCATGCCCAATCTCAATTGCTATCTCAGTGCTCCCGGGAGTGGGGGAGAAGGGGGCTGGCACGGCAGGCCTGGGGATCGAACCCAGGGCCCTGCACTTGCTTGAAGCCACTTTAATCTGCTGAGCTATTTGGCTGGCCCTTGGGTTAAGGAATTTGTAGACCTCAGATAACACTTTGGTACAGAAAAAATGGAGCAGCATAGAGATACCATGTGGTAAGCATAAGCATCATTTCTTGGGACCTGGGATATAGCTCCGTGGCACAACACCTGCCTGGCAAGCGCGAGGTCCTGTTTCTTGATGTTTTTGTTTTTGGCACGTACACATACATGTGAGTCTTTTCAGGTTTTTTTGTTTGGTTGTTTGAAGACAGAGTCTCGCTGTGTAGTTCAGGCTGGCCTTGAGCTCACTTTGTAGCCCAGGCAGGCCTCAAACTCAAAGTGATCCTTCTGCCTCAGCCTTCCAAGTGCTGGGACTAGGGGCCAGGGAGATAGCTCAATGGAATAAGTGCTTGCCTGGCAAGTACAAGGTCCTGAGTTCAATCCCTGGAACCACACACACAAAAAAGTTAATAAGCCAAGTGCTGAGACTACAGGCATGTGCCGCCACACCTGGCTTCACCTGTGAATCTTGAGTTCTGATGGAAAGTTTCTTTCTTACTGTAGCTGACCGTAAAAATGTTTTCCAGCTACTGCTTGGTTGACTGTAGGACCGCAGACCACCTAATTTTTTTTTTTTTTTTTAAGCAGATCAGAAATGTTAACTTTAGAAAATTAAGTTTTGAAGAGCATGAAAGTAGTCATTGGCTGCCTTGTTATCCTTGGTGCAGGGCCTTATTTCTCGAACACGCTTAAAAGTATACTATAATGTTTGGGGATCGACTCCTATCTTTCACATGATAGGAAATAAGTATGGAACCTTCAGGGGTGGTGACAAAAGTTGAAAAGGGAAGTTGAACCTCAGCCTGCTTGGGGTAGGTGAAAATTCTGTCCTGGAGTCCCCCACATCTGCAGATAGAGATGCACAGTTTTCCATGGGAGTTCTGGTGTTCTTGTTGGAATGTACATGGTAATATTAACTAAGTGCAGGTTGTGTGTATGTTTCATATAAAAACTCATAGTTACTAGTTATTTTAATAGAGTAGTCATGGCTGGGACATGAACTTAGCTGTTTTGAGCGAGTAGGGCCATCCTATCAGCGAGTTACCACTTCTCTGTGCTATCTGTAGTTCCTCATTTTGTTCCTGCTGAACTCAGAGCTATTTTTCTTACACTGTGGCTTACCTAGGGGTGGTCTCAGCCTCATTTTTCTTTTGCTATATGGTATATCTTCACTGAGTGGGTAATTTTGGTTCCTGTTACTTTCCATTTAAATTAGCACATTGCTGATTTGGATTAGGGGCAGGGCCATGGAGTGTTGGCTGGATCGGGGCTATTATATGTTGGTTTCCCATGCACTGTGTAGAAGGGAGCTTACATTCCATCCAGAAGAAGGAGGACGTTGGAAATAACTTGATGATACTTGTCACCCTTCAGTAAGTACCCTCCAGTAGCATATAAATAGTCCATAGAAGTTGAGGGAATGAAAAATCAAGGCCTTTTCAGGGAGGAAGGCAGGGGCCTGAGATTGCTGGGTAGAACTGACTAATGCATTCTCCTTAGAATGGCATGTTCTGGGTCTTGAAGCCACTACGAAAGAGAAGAAACTCGGAACTAATGAATCAGAAAGTTGCAATGACAAGCAGCGTCAGAGGCCAGAAAGCATAAAGGGAATGGCCTTTGGTCGGATGGTTTAGCGCTAGAGAACCAGGCATAGAACCTAGAGCATCATTTGGTAGCCTCTTTCCTCCCAAGCCATGTTCTCCCTAGTTGTTGTACAGAGCACCTGATTTCAGAGAGGAGGGAATGCCCATTACCCTAGAGTGAGTAAAATAGAGGGTCGGGGAGGTAGATCAGATTTATTCAGTTTCTTTGCATTTTCCTGGTATATTGGGTACTATCAAGGATACATGTATCCTGCTTTGTGAACTGGTGGGGGTAAAGCAAGGCCCTCCAAACCTAAAAGGATGACCCAGGAAAAACATTCTCTTGAGCAAGGGACCCTCTCTTTAGGTAAATAAATATTTGTAAGTAACTAAACATATCTTGTGCAGCCATATATATATTTTCTTAATAAACTTTAATTATGTGGTTTTTAGACTGCAAATAGTAGATATTCTAAAATTTCTATTGGCATCTCATTGGATGGTCTTACACCTCCCCCACCTCATTTTGCAGACCACTGAGCCAGAAGGTAAAGTGAATGCTTTAATGCCAAAGCCATTGGTTCTTACATTAAATAGATTATCTTTTGCTTGCAACATTTCTAACATCCCTTTGTAAAATAGTTTTCCGAGTAATGCTTTGAATTAAAAAATATTTTCTTAGGTGCAAGAGATAAGGATAGAATGTATGTGTGAATTAGGTTGAATCTCTCTTTGAGAAAGAATACTGTTTAATAGTGAGTAAGGAGACTTAACAAGCTTCTTTTTCATGGTCTGGGTTGGTGTAAGTACAGCCCTCGGCGCGGTGGCATGAAGCCTTCCCTTCCCACCATTATGCTGGACTAGCCTCGGCAGAATCCACAGGTAGGGGTTAGTAAATGTTTACTGAGTTTTTAAAAAGAGTCTTTTGACCTTAACTAGAGACCAAACTAGAAGGAACAGTGTGGGACCCAATGGAATGATACTGGCAGCGAGGACTGTGGATGTGTTGTGAGCTTTCTGCGGAATCCCCCAAAGTGGAGCAGGACTGTATGTCTCAAAATAAAGCAAGTTAATTCTCCAGTTGGCTTCATTTGCAGTTCAGAAGCCCAGGATGATGGGAATTAGCTAAGACATGGGTGTACTGAGCAAATGTAGCAAGTGATAATTTTGAATATTAAAATAATTTCCATTTTTATAATGAAACAGGAAGGGATGACATTGTCCATCTTTTGTGGTGAGACTCTGCAGAGCAAATTGGGAGGAGGAATAAAACTCTTCAAGTAGAACCAGACAGACTCCGGGGCGCATACACTATATATATGCGAGTATTTCCAAATATTTTTTCAGTCATGAGAATGCACATCATTTCAGTATTAGAGCAGCTCAGCTTATTACTGTTACTGGAAAAACAAGCTAAACCAAGTATTTGTCTTACTGAGAGTGAGTCAACACTGTCATTTTAACGTAAAGGACGGTGCAGCGTGAGGTATTCCAAGTCCTGCGGTTTTCCTCCAGCTGAGCAAAGACAGCTGTTGCTTCAGAAGTGAGGCTTAGATGCACAAAAAGAAGCTGCCCATTTCCTCTCTGCTTTGATGGTAGGTTTTTTTTTTTTTTTTTTTTTTTTTTTGAGCCTTTGCTAACATCTGTTTTCTCCTTAGATTTTTGTTTTTAGATATTTTGAATTTTTTATAGAGTTTTAATTTTCAGAGTCTACTGTGTATTCTAGGTGTCTATTACAGTTTAAAATCTCATTGTAATTCATCTACCCATTCAAGGCCTATGGTTGGGATGTTGGTGTCAGATGTCCTTTAGAAAATGTCATAAGGAAAACAGAAAAGTGATCTATTTAACATACTATTTGCTGCAGTCCTTTAATGGTGTGGGCATGAAGTAAGGTAGTGGTTTAGGGGACAGCAGGCTGGATGATGGTGATAAAAATTTACGCTTAGGCCTTGAAGTCAGAAGTGTGGGTTCTGGGTGCTGTGGGAAGAGGGCTGAGCACAGGCCCAAGTTTTCTTCTTTGGATTCCTCCATCCTTAAGGGTGTGCATCAGGATGGCTTATTTCTTGGCTTGGGAAGGTGGGCTTTGGCTTTTTACTGTCTCACTTGATTCTTTTAATTGGCAAGAAGCAGGCCAGATGAAGAAAATATTTCATCTCTCATGGCGTTTTTGGTTTACTGTATTCGCCATTACCCGCCATCCACGAGTAGTAGGCCATGCTTTTCCTTCAGTGGGTCAGTTTTTAAACTGAACTGCAGATATATTCTTCAGAAGGATTTATGTCTAATCAATTGAAGTGTGGCTGCTTTGGTCAAATGATGCCAGACTTTTCCTGGGGTCACGATTTTTAAGAGTAAAATCTTTTCAAGGTAAAGTATGATCAGTGTTTTGACCTGACTCTATCCCCAACTCCATTGTTTCCTCTGGCTTCTGTAAAGCTATTCTATTCTTGAGAAGAAATGGTGTCCAGTTACAGTTTTGGCAAATGAACCAGCAGGCAAACAAGCAACTCTATACAGTTGTAGCCATTCTTTTACCTTCTAGGATAGTTGTTTTTCTTGTGTTTTTCTGAAACCCGCATAATGTATCTAATTTTGGAGCTGCCATGCTTGCAAAAGAGGGCCTCTGGTGTCATAAGTAGGGTGCATGTGGCAGGCCGTTTCCCAGCCAGGGGTCACTGTGGTGCCCCTCTTGTCCTGAAACTCAGTCTTGATTTTGTTTTGACAAGCATGTGATCCTTGACTGATATTTGGCATAAAAATTGTATATACCTGGCTGATAGGCTGGTGGCTCTCTGTTTGTGATAAATATGTGTTACGGAAGCTTGCAGGTTAGAGTAGATAGCAGATTTTAATGTTTCTGTCTGTATAGATAAGTAAAAGGAATACAGGGCCAGTAGATAAAAACTATACTGTAATCCTGGATTCTATACCTTGATTTATAGGACTTTGGTGAAGTCCCTTACTTCTTTGAGTTGCTGTTTCATCTTCTATAAATTAGTGTGACACATTTTTTTTTTTTTTTTTAAATGTATTTAGTACAGGGTCTACAGGGTCTTAATACACAGATCGGACTCTTAGTTATCCTCCTGTTTCCAGCCTCCCAGGCGCTGGAATTACAGGCATGCCCCACCAGCCCAGTCTCAGTCACTGTCTCAGCGCGCCCCGGCACGGCATGTCAGGCATAGAACCCCAAAATTGGTGCTAATACCAGTTTGCATGCTTCATAGGGCTGTTGTGGGGATCACATGAGATAATGTTTATGAAGATGTTTGGTAAGCTATGAAAGAAAATTAAGGCACTGTTTCTGGCCAGTTGCTCTGCATATGGTGAGCCTTCTTAGGACAGCCCTATAAATTGGGCATCGTGAGCTTTCTGGTGTGCTAGACCATGGTGTTCACATAGACTGCTCAATGTTTTTAGGTTTGGGTGGAGGAACATAGTTGAAAATCAGCTCAATATTCAATAACGGAACTTAGAAAAAATGGGGTACACCGATGAATGTCCATTTTGTATCTGTGTATTCAAAGTGGTTAGGGTAGATATATAGTTGCATTCTCTTAATGAATAGAATGATTTGTTCTAATGGTGTTTGTAAATAGGATCAAAAGTCCGCATCTTGTACAGCAATTAACCACTAAGAAGAATATATGCAGTGTGTTATTTGTTGAAACTGTACTTCCAATTTGATTTGAAACTGTCTCATTGCTATCTGTTTATCAATAAAACTTTGGGGGAAAAAAAAAAAAAAAGAAAATCAGCTCAAAATCCCTGGCCATTAGAGGCAGGGAGGGCTTGGTACGGAGTGCTGTGCATGGCCTTGCTCTTCTGCATCGCGCCTTTTCCGCACCAGCTCCATCTTTGTGCAGAATGGCTGCTTCCTGCTCTTGCCTAACCAACCACATAGCTTAGGATACGGCTGGCCAGTTTTGAAATTCACTCTCTGAGTTAGTCTTTGAAGGTAGTATGTCTTCTTCTTCTTTTTTTTTTTTAATTTAATTTAATTTTATTTATTTATTTATTTTACTTTATGTGTGTGTGGCCAGCTCAGCCCACCAGGGGGCGGGGCTGGCTGGCATGTGGTACTGGGGGATCGAACCGCGGTCCCTGTGCTTTGCTAAGCTTGTTCTAAGTAGGTGCTTTAGACCACTGAGCCATCTCACCAACCCCGGTAGTATGTCTTCTGAAGGTGACTGATTTTAGGTTACTGTATTTTTCTGTGCAGGTGGGTGGGCACTACAGAATTTGGGTGTTCCAATTTATAAATTTGTTTATGTAACAGTTCTAAAACCAGATTGCGTTTGGTGGGGTTGTGGGAGGGGATGCAGGTATTTGATTCCCTTTTTTTTTTTTTTTTTTTTTTAATGTAAAACTTACAGAATTTGAGACTTGCTGCGGTAACGTATATTCCGGCTCATAGCCAAAATGATTACAATGCCTTGGTTTTAATATTTTCGGTGAGGTAATGTGTGCTTTTGTGGGGAGGAGGAGGAGTGTTATTTAATCACCAGCACTACACTAATAACCACATTCACTGAATCTTTTGTCCCTTTGCTTGAACTGAGGTTACTTGCTTTAATACTGGTTTTCCAAAGGACTTAATCCTGGTAATGTGATGAGGTGATGTGGGAAGGACATTCCCACTGGGGCTGGAGTGGTGTAACTGGTAAAACTCCCTCTGTAAATCTCTTGCTCAGAATGGGTGTCACGCCCATGTTCCCAAAGTGGAGAGAATTTTTACTTAGGAGATAATTTTAAGAGTGATAAACAAAGGAGATTAAAATATCTCCTCTTCCAGGCCATTGTTACCTTCAAGAGCTAGAATAAACCCACTGCGCAGGTTTTCTTTTTGTCGTGTGGGAAATTAAGTGCTTGTTTATCATTCGCTTGTCTGTTGCTTCCACAGTTCAGCTTGGCAGACATTTTCCAAGCACTTGACCATGCGCCTGGCCTCATGTCTGGGTTGCCGCCAGCGGAAGCAGACATGGCTTGTGTTGCCCAATTCCAGATTCTGTCTTCTTCTGGAGCTCTCTCAGGCTCCAGGAGGAGTATCAGCAAAACAGATGAAATGAGGGTAGGCCAGGGAATCTATGATTTTTTTTTCTTTCATCCTTCAAGAGATTTATGACTTATTCATGAGAGGGCGGAGGGAAGCACTGAGGTCAAGAAAGGCAACATCTCAAGCTGGGTGTGGTGTACATGCCTGAATTCCCAGGGCTGAAGTGGCTGAGGCAGGGTGATCGCCTTGTGTTCCGGGCCAGCCTGTGCTACATAGGGAGGTCAAGGCCTGCGGAGATCCTGTGCAAAAAAAAAAAAAAAAAAAAGAAGGGAAAAAGAAATTCAACATCTCATACAGGAATTACCTTCTATTCTTTTTCAAGTGGCCAATAATTTGTTTTTAATTGGAGAATAAAAAGAATTTCTGCCTTTTTTTTAAAATAAGAAATTACTTTCATTGTGAAGAAGAATTGAAAATAAGCCATGATATATATATAATTCAGGTAGAACAAACAAACAAAAGAAGCCACTTAAATGAAAATATTTGAATTCTTTCTGGATTCTGTGATTCTTTTTTAATTTATTTCTTTATTAGCACATACTAGTTTTTACAGAATAGTTGGATTCGTTGTGACAATTTCACATATATGCCTGGCATACTTTGGTCATCATACTGTCCCTCCTCATTACATTTTCGTACCTTTGCCTTCTAGAAGTTTTAATTTAATATGTTGGAGCTTATGCTACTTTTTTCCACCTTTCTGAGAACTAGAATGAAGCTGAAGAGGAGGTGTCTTTTGGCTTCTCTAGAACTAAACAAATCTTTGACAAAAGCCTTGAAGCCTGCAGATACAGCATTGCTACAAATGGAGACCTCAGTGCTCCTTCCTATGTTCAAAGACATGGCATGGGACGTTTAAGTTCCCCTTTGGTCATTTATTAGGTGTGCATGGAATTTTCTGTCTGAGCTTTGTGTATCTGTGGACAATCAGATAAGCAAGGAGAATGGGCCATTTGCAAGCTGCAAGGTGATGTTTTCTTATGTCCAGGACTGGGCAGCTCGCCATGCCACTTTCTTTTCCATCTCTCCCTCCAAATAAACCTTCTTTTTTTATATTAACTCCACCTTCTTTAATTAATTTACTGAAGCAAAGAATTATGTTCCCAGCAGTAGTGTGTTCCAGAGTGTTCCAGTCGAATGCTGTGTGCAGCCCACTCTGACGCAGCACTCACTGTTGAAATGACTGTGGGGACTCCATGCATAACTGAGTAGTCCTGGTGATAATTTTTTACTTTTACTTACAATAAAGAAAGAAATATGAGTCATCAAATACTTAGGAGGTGGAAGACTGGGACTTTTAACAGGAATGTATTAAACAAGGAAGTGATCAGTTGCTTGTCAAAATTTTAGGTATGTGGTTTTTTTTTTTTTTTTTTTTTTTTTTCAGTTGACCAAGATTTATTGGTATGGATTGACATAGATAGGTGTTTGAAGAAAAATATTAAAAGAAAACATGGAAAAACAAAACTAAACAAATCAGCTTGGGGCAGTGTTTCCTGCTTTGCTCTCCCTGTGTTATCTAGTACATCTGGTATTTCCCCGCTGCCTGCCTTCCTCGGTTCCAAGGCTTTTGGCCCTAGGCATGTTCTCTGGAAAGGGGAATGATACGCACTTACTGTCTCTGGATTTGAATATTTTCTTCACAGTGCTAGTTTCTGTGCTGATTTAAAGTGTCCTGGGTCTGAGCCAAGGGTTTATGAACTTTTGAGAGTCTAGGTTGTAGGGTTTTAGTTAGTTCCTGGTGACATATGCGGGAATGTTAGGTTGAATACATAGGCAGACAATTTTGTTTTGGGGTGTCAGTATGGAGCGTCTGTGACCCAGACTATACAGAAACACCCGAGGGGTCAGGACTTTAATTTCTGCACACCTGACTTTTGGATGATCAGCTGCACATGACCCTGGCCTTCTTAGAGGACTGTCCTGTCTTGCACCCACCCTTTGCCTGGCACTTTGATCCTGGCATTCTAGCGAATCCCCTCCTCTATCTCTGTTCTTGTGAGTAACCTTCACCCTCCTCCCCGGAGTTATTCTTAAAAGACTGTGGGGGGGAGGATGCTCCTGGGGCAAGTCTGAGACTGCTTTTAGGGTCGTCCCTGTTTAGCTTGGGGAAGTCTCCATGACTTCATACAATGATCTGTGACAATCATAGCTTATTACATTTCCACCTTAACATAGCTTCATCCATTATTCTTTTTGGAAGTCTCCCTCTAAATTAACAAAATACTAGAAATTGTCCACTCCACTTAAAAAAAGTATGAACAGTTTAAAATAGAACAATGCTTTTTTTTTTTTGTTTGTTTGTTTTTGTTTTGGGTAAGTATCAAGAAAAGAAACACATAGGTTTTAGCAGTAGTGTATTAAATAACTCCCCCCCCACCCTGCACACACACAACATACGTAAAAGCATTTATGTAAAATTAAGGGCTTTAAAAGATACTAATTTGTGCTTAACAAAATGGTCTTTGGAAAGTTTTACTAAAAGCACAGGAAATTGGTAACAGGCAAAATTTGTCATGATAAGAGAACAGACAGAGATAACAGCAGGCAGAAGATGTAAGTTAAGACAGTGGCATAATGTTACTCTTGGATTGGTCTTTTTTAAATATGTTTAGCACATACAGGGTTTTACAGGCTCTCACTACACAGATCGGACTCATAGTGATCCTCGTGTTTTCAGCCTCCCAAGTGCTGGGATTACAGGCGCGCGCCAGCACGCCCAGTCTCAGTCGCCCTCTCAGCGTGCCCCGGGGGCAGGGCTGGCATGCCCATGCAGGAGATGGAATGCTGGTCCCTGCATCTGCCTAAGCAGGGCTTTAATCTGCTGAGCTATCTGGCTGGCCCTGGATTGGTCTGTTTTGAGCATTAAGCAGCACACAACTATAGAGTTCTTTCTGTAGAGAATAATTAACTTCTTTTTTTCTTTTTTATTTTTGTGGCAGAACCAGGGACTGGACTCAGGACCTTGCGCTTGCCAGGGAAGCGCCTATTCTACTGAGCCATCTCCCCGACCCCCAAGAATAATTAACTTCTAGATATGATGTGACTTCTTCCTGTCCGTCGGGCTTAATTACACTGAATGTTTTGGACATGTGGATGCTACATTATTTTGCTCTGTATTGCTTTACAAAGGGTTGGACATTTCTGTTGAGGTGTACTTTGGAAGTTCTTTTGGTCCTGTTGGTCTTTTTGTTCTGTAGTGTACCAGTGAATCTGCTCATTGAAAAAATGGTACAGTACAGTGAAAACAGACTATAGTAACTTACCATTCACTTGGAATTTTTGTTTTCAGCATGTTCCATTTAGGTATAAATTTTTGTTTTTGTTCAACCTATTTCTGTTTTCACCATAATATCCTTGGTTTTAGATTCGCAGAGAGGCAAGGGTGGAGAGGGCATAATTATAGTCATATGTGAATTTTTTTTGTGCTTACTAAAATTGGAAGCTTAGAACATTTTAAAGATATGAACTGCTGAGTTTGTTAATACATTTTAACTTTGTTGCAGATATTTAGTACATGCTATGGTGCAGGCAGTGGTTAGGTCCCGGGGATATGGGGATGAACCTCATTGCTACCAGAGAATTGGTGTAGAGGTGAGGGAGAGAGAGGGCGGGTGGAGACATCTCTGTTGCAGGGTCCTGCAGAGGAAGAACTTCTAAATCAGACCCGAAGGCCCCTGGGACCTTACGGACGGTTATTCTTTGTCTATGACTCAAAATGTAGTAGGGACTTAACCAGAGGATGACAGAAGAGTGTTTACAGAAGGGGTCATTAATACATTGGCACATCCTGATTCATAAATGTGTGGATTTTTTCAAACCTTTCATTTTATTTGGAAGAATTGCCTTTCCAGATATATTAGTTTCCTTTCCAAAACTCAAGGATTGAAATTTGATTCATAAAATTACACTTCTTCTGTAGTCTACAAAACCAGAACAATAAAAAAATACAGTGTATATTAAATTTCAATATAGCATAGCAAAATTAATGGGTTTTTTGAGCAACAAATCCAGTATAAAGTGCAACAAAATTGGAATTTTTAAAATAAAGGCTTATTCTAGATTTATTTACTTGCTGGAATGAATTTCTTTATAAAATGAAAATTGTATTAGCAATGTCAAAAATTTACTTATAAATTCAGTTTTGTTGATTCTGTACCTCTATAGTAAGGCATAATTTTCAAATTTGGGGAAGAATATTATTATTATTTTTCTTTTTCTTTTTTTGGTGGAACTGGGGATTGAACTCAGACTCCTACGCTTGCCAGGCAAGCGCTTATTCCACTGAGCCATCTCCCCAGCCCTGGGAAAGAGTATTTTTATACTCTAACCCTTAAGCCTACGCCTTCCTGCTGGGCCCCATATCAGCGTCTCAGGTAGGAAACATTTTCTATTAGATGGTATCTGTGAGGAGCATAAAAATCTTTGGCACGTCACCTGGAAAATAAAATTAGTGTCTCCCTTATTGAATTTTTGTTTTTAATTAAGACTAATTCTAAGGAAGAAGACAGCTGTTTCTCCACTTCATTTTTATTTAAATGTAACTCTTGGGAGTTGAAGTTTCTGCACTTCTGTTTGTTTGGATTTTTTTCCCCCTGTGGCTCAATCCCAAAAAATGTAATAAAAAATGTAGTGAAAGCTTTGTTGTTTGAAATTGTAGGGTGCTGCAGAATTATTGCAAATCCCTGGTGTCTCGCTGTCTGCCCTCAATTCTCCTATTTTTGGTAATAAGGCAAGCAGTCATTTCAGAAAACTTAGCTGTGCTCATTTTACTGCGCCCTGTCCAGAGGCCCTGTGCCAGGAGTAACAGAAAGCAGCTACCGCCAAGCCCGAGGCATAAACTCAGGCTTCTGCTCTCAGATGCTGCTACTAGAAATTTGCATGAACACTGAAGGGCGGAAAAAAGCGCGGTGCAGCTCTTCTTCACTTACTGTAGGAACACCGACCTTCCAGGCAGAAAGATCTCTGCTGAGCAGTAGGTCCACACTGCGAACAGAAGGCAGGGGATCATGTGAGCCCAGCAGCACACAGAGGCTTATTTGAAGAGGCTACAAAGCAACAAGTAATGCCAATTTAAACCGATTACATGTCACTGCAACAAGTGAAACACATTGAAGGCCGCTCAGATTACACTGTCTGGGTGCTAAACTTAATTACTCCCGTTAGAGATCCCTAAAACAAAGGGAGGCTTTTAAGCGAGTGATATGTAGCTGGCTGGGTACTGAAAAACCTTGGAAAATTTAGGTAGAGCCTGGAGGAAATTTCAAAGAAGATCCTCTCATGTCTTAAAGACCTCAGCCTATCCCTAAATAGATATGTTTGTGAGGCACTGCAACTGGTATGAATCAATGGCAGATTATTTGGTACTTTTAGTACTTGTGTACAGTTGAGGCTGATAAACTTGGATAAACACTACCAGCCTTGTCTGGACTGAGATCTAGTTAGTGCTGAACCAGGGTTAGTGTCATATTGTCCTACAGATTCTTTGTGGAGCCATTCTGAGATTGGTATCTAAGAGGACATGCTAAGGTATCTTTATTATTTTATTTTTTGGCGAAACCAGGGATTGAACTCAGGCCCTTGCGCTTGCCAGGCAAGTGAGCTATCTCCCTGGCTCCACTAAAGGTATCTTTAAAAAGGCAATTTTTATATAGTTTTTATTTTTCTTGGAGTCAGTTGTACAAGTCACATTTTCTCTGTCCTTAACATTAACTTCTGTCCCCCAGATTGTAAGAAGTGTATGCTTGGGGTTTAGTTTCCGTGCAGTGCCAACCTCACAGTATTGGTAGACTTTATTATTAAGGTTGATCGACGCTTTTGTCATATGTAGGGTTCAGTTTACGTTTAGTGAGTCACTTTATTTCTGAAGTGCTAGACCTTTTCTTTTAAACGAGCAGTTTTTTATGGTAGTTTATTTTTTAAAAGTTTTATTTATTTATTTTTTCTGTATTTTAGGGAAGGGTCTACAAGGTGTTCAGGGGCTCACTATTAGATCGGACTCTTAGTGATTCTCCTGTTTACAGCCTCCCAAGTGCTGGGATTACAGGCTCAAGCCACCAGCCCAGTCTCAATTGCTGTCTCAGTGCCCCAGGGTGGGCCCGGCCCCTTGGCCTGTTTGCAGGTGCTTTAATCCACTGAGCTATTTGGCCGCTCCTTGTATATGGTATTTAGTTTGTCTTTTTAGAAGGATAGTGATGGCAGTTGGGCAGACTTTATGCCATTTATAGATATATCACATTCTATAGTAAATTGTGTCATTTTGCCTCAGTTTCCTTGCTTACCTACATAAGAGTAGAAGCTGTGACCCTCATTACACTTTCTGGGATCTAATGACCTCCTGTCCCCCAGTCTTGTCCTTTATTTGCTTAATAATCTCCAGCCCTGTGAGCCTAGAATCCCTCTCTCTTCCCCTAGGCCTTTAGGTTTGTCATTTGCTCCATCTAGGGTGCTTTTCCTCCTATCTTTGTGACTCTTGATCCCCTCAGTCTCTTCTCAGAGGCTGCCTCCTAGGGCAGGCTTTCCTACACACTGTCTAAAGTAATGCCAGTACCCCTGCTCTGCCCTCATGACAGCTTTATGTCCCATTCTGGGTGTTGTTCCTAACAGGACATACCACTGTCTGAAATAACTTCGCTTAGCGTTTGTTACCCGTCTTTCTGAAAAGAACTAAGAGTCTTGAAGACAGGACTGCAGTTCTGTGAGCTGCAGTATCCCTGACATCAGGGTCCACGTCTCCCGGTAGCACGTGCTCTCTGAGTGTTTCTGGTCTTCGACAGCTAGTCCTCAAGTACGCTGCACTGTCGACAGGTGGACATTGGAAGTCGGCTTCTGGATTGTGTGTCGTGTTGCCGAATTGTACCCGAGACCCAAAACCTGCTAGTGCTTCTCTTTGGTTTTACTTTAGAAATGTCACATGCACAACTAGAGACACACATGGAGACATATAAGATTGATTTCACTCCACCATTAATTTATTACGTGCCCATTGTGTGTGGTTTAAGAAGATTTTGGGAAAAAGTTCCTCTTTCTGAGTGAATATTTTCTTGGATTCCATTAAAACCTCAGTTCAAGCATCAATTTTCTGACTTTTTTTTTTTTTGGTCTTTTTGAGACAGGGTCTTGCTATGCAGCTCAGGCTGGCCTTGAGCTCCATTTTGTAGCTCAGACTTGTCTTGAACTCGCGCTGATTCTCCTTCCTCAGCCTCTGGAGTGCTGGGATTACAGGCATGTGCCACCGCACCCAGGGTGTTTAACTTATCTTTTTATGGCAAATATTGATAGTATTTATTTAGAGATAGCCCAGGAATAAAGTTGTGAGTCTCAAATTTTACTTTTTCTTTTGTTTATTCAGGCAGTATGTTAGATGATTGCAGACTTCTGCTGGAGAATATGGTTTAGGGGATTTCTTAAGATGGACACTCAGGGTTTAATTCGCTTGCTCTCCGAATGTCATTCTTCAGATCTGTATCGTCGGCATTGCCTTTGAACTCATTGGGGGTTTTCGCAGGCCCCCTGTGGAACTACTCAAATGAGAAACTGGGGGTTGGGCACAGAACTTTTGTGTTTGCACAAGCTCTCCAGGTGATTCTAATTTGTACTAAAGTTTGAAAACCATGGCTTAGAAAATGGTAAAGGTTCAAGGCAGCACGGTCCCACAAATCACCCAAATACCATTAATTATTAGCCTGGGAAGCCTGCCTCCTTTTGGCCGCTGAATTGGAGTGGTTCATAAAGCTAGGCTGTAAAGTTATTTGCTGGGTTGTCACATATTGATTTTAGATTTGTTTGTATGTCTCTAAATCCGTCACTGTAATGATTTGCAGGGGCACTTAATAGGAGTAGTCTCCCCACCCAGCCCTCCTAGGACTTTCTGAGGCAAAGGGGCTGGGTCCTTACCTTATGCCCTTCTGGCTAGCTGTCTGCAGGTGCAGTGCATGTCCTTTGTGTATTTTTGATGAGGGAAGTGTCCTGTTGGATCACAGGGGCCGTCTGGGGCATTCATGAAGTCCTTCCAGCTTAGTCACAAGTAGAACCCTGTGCCCCTGAGACGGAGCCTCACCTGCAGCTGCACAGCAAGTTAGGCTGGTCGGGGCCCAGCAGGTTGCTGGCCTGCTGTCTCCCTCCACTGCTGCAGGATTCCTGGAGGGGAGAGCTTCAGCCTGCTGTGTGCCTGTACAACATTCCTTTCCTACTGCGAGGTTTTCCTTTTTATTTTAAAAAAAAAAGCAAAACAAATAGAAGCCAGGAAATTTTCACTGCAACTAATAAAAGTGTCTAAAGGGAGTAAAAAAATCAGTTTGAGAACTTGTGCATGGAGGAAATAACCTGACATTAACTGTTTTAATTATAGTTGTTGCTTTGGGCTTATCAGTGTGGGAAGAGGGAGCTCTTGAGCCCTACAGGGAAGTTGGGTAGGGACAAGAAGATGACCCTCTTCCTGAATCTGCCTGTTTGCCTGCAGCCTAGTGACTGTGTTTGATGCCAACAGCTGTCTTGGAGACTGGGGACAGGTTGGACTTAGAGACCTGGGGCCTGTGCTCAGTATGGCCATAGTGAGTGGTGTGAAGAGGCTACCAATCCTCTCTGGGGCTCATTTTCTGGTAAATGGGCACAGTGACATCGCATCCTGTGGAGAAGAGTGTCAGGTAGTGGGAAACAGCACGTAAGAGAACCACCTCTGGCCCTAGACTCCCTAGGTTCAATTCCACTTCTTTAGCTTGCTGGTGTGACAAGAGACACATCAGTTGTCCTCCCTGTCCCTCACCGGTAGACTAGTGCAATGAAGTTAACTACTTCTTAGAATGTGAAGATTGAATTAGTTAATCTGAGTGCTTAGTACTTGGTATTTAGTAAGTGGTATTTATTAACTACTGTTACTATTGGTATTTTTCAAGTAATATTATTTAAAGAATGATGGGGTTCCTGTAATCATGTTCTCCATGATTTCGCCACTTAGTATGATACCGGGAAAACAGGCTCCTCACACAGTACAGTGGCCCCTCACTTGCTGTGGAGGTTACCTTTTCAGTAGTCCCCGGGTAAGTGAAAATCAGCAAGGTAGTGATGTTGTTAATTTAGTATTTATATATATTTTCAGGCTTCATAAACCCTTCCCACACTCTTTTAAACCTTTCCCACACTTTAAGAAACACTTCAAATGTGCTTAACCATTTTCTAAGCTTGTAAACCTCTCTCATTTAACAATATACATTTACTGTGTGGTACTGAAAGGTCCCGTGATACAGCCAAAAATCTGCGATAAATAATTTAGATTAATATTTTTTGAAAACCCGCGAAACAGTGGGGCTGCGAGAGTTGAGCCGCTAAATAGCGAGGACAGAGGAGTTGCTTGTGGCCTGGCCTTCTGGGAAAAGAAGGTAGTTTTGTTGCTCAGGATGGGCGAGCCGACACCCGCATGCATAGAAATTTGTGCCTAGAGAACCTGAAGGCGGAGCCATCTCAGTTTGACTTTTATGTATTTGTGTCCAAACTATTTGAGAAGAACATCTTTATGGCCCTCAAGAAAGAGTTGGGGAACTTCAGTTTTGACTTGTGATCATTAGACTAGGTCTCTTTCTGTCTTGCCTCACTGATTCTTAAAATGGTACATTTTTGTGAGGTAAATTCTGTAATGAATTTTTGTGCTTCCATGACCCTAGAAGCCAAAAGTTGAAAAGGTGATTAAAACTCTAAAGGGAAACGCAGTCTGATTGGATGTGGGAATGAAGGTTGACTTGGGTGATAGCTCTTGGGTATCTGAGGGTTGTGATCAATGGCTTCTGTCTAATGTACTTTTTTGTTTGTTTTGTTTTAGCATTGCAGTGTCGGGGTGACTATGAGCCCTGTGTGAATGAAGGCGTCTGTATTACCTACCACAACGGCACAGGGTACTGCAAGTAAGTGTTTCTTTTTCTATATTTCCTTTTCCACAGTAGAACACTAGACACAATTACGTTGCCCTCTGTTTTTAGTACATTTATGAAATGTTCCTGGTTCTCACATTGCTCTGATTAGTTTTTTTTTTTTTTTTTTTTTTTTTGTGGATGATAAGGATGGAAGGCTATGGATGTCAGATAAATGATTAATAAGAACTTACTATTTTACCACCTTTTCCACTATGAATAAGACGTATCAATGAATGACTAGTTAACATATATTGGGTATGTCTGATTCCACCTTTTAATTAAGATATTTTCTAGAATCTTTCCTTAACATGGTGGCTGTAATCTTGTTTTTTAAGTGAAGCCAAATAGATACTAATTTTTATTCTGTCCAGTGTAACAATATAACCTTATGAAGCTCTTCCCTCTAGTCTAAGAAACCCAGTTCTTGAGGTGAGCTTGTGAAGAGTCGTGGGTACAGCTGTATCTGAGTGTGACTGTACAGGATTAAAAGTCGAGAGACAAGAAGGGGTAGGGCTAGCAAACACAGAGTAGTTCTTGGCTGAAGAGCATTTGTCTTCTTTTTCTGTAACCATCTAGTCTAGTCTAGGCTAGCTGTCCTTTTTCTTTCAGAAAGGCTGAGATAATTTGATAAACAGCTTCTCTAGATTTTGTGTTGACCAGTTTTTTTTTTTTTTTCTTTTTACTTCATTTGAAAAGTTTTGATAGTAGCGTATGCCCATTTATTTCAGGAAAGATGTTGGAAAATTAATGTGAGGTTTCTCTTCCTTTTCTTCATATAATTAATTATAGTATTTTTTTCTCCATCAAGTTCACTCTGATAGCAGGATCTAAGTTTGTTAACATCATAAACAGATTTCCTTTTTCCAAGTCAGAAACAATTTCCTTCAGTAAAGTGAAAGTATTTTAACCTGTGATGACAGTAGAGCTCAACAATAGTTTATTTGTATTGGAATAAAGATGACACTGGAAATGAAAGATTTTATGTAGCTGACTGTGGACTGCTCAACTTGGTTTTTCAATCTGGAGAAGAAGCATGTGCAGCATTTCCCTCCAACAGTGGAAATACAACCGGAAAAACTAAGGGAGAAACTTAACATTTTAGAAGTCAGACTGGAATTCTTGTTAGGTCTCTTTAAGACATCTGGAGACTGGGTGTGGTGGCATGCTCCTGTTTTCCCAGCTCTTGGGAGGCTGTAAACAGGAGGATCACTATGAGTCTGATCTAGCAGTGAGACTCTGAACACCCTGTAGACCCTTCCCTAAAATACAAAAAAAAAAAAAAAAAAAAAAGACATCTGGTGCCTTAGTTGCTTGCTTTGTTCTGTTATTCTGCTCTCATAGTAATTAACCCACATTACATGTGATCACTGTTGACGTATTTGTGTCTTTCACTACATTGAGTTTCCGATTGTAGGCAGAAGGTTTTCCTAGTAATTCCTAGTACATATACTACTTGGTATTTATTGCTTCACAACATGTTTTTTGAACAAAAGGTCCAGTACATATAATCATTCACATGCCTGTTATCTATTTGTTTTAAACAATGAGATATTCATTCTTTTCTTTTTTTTTCAAAGTTTTATTGATAAACAGATAGCAATGAGACAGTTTCAAATCAAATTGGAAGTACAGTTTCAACAAATAATACACTGCATATATTCTTCTTAGTGGTTAATTGCTGTACAAGATGCAGACTTGTGATCCTATTTACAAACACCATTAGAAAAAATCATTCTATTCATTAAGAGAATGCAACTATATATTTATCCCAACCACTTTGAATACACAGATACAAAATGGACATTCATCGGTATACCCCATTTTTTCTAAGTTCCGTTATTGAATATTATAGGTGTGTAAACGCAGCAAAATATTCTAAAAGAGTCCAGTAGCCCATAATAGCATTGGGTCTTCTGTTTAACTGGCAATGTCAGAAATTATTGACCTGAGTCCCCCACAGCTCAACTTAACAGCATGGCTTTATTTCCTATATTTCGTCTTCATACTTTTCTACTGGATGGTTAAGACCAACGTAAAGCAGGACCTATGCAACAAGAGTTGTAGCTTTTTGGTTTGAGAAGGTCAGTGAAATGCCCTCAGGATTTATCCTGAGATCCTGTACCTCAGATTGTAGAACCTTTGTCAGTGCAGCCATGTGGATGAGTCATGGCCATTGCTTGGCCAATGTGCTCTCTGTGAAAGCCTGAGAGTGTCTTCTCCCCATGTGACTCTTCTTAGGCACACTGTACGTCATCGATCACTTTCCTCTTTGGCCCCATAATCTTCTTGATCGGAAAATTTGGGATACTACCGAGGTACATGACATTACAGTACAAGTTCTCATATGTCCTGAGTCTTAATTGACCTTCGAAGACTAGGGCCAAAATGTTGGCTTTCCTTTTAGCCCTCCTTTTTCTCTAATTTTGGTCTGCAACTTAGGTTGTTAACCATCCAGAAGACAAGCTTATTGTTATTATCAAACGATTTAGGCTATCAAGCTTAACCTCACTATCTCACTGCATTTCAAATATCTTAGGCATAATAAGGAACAGGTATTTTTCATCAAGTATTGATATGTTGAACTTTAAGTCCCTACATAATATGATTTAAAAAACATTTAAAAATTAGATTATATTTTAAAAATAGGATAAAGAATTCTATGCTTCTCATGTTTGCACGTTAAGTCCAAAAATCTCACCATATGCAATCTTGAAGCAGGACAGTCCCACAATATTCCTTTTCCTGTCTCTTGCTTTCATTCACCACCCCCTTCTTCTTGAACATCCACCTACCCAAGAGACATCATAGCAGTAAATGGCATATTCATTCTTTTCTTTGGAGATTTTGTTTCATGGAGCATCCAGGGTGAGAGTATCACATAGAGAGGCAGGCTATTGGTGCAGAATTTAGCTTGGTGACTTATGTAGGAGAATCTTCACAGTGGTTCTAATTGCTTGCCTATGTATATATATGTATTTTTTGTATTTTAGGGAAGGGTCTACAGGATGTTCAGGGTCTCACTAGTAGATCGGATTTATATTGATTCACCTGTTTACAGCCTCCCAAGAGCTGGGATTACAGGTGTGCACTACCATGCCCAGTCTCAGTGGCTGTCTCAGCTTGCCCTGGGGGCAGGGCTGGTGTGGCAGGCCCAGGGATGGAACCCCTGACCCCTGAGCCTGCTTGCAGGTGCTTTAATTCGCTGAGCTATTTGGCCTGCCCTTTGGGCTACATATTTTGGTCTGTCATAGGGAGAGATGGTTTCTAGGAGAGTCCAGTCTCCAGCATATACTAAGGTTTACTTTTTGGAGGGAGCAGGTGAGTGAGTCCCTGGTCTCAGACTCTCCACGCAAGGTGAGAAAGGCAGTGTTGTCTTCTCTTGAATCTTTCCTTAACCTGGTAGCTGTAATCTTGTTTTTTTAAGTGAAGCCAAATAGATAATAATTTTTATTCTGCCCTCAGTTTTCGGAGTGAACATGGTGAGGAGGCAGGAACTTTCTTTGAAGCTAATGAAAATGGGACTGCCCGAGTTCTGTTCCTGGGTAGGGCTAACTGTAGGTACAAAGGAGTCTGTGGGTATAGTTAGGGGCGAGTGGCTCAGATCTCTTCTAATACTGCTGTTAGGCAAGCACACTCTTTGAGAAAGAGCAAGCCATCCTTGTGGGGGACCAGTGTGAATGGCAGAGGTTGTAAAAAGAGGGTTTACCTGAGTAGAGGTTACTATTAGCGCCTTCAGGACTGGCAGGGTCAAAAGAATCAGCACATTACCCCAGAGACAGAGATAATCCTTGTGTGTTGTGCCAGATGCCGCCGAATCTTAAGCAGAGTTTTAAACCAAAATGATGTGTAGTTGGCTGCCTTTTCAGTTAATTTTTGCCAGCCTTGGTAGAAGGAGGTAAGACGGTAATCCAGCTTGTTCAGTAAATATTTTCACAAAATAGTAAATATATATTAAAACACTTAGAAGATTTATAAAAATTACATCAGGCATTCAGGGCATGTGATTATCTTTTTATTCATGAGATTGCTTAGTGGATTAAGAAAAGAAAGTTGAAGCCAAATTCCTTGGGGGGGAGTAAGAATTGGTGGAAAAAGTTTTATAGTAGACGTTCTCTGACTGCCTGTTAAAAGGGCATTATGCTACTGATTCAGCTACCTGTAATGACTGTTTATGTAAAGTATAGAAACCCTCGATAAGATCACATTGACAGATGAGCATAAGTACTTTTAAAGATTGGTTTTGTACACAGCTCACTACTTTTTCTCACCGTGAGGAGCCCGAGTACCCTGTCAGAGTGTGTTCAGATGGCGATGCCAGGCAAAGAAAACCTGTGTGATCTTGCATAAAGCTCAGTTATTGCTGCCAAATACTAGCTGTCAGATTTTAATAAAGCCCTCTCAGTACAGGAAAGTACGGCATTTTATTCTCTCCTTTGTCCTACTGGGAGGTATAAATATACGGTGCAATTAAGTTTGGATACCATCAATCACTTTCATGGTGTTTGCTTCAAGCTTTCAAACATAAACCATTCCAAATCCCATTTAGATTAAAACTCATGGGTAACACCAGTCACTGGGATGCTGAGGGTATGAACTGTATAGTTTACACAATGTATATTTGAAGGGCATCTTTATCAGAGATAAAGTTCTTCTCTGACAGGCCGTAACATCTAGGTTTTCTATGGGTGTGTTAATCTACTGCTTCTTCTCTTCACTGTTTGCTTCATGTACATCGTACGTTTAAATTATTGACTAGACACCGGGGTGCTGTATTTGACACTTTCTCTTCCACTGAAGAGGGCTGGATTGTGTCCTAGCGGGCAGATCCCTTTTTGGTAGATCACCTTGATCCTTTGGGTTGATTTTAGGCTTTCTTCGGTAGAGTGTGTGAATCTGTGTCTGTTGTCCTTAGACTAACAACACAAAGCTTTGTCCTTGGATGCTGTCCTTATTTCTAAGATGGGACTTTCCAGGGGCTTCGGTGGAAAGTGTGAAGGGTGTACCACGCCCTGGGGTGCTTGTCAAGCTCTTCTGATTTGGCAGGCCTAGGATTCTTCTGCCTGGGGTTTTAAGCCTTCTAGTTCTCACTTTCTCTTGGATTCCTGAATCTGTTGTCAAGCACAGGCAGCAGTCACCGAAGGTTTGCAGAGTCCTGTGTGAAGCCAGAGTGACGCCTTGGGTGGCTCTGCCTCTTCTAGGCTTTCTCCTCTCAGATCCCAGCTGCTCCACAGCCCCTGATTGCGTTGGCTCCTTGCTAGGTGGGCATCTAGCTGCGGGCGCTCTCCCAGCTCTGCTGTGCAGGCTGGGGCAGCACCAGGGTGCACATGACCTACATTTTGCCCCTATTCCATCTGGTTTCTATGTGCTGCTTCCTGATGCCTTTAAGACCAAATTTTGCCCACAGTTCATAATTGTCATGGGCAAGCAGCTTGGTCTGATGTGAGTGACTTTGCCATTATTTTTAAGGATGAAAATTAGAATTACAAGGACTGGCCAAACAGCTCAGTGGATTAAAGTGCCTGCAAGCAGGCCCAGAGGCCTGGGGGCTTGATCCTGGGCCTGCTGGGCAGGCCCCGCCCTTGGGGCATGCTAAACCGGCAATTGAGGCTGGGTGTGGTGGTGTGTGCCTATAATCCCAGCACTTGGACAACTGACAACTGTTTTTTTTTTTTTTTTTTTTTTTTGTGGAACCGGGGATTGAACTCGGGCCCTTGCACTTGCCAGGGAAGCATTTATTCCACTGAGCCATCTCCTCGGCCATCCCAGCGCTTGGAAGGCTGTAAACAGGCGGATCACTAGGAGTCCTTCTAGTAGTGAGACCCTGAACATCCTGTAGACCCTTCCCTAAAATATAGGAAGAAAAAAATAATTACAGAGAATTGTCTATGCTCCACGTAAGAGGTTCGCACTAGGAGCTCCCAAGGCACCTGTGGGTGGGCGCTTGCCCTCGAGACTTTGCTCCTTGTCTGTCTAGCAGTGACATTTTGTAGTTTATCCTTATAAATATAAAAAGTTATAAAATACAAGCTTGTGTCACTCTATCTAAACCTTGTCTTCCAGCTGTAATAAACATTACACATTAACAGCTAACAGCTTTCTTTGCCAGTTTAAGAAAGTACTGTTGGTGGCCCAGGCCGCCTAAATCCATTGAAGAAAGTTGGAGCGTTTGCCTTTGTTGTTGCCTTGACAAATTTAGGCAAGATAGTAGACAACAGAGACGCTGAGCTTCCTGAGTGCAGTGTGACCAGCATTCATGTCAAGGCGGTGCTCCCCCAGCAGGCATCTCTGAATGTCGTGGCTGCCGCAGCATGCGCCTTTCATCACCCTTAGCGTCAGTGCATTTGGTGCTGCGCAGGGGTGTGTCAGATCAAAGGCGGACACAGGGAAACTAGAACTGTTAAGCCACCTCTCTTCTCTGTTGAAACTGGTTCTGCCAGCCTGGTTCTTTCATATACGAGTCCCCTGGTTAGCACGGCATCATATATTCAGTTTTTCTGAAGAATGTTGGCAGAACGGGGCTGGGGAGATAGCTCAGTGGAATAAGCGCTTCTCTGGCAAGCGCAAGGGCCTGAGTTCAATCCCTGGTTCCAGCAAAAAAAAAAAAAAAAAAAAAAAAGAACGTTGGCAGAAGCCTGGGCATTTTTTCACATAAAATGAAGAGTGCTATCTTTTGGCTTATTAAATACCTTTCATAGAGTAATTTTTAAAATGTGATGGTTAAGGATTATTAATTTGAGTTAGTTACTGCCCTCTGTTTATGCATGCCACATGTAACATAGCTCAAGTCTGGGGTGATAGCTGTAGTTGTTAGATGTTCTTGTGTCACTTCACTTTCTGGAAATCATGGACTAATTGCCAGGTTCATTGACCTGCACTTTTTCCTTGGAGGCTCCCAGAGAGTGCCTCTAGGGCATTGCAGAGTCGGATGTGAACTAGCTGCCGGTGCTGTGGTGTGCTGTGCAGAAGTCACCCATGACCAGCAGAGCTGGCCCGGGGAGGAGAGGGAGGTGTTTCCCTCCAGAGTCGGGTAAGGGGGTTGCCAAAAAAATGTGATAAGATAATACTATTCTAATTTTATAGAAAAAAATGAAATGAAGGCAGAAATGCTGGGAGAAGTATCAAACTTTGAGGCCAGTATTAGTGATACTTTCCTGAGCACATCAGAGCTCCTGAAAATGTCCTCCCGGTGATGTGCAGAGGATGCGGGTTTTAGGCTGCATTGGCCTGAGTCCCAGCTCCTGTCAGCTGTCAGATCTTTGGCAGGTTAGTGACTGTAATGCTAAGCTAACATTTATTGAGCACATACTGTATGCCAAAATTTGTCCTGATTGGAGCTCTTTTATATTATTTTAGTTCTTGTAGAAGGTAGATAGTGCCCCTTAATTTTTACCAGTAAATGTATGAAAGGTCAGAAAGATTAAGCAATTTGCCAAAGATCACATAACATTTTATTTTATTTTTTGAGACAAGATCTCTCTATGTAGTTCCGGCTGGCCTTGAACTTACTCTGTAGCACAGACTGGTCTTGAACTTGAGGCAGTCCTCCTACTCAGCCTCGGTGTGCTGGGATTACAGGTGTGCCCCACCACACCCAGCTCAACCCTGTGCTTTCCTGTAGCTGCATGAGTGTGTGTGGCTCAGGCTTGGCTTAGGGTATGTTTTGAGAAGTAGCTTTTTGGCTTCAAAGCTCAGCATAGTTACTGGAAATGAAATGGAAGACAGAAGCAGTGAGGGAGGTGGGGGAGGGACGATGCTGCCTGTGAAAATGTTCCTTGGTAGACAAAGCTGAAGTGAAGAACTTGCAACATTATCTTTGCCCTTGTTGAAGATGAGCAAGTCTAGACTGATTTTATACAGCTGTGACATTGAGGCAGGTCAGAGTCAGTGACTCCTGGTATGTTGCTGCCAGTGGGAGCGTCACAGTTGTTAAATGTAACACTGTTTGCATAGTAAGTTACAGGTAGACGTGCACATGTCCTTTGGGGCTTTTTCTTGTGTAGGATTTAAGAGTTGGACCTGTTAACAGTACCATTCCCTAGTCTTTTAATTCTGTGTCCTGCAGTGACACACGTGTGTCCCTGAGGGGCGTGCAAGAGAACCTCTTTAAAACTCTTTAAAGAGTAGTTCTTTGAAGTGAACTAAGAGAAATAAGCAGTATAACTATCATATATATTATATATATATAAAGGTCTCTCGCTTCCTACCAGCGTGAAGTGACAGGGTCTCCCGAGTGCCTTTCCACTCAGCTGTACCCCTTAGGTTGGAGCCTTGTGAGCATATTCCAGTGTTTGGTGAAGTAGGAGAAGGCAGTTAGCTTAGCTCTGCCTGGATCCTTTTACCCACTTTGGGTAACTGCCAAGAAATTAAATCAATTAATTTTGGCCTGAGAACCTGGCATTAATAGCTGTGAGTTTAGCTAAGTTTCTTTCAGCACAGTCTCCAGGTTGACTATAATCCTATGTGAAATTTGTCTTACTGTTCAATTACGGCTTGTCAGCACCATTAATTTCATTTTTTTTAAAGAGAAAAAATCGAAACAAGATAACAAGGGGGTAATAATGATTCATGCATTGTGTCTTGTTATCTTTAAATGAGCTACTCAGTACAAAATATCAGAATTTAATTGGCTAAACGATATTAACACTAACCCTTCTTTTCCGTGAACTAAGAGAAATTAGTAGTATAACTATATTATATATATATATTTTGCTATTTCCTTCTTCTCTGCTCTGTTTCCTGATTCTAGTTTTTTTCCTTTTGAGGTTTGTTGAGGAGAAAATACGATGTTTATCCATGTACTTCTGGTTTATTTCCCTTACGAGTACGGTCTCTAATTGCATCCATTTTCCTATACAAGTCTTGTTTATCCTTCTTTATGGCTGAGTGCTACTCCAATATATAAAAAGATCACATCATTCCTATCCATTTCTTGGTTGATGGGCATTTGGATTGTTTCTAAGACTGAGCTATGACAGACTGTGCTGTTATGAACATGGGTGCATACATATCGCTGTGCTATGAGGTTTTTAATTCTTCTGGAAAGATAACCCAGAGGAGGTATACCTGGGTCAAATGGAACCTCCAATCCTAGCTTTTTTTAGGAATTTCCAAACTATTTTCCCCAGTGCTTGCACCAGGCTGCACTCCTGCCCACAGTGGAGAAGGGTTCCTTTTCCCCTACAGCCCCTGCAGCACAGGGGCTGCATAATCACCTTGTTACGTGTTGATTTCTTGATAGTAGCCATTCTTTCTGGGGTAAGATGGAATCTCAGTGTGTGTGTGGGTTTTTTTTTGTTTTTTTTGTTTTTTTTTTTTGTATAATTTATTTGCCATTTGTGATTCTTCAACTGAGAAGTGTGTATTCATCTCATATGCCCATTTTTGGATCGGTTCTTTAAATTTGGGAGGTCTGACTTTTTTGAGTTCTTTATATTTTCTCGATAGTAATCCCTTTGTCTGAGGAACAGCTGGCAAACATTTTTTTCCCACATTGTGGGTTGTCTTCACTCTGTTGGTGGTTTCTCTCGCTGTGCAAAAGCTTTTGAATAACATGAGATCCCAGTTGTTGATTCTTTGTGATAGTTCTGTGTGATGAGGATCTTATTCAGAAAATCTTTGCCTTCAAGAGTTTTACCCGTTCTGTCTTCGAGCAGATTTAACGTTTCTGTTTTAATATTTGGATCTTTGATCCATTTTAACACTGTTAATTTCATGTGGGAAGTTTCCCCTCTTCCTTCCTTCTTTTCCTAGAAATAGAATGAGAAATAATTTTACTCTTTTAGGATCCAGAGAAGCTTTAATTAAATCCTTCATTTTAATTTTGTTTATATGTGCCCTTAATCAGGGCCAGCAAAGGAGGGGTAGATACCAGAACAATAGCAATTCAGCTCTCTCAACATTGCCAGGCTTTGTTAATCTAGTGTAAATATGTGGATATGATGGCGTGTTTCACTAATGCCTGTTCTCAACATCCAGGACAAGGAATTTTGTATCATGGAATGAAATTCAGCGTCTTCTCCACTCCCTGTCATGTGTGCACATTGTGTGTGAGTGTAGGCGTGTGTGCACACAGGTGTGTGTTGCTTTCACACTTGTCTTATTTGCGTTTTACCTAATATCTCAATGTTAGTAAATTAAAATTTCTCTTGAGTTCCTCCACCTTTTCTAGGTCCTTTTTATCCTGTCAGTAACCACTAAGCACTTACTCCTCTATGTTCAAAAATATATTGCTGGTTGTCGTACTGGTACCATCTGAGTTCCTGTTGTTATTGTTTTTAATCTCTTTTTTAAAAAATTGGGTACAGGGTCTCGCTATGCAGTTCAGACTCATAGTGATCCTCCTGTCTCAGCCTGCCCAGAGCTGGGATTACAGGCATGCGCCACCACACCCAGTTTTAGGGCAGCACTATATGCCTGGAGGTTCCAGAGCCAGCACTGTAGGTGGTACTGGGGGATTGAACCCGGGTCCTTGAGCTTGCCAGGTGGGCACTTAGACCGGCGAGCTATCTCCCCTGCCCAAGTTTCTGTATTAATTCAGTGTCTTCTGTTTAAAATCTTTGCCTCTAGAATAGTTTCTGAGTTCTTTATGAAAAGGGCTTTAGAAAATAAAAGTGAAAGCAGAGAATAAAAATGATAGTATTTAAGTGACAGGCAGCATAACTTAGCATACATATTGAATGGGAATATTTTTTTCTTCACATAAATATCAAGAAGTCTAATGAGGAAAGAATCCGAATCTCATGTAGAATATCATTTGATATTGAATGTGTATAGTTCCAGGCCAGTTTCCTGTAGTTGCTATCTGTAGTTCTGTATATCAGACACTGAAGATTAGACTGCCTCTAAAGCACTGTGGAATTCACACTGTTCAAACAGAGGTTTAATTTTTATCACGCTGATAAGTAGTGAGAGGCTACTGTGGTCATCCTGCTGGGTCTTGGACAGAAAAGCCTGAGAGGCCGGTGGCAGCCTTCCTCACCCACAGGTGTACATTCCTGGTAGTGTCTGTTAGGGGGACATGGTGCCTCTCACACGCGTGCCTTGGTGGCTTCTTGCCATCTTTTTGGAGAGAGAGGGGTGTGTGTGTGTGTGTGTGTGTGTGTGTGTGTGAGACTTACCTTTCGTTGGTGATAATAAGAACTGTAGAGGAGAGTACATGGGCACAGGTTTAGCTGCTGTGGGACAGGAGACTAAGGTCAGGGTTTTGTTGCTCTATTTAGATCCTAGATGGCGAGTGTTCGGGGGGCTGCAGGAGCTGGAGAGATAGGAGAAGGAGGGCAGGAGACCCAGGGACTAGAAAGCTGCGCTATTTGCTGGAGTCACCACTGCCAATTTCTTCTTCAGTGATGTAGTATCCACACCTTTCCACATGTTGGCTGTTCTTTTCTGTCTCTTCGACGGTGTGTGAGGTTTTACCACATCTCTGTGTGGATTAACCTGGCTTCACGGAGACTGCCACATGATCTGAAAAGTAGTTTTGTTAGCACATGTTTTCTTGGAATCTGTAGTTTGGGGATGGAATGCACAGAGTGAAGGGTGAAGAGCCAAGCAGGACAGGAAGAGCGGGCAGCTGGTAGCAATTACCTTCCCTCCCCAGACCTTTCAGCCTTGACTATTGAGTCTCCTGCTGTTGCCAGAACGAGCAGCCAGGTAGGCTTGTGGCCACATTTTGCAAGGTAATTCAGAGGTTAGGCATGTGGGGCGGGGGGGAGAGAATGAGTTGGGACAGAGGGAGTGACAGACAAGTAGAAACACTATGACAGGGTCTGTTGTCACGTGCTACGTGGGTCACTGCTTTAGCTGAGAATTCAGATCTCTCATCCCCAAATTTCTCCTGCCCAGTGTCTCGTTGGCCAGATTCTGTTCATTTTAGGGATCCAGAGTAAGCGAGCATCTGCTGGCCAAGTCTTTGGTTACCCCAAATTAGCTCATGTGCTTTACTGCTCGTTTCCTCTGATTATATAGTACATTTCCAAACCCTCAATTATCCAGAATAAAACAGGTCTGCCTGTTCTGTGTGGAAAACATTTGACAGGGGTTAGGATTCTCCTGCCTGGACCAGTGCAGTTCCTCAGTCATTGAACTGCCTGTCCCTTTAAGATTTTGAAATGGTCATTCTTGTGTAAGCCAGGCACATCTCCTTGAGAAATTGAGGGCCACTCACCCCTTCAGAAACCTCAGTCATCTTGAAAAGTACTTCAAGAACCTCCTCGGTTTCAAGTTTTTCTCTAGTTCTATTTGTATGTAACGCTTGTGCTCTCTGATTCTCTGGCTCATCTTGCTGGAGCTCCTGTCCTTGGATTTCTGGATCAGTCTTAAAAAGTGGACAGAAATTGATTACTAATGAAAAAGTGACTCATTTCCTTCCAGACAAAGGCAGATGCTATCAGAGGTCATAATTAGTCTGTAAAGAAGGAAGCTCTCTAATTATGGGACATCACCTTTTCTTTTCTAAATTTTATAAGAATCAATGACAGCATCTTGACCTGGGGAAGTGAGTGAGACATTTACCCTGGGCCGATGTAGGAGACATAAAAATGAGATCTGGATAAAGGTCGGAGATAAAGTTCCTTAAATGGTTGATACTTTGTAAAGTTTAAATTTGGTAGTTCTCTGTCCAGGTCTTGCACATACATGCACACACACAACTGTGCACGTGCACATACCCCCAGTCATTCTTTGCCTTGTGTAATTTATCAGTAGGCCCGACTCCATAAGGACTGAAGTGTCTGTCACCACTCTGCAGGAAGAAAACAGGCTATCATGTTAGTTGGGCTGTTTGGGATAGATAGTATGATCTTTCTCTTTTAGGCTGAGGATTCTTTTCTGTCCCTTTATCTTGTTTAAATATATTGTTCCTTCTCTCTCCTTTGCTTGTTTTTCGCTTCCTCTAGGGATTAACTGGAAGTGTGGGTTGTGCAATTCATTTACATAAGCATCTGTTGATTGTGCTTGCCCTTAGAAGGGGGATAGGCCCTTTGAGGGGTGTAGAGGAAGACAGAAACGGGCACACAGGGCAGCCTCAGGGAGCCCAAGTTGAGGGTGCAGCACTAGCCAACACAAACGTTACGTACACTATGGAGGACTGACCCCAGGAAAATTACAAGCATGCTTATACTCTCGAGTGGTATTCCTGATGGGGGTCTAACAGCAAAATCCCTTTCCTCCCTCCCTCCCTCCCTCCCTCCCCCCCCCCTCCCCTTTCCTTCCTTTTTCCTTCTTTTTAATGTATTTGGTTGTTGCAGGGTTTTACCACATAGCTTAGACTCATGGTGATGCTCCTGCTTTCAGCCTCCCCAGCTCTGGGATTATAGGCATGTACCACCATGCCCAGTTTTGGTGGCCGGCTCAGTGTGCCAGGGGTTCACGGGCCGGCAGTGCATGTGATACTGGGGATTGAACCCAGGTCTTTGTGCTTGCCTAGGCAGGTGCTTAGACCACTGAGCTATCTCCCCAGCCCTAATTTTTTTGTTTTGAGGCTAGCGTTTCACTGAGTCAGTAAGTTGCCTGAGCTGGGCTTGAATTTGTGATCTTCTTGTCTCAGCCTGCCGGAGTCCTGGGGTAAAAGTGGTCAGCACCGCGCTGGCTGAAAACCAGCAATCCTAGAGCCATCACTCTTAGGGGGTTGAAGGGACTTTAGAGTGGACCTTCTCCAGTCATCTCGTGCTATGCATGGGGAGCCCGAGGCTTCACTTGACCAAGGAGTGCACTACCACGTGTGGTATAACTGATTAGAGCACGGAGTGGAGCTGCGAGCTGTGTCCAGCCTACACCAGGCACTCTAAGATTCGGCACTGTTTGTTCTTCTCCATGGTGCCAGCCCTCAAGGAATGGATGTGAGTGAACGTAGACATTGATAAGATCAAGATTGAAAAACAGAGCAAAAACCTGAGAGCCTTGCTTGAATGCTTGAATTTTTGTTTTTGCTTTTCATTTTATTAATACATGTTCGCAGCTCGTGAGGTTGGCATCTGTCTCTGGTCGTAGGTGCCTTGATTCTTCTCTCTTGCGCTTCCTTTTGCCAGCAGCCGTCCCCCTCTGCCTGCGGATGCCCTTTCCCCATCCTCATTATTATCGCTATTATTCTTAGTTCATGTTTACGACATACGCTATTTACAGTTGCTGTGGGTATTTGGTACAGTACATGACACAAATTGTTTTGCTTCCCTTTTCTCTCCCCTTTGTGCTCTTGGATGACTTCCCAATTACAGAAAGGTCTACTCTTGTTTCTTGTCCCACTCTTTTGTTTTGCTCTTTATTTGTACTTTGTGTTAGAGGAGAGAAGTCATAGTTTTTCAGGTTGTGTGCCTGATTTTATATTACTTAACATTACATTTTCAAGGTGTATTTATTTTTCTGCAAATGTTTCAATTTTTTTCTTCTTTATGGCAGTTGAAGTCCTCTATTTTTTTTTCTTGCAGTACCAGGGATTGAACTCATGACCTTGCGCTTGCCAGGCAGGCATTTATTCTACTGAGTTATTTCCCGGGGGCCAAAGTTTTCCATTCAGAAAATTCCTTCCTACATCTGTAACTTCAAGAGTTTTACTCATTTTATCTTCCAGTAGGTTCATTGTTTTGACTGTTTAGATCTTTGATCCACTTTGATTTTAGAGTAATGCCCGATGTAAAAGATGATTCCAGCTTTAATCCTCTATATGTGGGTAGTCAATTTGCCCAGCCCCTTTTAGGAGGCTGTCTATACTCCAATGTAAGTTTTCAGCCCTTTTGTCAGAGATCAAATAGATGAATGTGTCTGGGGATGTGTCTGTGCTCTTGATTTATAAGTTTTTTTTATGCCAATACCATGCTGTTTTTATCATGATAGCTTTGTATCATGTTTGAAGTTGGGTATTGTGATGTCACTTGCTTGGCTCTTGTTGCTCAGGATTGCTTTTGCTCTTCTAGGTTTCTGCTACTTTCATGTGAATTTTAGGATTGTTTACTCTAGTTCTGTAAGTAATACTGTTGGTATTTTGCTTGGGATAACATCAAATCTGTGTATCAGTGTTGAGGGGAGAGTTGTTCGGACAATATGAAAAACCTTAGGATTTTGGTGGGTTAGTTTGGAAGACAGAAAATGTTAACTCTAGCTGTACCTTTTTTACTTTGTAAAGTTTCATGAAACAAAACATTGTAGAAATTTTTTAGAGTCCCCCACAAAGGAGATCGGACCTATAGCTCCAGTGGCTCTTTGGGGCATGCCTGAATGGCTTCATATAATTTTAGAGATAAAATGAATGATAAAGTGATTGTTTGGTCTAGTGTCTTATTTTTAGTACATGAGGAAGTTGAGGACAAAGAGATAAAGTGGCTTGTTCAGGGTCTTGCTATGTAGTCTAGGCTGGTCTTGAAGTCACTGTGTTGTTTAGACTAGTCTCAAACTCCAGGCAGTCTCTTGTCCCCATCTCCTGGGTTCTGGGGTCGCAGCTATGTGCTGTTGTGTCTGGCAAGATTATATATCTAGTGGCAGAGCCAGTGCTGGTCCGGAGGAAAGGCCTGTGGGCAGCCCCAGTCCCACAAAGATCTGGGGGCATCTTGAAGTCTTAGGAAATTTAAAACAGAATCTTTTATTCAAATAAAAGAAACCAAGCTCATACAAATTGAGTATATGCATATAATATATAGGGGAGCCCTGGGTAAATATATATTAATATATAAAATAACTATTATTAATAGAAATTATATATATATATTTTTGTATAAGGCTGCTATATGTTGTGTATGTATTATATTTGTCCAAGGCTGCACTACAAACATCTTGACTGCCCCTGTGCAGGATTTTTAGTAGGAAAACTGTGCAGGAGAATAAGTCCATCACAGTCTGCCCTGCCCTGGTGCGGCTTGGTAGGTGCAGCCCCCAGTGCAGGCGTGAGTGGGGATCGTGTTCTGGTCTCTGCCATTTTGCTGCTATTTTATTTACTTGGGGGGATTTGATTTGAGCTTCTGTTTGGTTAAAGTACAGGTCTGGCCTGGGCCATTTCGCTCAGCCTTCACAGGGTTTGTTTTCTTGGTCCCTCCATCTATTAGGATGTAGATATGTGCTCTGTATTCTCCGAATGTGTTGTCTGCACTGTTTTTTCCTCTACCGGGACTGAACCCATGGCCCTCTCCCTGAGCTACATGCAGTCTTTCTAAAATTACTTTTTTTTATTGAGAAATTGAGATGGGTCTTACTAAGTCACTAGGTTCTCTTACCCTTGTGATCCGCAGTCCTCAGCCTCCCAGAATGCTGGGATTATGAGTAGACTTGAGTGGGTACTTTCAGCACAGAGTGATGTTTGGTATTTAATTTCTGTAGTATGGAAAGTCATACATCCTTGTGGCTTTTGCTTTTTTTTTTCTGTATTCCCCCTGCAAGAACCAACTGTCTGTCTCTTAGGTTATGGTCATATATTTTTTTTTCTTTTTTTTAAATATT
>NW_004524833.1:1864630-1983856 GCF_000260255.1 Octodon degus | reverse complement strand
TGTGTGTGTGTGTGTGGCCAGCTCAGCCCACCAGGGGGCGGGGCTGGCTGGCATGTGGTACTGGAGGATTGAACCGCGGTCCCTGGGCTTTGCCAAGCTTGTTTCAAGTAGGTGCTTTAGACCACTGAGCCATCTCTCCAGCCCCGGTCATATATTTTTAAGAAAAGTGGTAGTAGTAAGATACCACATTAGAGTTAGACATCATAATTTTTTTGGTATTTCCACTATTTTTATCATTTTTGGTTTTATTATTTTTAAAAATTTGTTATGATGCTGAGGATGGAACTTAGTATTTTACATGTGCTAGTTAGGCACTTGCTCTGCAGCTTCAGCCCTTATACTTGGTTTCAGTGTTGACAGTGATGATCCTTTGCTTGTTGGGTTGCCTCTTTCTCTCTCTCTCTCTCTCTCTCTCTCTCTCTCTCTCTCTCTCTCTCCTCTTTCTTCTTCCTCTTCCTCTTCCTCTTCCTCTCTGTCTCTGTCTCTGTCTCTCCCCCTCCCTTTACTTGACCATGCTGCGCGGCACAGGCGGATCAGCATATTGGAGGGAGCCATCCTAGACTAACCTCTGGACTGCCTTTTTGCAGTTCATAATAACTGCTCCTAATGTCACCTAATTTCTAATGAACAAAGAAGTTGCTTAGCCTGCCCAGCAAGCTCAAGGTCCTGAGTTCATCCCTGGTAATAACAATAAAAAAAGAAGTTACCTAAATTAAGTGAGCAGGGCCCTGGCCCTAGCTCAGGTCTTTAAGTGGCTGCTTCCACAAAGCTGTCAGCCTCAGGTTGCTGGAGTTCGAACCTCACACCTCTCCAGCTGGCCAAAAGTGCCCTGAAGGCATTCGAGGAACAAAAAAAAAAAACCACCTTATTCCATAAATTAAGTGAGCATTTGAAAGCATTTTGTCTTCGTATTCGGTACTTTAATGCTTTTCTGCCCTTAGAGCAGGGGTTGGTTCTTTAAGTGCTAAATAGTGATTTGGGTTTTGCTGACTAAAAGGAAAATTGAAGGTCTTAAATAGATATTACTGTTTCTATTTAAATGGCAATTTTTCACTTGAAAAATGTGAAAGCGAGCCAGGTATGATAGAGGACTATAATCCTAGTATGCTGGGACACTGAGGCAACAGGATCACTCGTTATGGCCCAGCCCGAGCAATTTAACAAGATATATAATCTTTCCAGACATGACAGCACACACCTGAAAGCCCAGAACCCAGGAGGTGGGGATAGGCGATCACCAGGAGTTTGAGAGTAGCCTAAAATAAAAATAAGAAAGGCCTGGTGATGTAGCTTGGTGTGAAGTCCCTGGGTTCAATCCCCGGTGCCTTTAAAAACAGTGAAAACCAGTTATCGCTCCTGAGGTGACAATAGAAAAGCAGGCGGCCACAGATTTCATCTGAGGGTGGCAGTGTGGCAACCTGCCCGAGGCACTGAGAGCCACTTAAAAGGCTTTATGTTCTTCTGAGGGGAGGAGTAGAGACTGCAAGAGCCATTCTTTTTTGAAGGTTTATTTTTCGATTGCTGAATGAAATTCTTGGAACGAATTTTCTGAAATTGAAACAGTGATTCGTATCTGATTCCTTCTTTATTTTCAGTTGGGTCCTCTTGCCTATACTGGAGGCTAAGGCCAAAGCTGAGATCCTGCCAAGTTAATGAATAATAATTAATAAATGAAAACTACATTTTTTTCTTTGACAATTATGTTGTCATTGGCGTAATAATAGTAGATATTGTCAATTGTTGTAAACATCAGGAAAGTAATCATTTGTATGGGTAGGTTTTGGGAGCGGCTGTTTTGATCATGATGACTTTAGTAATTGCATTTGCTTTCAGAGGTTTCTAATCTTGAGGAAAACAGATAAACCCTGTCCCAGGAGTGGGGTTGGTGCTAAGTTAGTGCGTGTATTCAGGCATGGGCCCCGGTGTGCCGCACCTCGTGGGCACTGCCTAGGAGTTTGTGGGCTGTGCTGCTAGATTTGGTTTAAGAATGTAGGAGGATGGAAAATAATTACAGAATTGTAGTTTTAAAGGAGTCTCTGTAGAGTCTGGTTGTCTGTTTTCTGCACTTTCTCACTGGACCTCCCCTGTTGGCTTGTGGGGTTTCATTTTGTTCCCATGGAAGTGTCGATTTGATTTCATGCTGCACACCGAGCACAGACAAAGGGATTTCTACAGTAGAGGAGCATTTTATTTGTAGGACACCTGGTTTGGAATGTGCATTGATAATGCTAGTGTTTATAGGAAATTCCTTAGTCCATCCAGCCAATGTCCATCCACACCTCAGTGCCAAGTCTAGACTAAGAGCTACTTTCTGTGTGCTGTCTCACTCCCAGTTTTTATTATTACCACCCATTGCCCAAAGGAACTTTTAAAATTCTTTTTTCCCTAACCGTCTTCATCCTGTGCAATTTTAATAGCATTGATGTATGGATATTGTTTATCTTGTTTTTTTGGAAGGCCAGAAACCATCTTATGTATATGATTGTATTTATTTATTTTATTGGCAGAACCGGGGATTGAACTCAGGCCCTTGCGCTTGCCAGGGAAGCGCGTATTTCACTGAGCCATCTCCCTGGCCCTGATTCTTTTTTTTAAAACTCTGATGAGCCAGTTTTCTTCCCTTTTGGTTATGGTTCTATGTTTTAAGGGAAATAGTGTTTTTTGTTCTGTTTTATTTTGGGCTTGAACTAAAGTTAGACACCATTATTTTTGTTCCATGATGTCTACCATTTTTACTATCTCTGATTCTAAAGCCGTTAAAACAAGCTTTCTTATAGTGTCTGAAGGCATTCTGAAATTACATTTTCCAACTATTCATGAAAAAATGTTGCACTCCTATCTGAGTGATTTTTTTTTTTCCTAAGAGGAACAATGTATTCAGAATCCACAAAGTAATGCTTAATTTTTTTGTCTTTTTTTTTTTTTTTTTTTTTTTTTTTTTTTTTTTTTTTTTTTTTTTTTTTTTTTTTTTTTCGCTTTTAAAGTTTGAAAAATGCAGATGTTTCTTACACCTACTCCTACCTTGAGGTTTGGTTTGATATGAATTGAGTATGATTATTTTTGAACTAATAATCCTTTCAGGTCATACTGAGAACTTTTGGAATTGTGCATTCGGATGTGTTTTAGACTTCAGAACCTCGGAGGTGGTCACTCACTGCCCCTGGGTAGAGAAAGCAGGCTCACATTCCCGCACATTTCTTCCTAGAAGTCTTACTTAAGTTTTGCTGCCGCTCTAAACATCCCAACAGTTCATGGCATTGAGGCCACTTTGTAGGATTTCTGTCACTCAGGGCTGTCGGCCCATAGTGGTTCATGTTGTTATTTTATCACAGACTAATAAAAATGCAGGAGGGACTGAAGACTGTGTGTGAGAGATAGCACATTGTGTGCCTTTTATGTGCCTGTTAGCTGACTTCATATTTGTGAGAAAAATGTAATTAAAAAACCAATCTACTCCATATGTGGTTGGCCCACTTGAATGGCTTAGGGGTGAGTAGGGGTTAAGAAGTATTCTATATGTCAGGAATCTTAATTAGTTTTAAAAATCCTTTGGGTAAATAGCTCAACCTATTCCTTCCCAAACTTCAAGTGTTATTGAAGTCTTTCTAAGGTGCGAAGACTCCAGCAGCCCTTGCAATTTGCCCTTTGGCATCTGTTAAGGATATCAGCAGTGCATAGTTCAATGCCTTCCGCTTGCCAGTCACTGTGTTAGGCAATGGGGATATAGTAATTAATAATTCTTGTCCATTGGGGAACATAAATAATCATAATAAAGGTTAATGAAAGATAGGATATGTCAAAATTGTGCGAACGTATAGCAGGCAGGTGTGACTGGGGAGTTTCCCAGAGGAAATAGCACTTAAACATAGGCCTGAAGGAATTTTAGGGTTTTGCTATGAGGGTGGGGAGAAGTATCTTGGGCTATGCAGCATGTGTGGAGGGTGGAGGGGAGCTGTTTGCGGGAAGGAGCTGAGCTTGGCAAGCCTGCTGGGTGCAGGAGAGAGTCTCCAGATGGAGCCATTTTCAATGTATTCAGTACAGGGCATCACATCGACATCTATTAAGAATTCAATTTGTAGCTACATGGGTGGAACTTGAGACCATACTCATGGGTGAAGTAAACCAGACACACGTGTGTAAATAGGGGATTATCTCTCTGGTGTGAGAAACGGAAAATGTAAATAAGAGCATAATTGTACACTAGATATTGTGAAATAGGAAGAAACTCTTCAAAAGGAAAAGAGAAATAAGAGGGGGAGGGGAAAGGAAGGAAGGGAAAGAAGAAGCAAGGAAAGAAGGACAAAAGTCGAGCTTGGTGAGTGGGTAGGGGTAGAGGGTTTGAGAAGGGGATGGGAATAGGGAAAGAAAAAGAGGAATCGAAACTTCTCATGTATGCATAGACATTCCCTATAATTAATGTGGTCATTATGTGTACTTAAATTGTACCAATGAACTTAAATTTAAAAATTCAGAAATCATTTTAAGAGGTTGGGGTATGCCTTGGGGTAGAGCACTTGCCTAGCACTGGATTCAGTTCCTAGCTCCTCAGTAGCATCATTTTAATAGACCTTTATGTTTTAATAATCATAACAACATCTGCGCACATTTAGTTACAGGCAAGAGAGTACCTAGCAGTATGGAGAGTGAACTTTCAGGGTTGCAGAGCCCTTCCAATAATTCTGCCAATCATATCTTGGAAACAGCTGACTTAATTTACTAATTTCTGCCTATTACTGTGAGGGGTAATTTCTGGAAGCTCATCTGATCTGGGTGTGTTTGTCATGTTTCAATCACAGGTAGATATTTTCTCAGGGTCCTGGATGATGAACTGTGGTAAGGTGCTGACTGTGTGCTGGAAGGCGCGTCTCTCGGCGCTGTCGTGTGCCCCTGCCCCGTCTTCTGGGCGACGCCTGTAGGGCTGGGCTCTCCGCTTAGCTTTGGAGCTCTGCGAAAGGGACCCACAATTCAAGCTGGTAGATAAGGGTGTTTGCAGAGTTTTGTGTCAATAAAGTGTGCTCTCCCATCGCAGTGAGTGGTTCCCAACTTCTCAGGCCCCAGTGGAGAGCAATGATACTGTCATGGAACAGCTTTCGCACCCGTGTAGCACTTAGCCTCTCTTTGGCTTGGATTTATCGAACAGTGTGTGTGTGTGTGTGTGTGTGTGTGTGTGTGTGTGTTGCTTTATTCAGGGAAGCGTAAGAAAACCTGAACACATGGAGCTCCAGAAGACAGTTCCCAGCCTCACAATTCCTCGTGAGGTCCTTTTCCTGTGGGAAACTTTCAATTTGGAAGCATTCAGCCTAATGTGGGAACCAAGATTAACATTTTCTGAAATACTTCCACAAGAAAAGCAGAAATGTTCTGTCCAGGAAGCTGAATTTACATAGTAGAAAAATGGGCTGTCTTGTAGTATTGGGTAGTCTTTGTGTATTAGTAGTGATAAAAAGTTGTGTGTGTGTGTGTGTGTGTGTGAGAGAGAGAGAGAGAGAGAGAGAGAGAGAGTTTGTATACTTGTCTGTTTCCTTTACATCAATCTAACAAGGCCCTAGAAAGTGTTTCACCACAAACAGCCGAGCTCCGAGCCCTACTCTCTATGCCAGTACTTTCTTACTTCGTTCTTTTCAGTTTTCCTTCTTGCTGAGTAAGCTATCAAGTTTCCTTTTTTGTTTTGTTTTTTTCAGAGGAAGAGAGTAGGGGTTGAGAGCCCGAGTGAAGAAGTCAACATGACCGAGCTGCTTTTGCTTTTTCTCCCCCTTTACAGGAAGTTAACTGGAAATCTTCGTGTTTAGTTGTTGTTGCTGTTGTTTATTTTTGTTTTAAAACAAAGTCAGTAACTAGTACAGCCCAGTGAGTTACTTTTACACAGAGTCACAGAATGGAAAGGTTGGCAGGCGGAGCATGAGACCTGGGACTGAAGTGCCAGGAGAGGAGGATGATGGAGCTTGCCCCGTGGCGGGGTCTGGATGCCAGCCTGGGTGTGGGACTGATGGTGGAGGCTCCGGGACCCCGCGCGGTGTGTAGCTGGGGTCTTGGGATTTGAAAGTTACGTAGGAACTTTCACTGGTTCCAGCTAGCTTCGGCTGTTAGCAGTTATTTTTATCTCCTTTCACAGGGGGCTGGGGGAAGGGGCAGGAAACCAAGCTGGCATTATGGTCACAGGAAAGAACAGGCTGATTTGGGGCTGTGTAGACTGCAGACCTTTGTTACTGACCGATGCTTAATTTGGTTTCTGGATTTTGTTAGCTTCCCCCTGCCCTCACCTCATTTACCTTAACGACAGCTTCCCCCCTCTGGAGCTCGGCTGGGGCAGGCTGCCACCAAGGACTGGGGGGCCGAGAGGCCCAGAGCGAGAAGAAAGTGGGTTGAAAGCAGAGTTCTGTTTAAAGAATTTTCTGCTGGAAACCAGCCCAGAGGGAGTAAAGAGGAGCTTTAATGAGGAGCAGCTGCAGGGCCGACACAACCCACATGAGACATTTTTTCCCCCTCCATTCCACATTCTGTGTAGTTTTTAAAAATCATGATTTTGAAATAGCTGTTTTATAAAGCACGCCTCTCCTTTTCTTCTTCTTGTATATAGTGGGATTTTACTTTTTTTTTTTTTTTTTTATGACCAAATCCTCACAGAAAAAAAACTACCAAAAGGGGGGAAAAAAACAAAAAGCCCCACTAAGGCAGAGCAGAGGCAGAGCCCTGGATGCAATTTAGGCTCGCCCTGCTGCTGCAGAGCTTTCCGTGCAGAAAATGAGAAGAGGGAACACTGGCTTTTATTTGGAAAAGGGGCTTATTTCCTGCTCAGACTTCAGTCATCTTGGAGCTGACAGAAGCTGCTACACTGTTTTAAGCTTTTCTCTACATGAGTGGCTATTCACTTAGGAAACTTGAAAGAACACATTTCTCCGTCCTCTATTACTAGGGGGACTGAAGCTGAGCTGGAGCCGCCGCCAGATAGGATGGAATTGCTATTCACGTCCCAGCTTCCCTGAAATCTGTGAAGGGGCTGCACATATAACTCAGGGTGCTGGTGACGTGAGAGTTGGTGTCTGGTTTTCATCTGTTCAGTGGTGTGTGTGTGTGTGTGCGTGCACACATGTGCACGTGCGCGTGTTATAGGTGTCTTTGCAGATGGAGTGCTTTCTAGCTCTGAAAAGTCCCTCATTTTTCTCTGTTCCACTCCCTCCTTGATGTCATGGTTTCTTGTGTGTATTTGAATAGTCCAAGTGGAAAGGTGGGCCTCTTATGTCAGAAATGGCAGACTTCTAAAGAAAGTCGTATCTGAATGAGCCTCGTAAGTAGTCAGAGTAGTTTATGGAATCACTTCATAGGGAAAAAGCCTTGCCCCTCCATTCTCATTCTCACTCGTTAGCTGTGTTCTTTCAGGATTCCTAAGCTAGGGAAGAGAGTCGAATGGAGATTGCAGAGAATACTTCAGTGACTGGTAAGTTCCCCACAGGAGGAAGGCATGACATTCATGTAGCTTTGGGAACAAAAGGTAGCTGTTCAAATTATTTGATTATTTGTGTGAAAACCGTTCAGCTCTTTGTTTCTAGCAGTAGCAGTCTTCAAACTTTATACCAGTAACTGAATGGCATTATAAATGGGAGAGGGAACTTGTGTGCTTAGCAGGTCATATTTCCAGCCACCAACCAAGCTTAAGTTAAGTTGTATCAAGCAGAGAGCTACTGAGCTCTTGTTTTCCCGTACGGTGTTACATCCCACTTCTACTTCAGGGATTGTAGTATCCTTGTGTTCTAGTGGGGCAGGGAAATGTGAAACTGAGAGATCTCATGCCTTGGGAAACAGGAGTCCTTTATTTCCGACCGTCTCACTTACCGATGACTTCTCTGCTGTCCCATGTCCATATTTCAGCTTTGTGGGGTGTGAAGGATAATCTGGACTCTCAGGAGTCTTAGGTTTGATTTGGCCGGTGTTCCACGAGACAGACCACAGTGTGGAGTTGGAAGGGGATTTTCCTAGCAGATTTGGATTGGGAGACTGACCTTATCCGTTATATAAAATTTAACCTGCTTTGAACCAGTTGCTTAGTGACATATGCAATTCAGGGAACCTGCAGAGGGCCTCAGGACATGCTCTTCCCCAGCAACTGTCTAAATGGAAGCTGAGAGAGGCATGGTGAAGACAGACCATTGCTTAAGTGAAGCCGAGCCCTTGGTTAGAAACAGTGATGATGAGGAGGGGTCAGAGGTGGGCAGGTGGGCTGGCGGAGACTTACTGAAAGAGCAGATGCTTGAAAGAAGCAAGGAAGAAAGCCAATAAATAGGCAACATCAGGTGGGAAGCACACTACCTCTCACTGGAATTCAGAAGATTTCTTTTTTAAATTTTTTTAGTAAGTGTTGACAAAATTGTGGAAGTAACCTGGAGTATTTAGGTTAGGATGGATAAGTGGTAGCGTAGGGCAGGTAAGAAGGGTCAGAGATTCTTAGATGTATGCTAGCTTCCAGGCGGAAGAGTGGCATGGTCGAAATTGTATGAAGGATTAGTAGTAGTGTTTCATTGAGGCATTTGCCGGCTGCTCCAACAGAGAGGTGGGATGGAAGGCTGGTACAGTTAGGGCGATGGCGCTGACCAAGGGGGTGCTAGTCTTTGGGGCGTGCTTTCAGTACGTGCTGTTTTATTAGTTCTGGGTGAAGGTGGGGCTGACTTTGTAGATGGTGCAAAGCTAGGGAATTTGCTAGGTTCACAAATGAGAGGCTTGAGGTCAGTTAGCTTTGATGTGTCGGATCCTGCAATAGGGGTTCAGGTCAGCGGGCTTCGGAGATGCGCCGCAGGGCTGGCCTTCTGTCGTCGCTGGCTGTGGTGTGTGAGTAGTCTGAGTGAGCCCCGGGTAAAGGTCCAGTGTGTGACAATTTTAGGATGCCAGTTCAAATTAGGAAGCATTTGCGTATAGGTGGAGAAAATATGGCATAAACGTAACTCATGGGGAAAGGATTTAGGGCTGTGGAGTTGCACATAACATTTTGTGGTTTCCAAGAAAGTAAAGGCTGCGCTCGGCAGCTCTTACACGAAGGAAGCAGATGCAGCGTTAGGTTGTGGTTGTGCGAGGTGGTGGTCCGATGCTGTGCTGCCTGTGCGAGGTGGTGGTCCGATGCTGTGCTGCCTGAGCCAGGACGTGTGGGCTGGATCCGTTTCTGTCTTGGACCCCATGTTTAAGAATCTGATGAACTGGAGTCATCTGTAGCTGTAAAATGCTTGGCAGGTGTTGATGTGGAGTAAATGCTTAACATCGTTGGTCATTGTGACTGTCGTTGTTGACATTTGATGCATAGAAGAGCCACTAAAAAGGTGAGAAAGCTTGGAGATCATTTTATACCGAGGAATAGTTTCATGATGAGTAATAATCCAAAAGCACCCCATCCTGGGGACAAAAGAACCCAGAGAGTCTACAAAAATGTCTTTAGATTATGCTTTTCTTTCATCATGTTTTTGTGTTTTGAGATGGGGTTTCACTATGTGATTCAAACTGGTCTTGACCTCACTATGTAACTTAGGTTGACCTGAAACTTGTGGCAGTCCTCCTGCCTCAGCCTCCCAAATGCTAGGATTACAGGTGTGCACCACCATGCCAGGCTTTGTCTTTAGATCCATGACAGTGTAACTGTAAGAGAAGCAGAAGGCTTGCTTGCTGTCTTATGTACTGGAGGACGTAGACGGTCAGTAGGTGGAAATTGTAGAAAACTTTTTTTTAAAAGTTGAGACAAATCACATAGAGGGCCAGCCAGATAGCTCAGTGGATTGATGTGTCTGCTTAGGCAGACATAGCGGGGAGGGGGGTTCAACCCCAGGTCTGCCGGCCCCACCTCCAGGGCTCGCTGAGATGTTGAATGAGACTGGGCAGGTGGTGCGCAGCTGTAATCCCAGCGCTTGGGAGGGTGAAAAACAGGAAAGATCATTACAAGCCCAATCTGTGTAGTGAGACCCTGTAGACTCTGTACTAAATACATTTTTTAAAAAAAGATATGTCATAAACATAACAAAATTCACCCTTTTAAAATGTATAATTCAGTTATTTTAGTGTATTTATGAAGCTTCAGAACCCACCTCTATTATCTAATTTCAAAACATCTTCATTATTTTCACAAAACCCTCCACCCCTTGGGACTCCCCGTGTATGTCCCTGTCTCCTTCACTCTTGCCAACACTGATCTATGTTCTGTCCATGGATTTGCCAACTTTGGGCACTTGAATGATACAAGCGCTCTTTGGAAACCAGTTTCTTTCACATAGCGTGATGTTTTTCAGGTCGTTCTGCACTGTAGCATTTGCCAGAATGTCATTACCTTTTGTGACTGAAGATTTCATTGCATTTTCATTTATCCACTCATCAGCAGATGGATATTTGGATTCTTTACCCCTTTTGGCTATTCTGAGTCACACCATGAGTATTTTTGTGTGGACATATATTTATCTTGTGTGCATGCCTCGGAGAAGCAGTGTAATTTGAAGACTGACGATTTCTGACGATGGAAAGGCTGAAGACTTTGTTGAAGCACTGAGCCAGTACAGTAGTTTACTTAAGAAATCCATGATGTTTACTGGGTGCTACCTGGTATTCTCAGGGCTTTGTGCTGGTATGAAACCCTACAAGGATACAGTTACTAATTCGGTTTTACAACAGTGAGGATTAGTGCTTTGTCCAAGATTATCCATTGAGCAAATACCGTAAATGGTGGAGCTGGGGTGGAAGTGCAGGTGGTCTGGTTGTAAAGTCTGCGCTCCTCTCTGAGGCACCTTGCTGCGTGCTGGTTTTCATTCAGAGACCTGTGATTGTCTTTTGGGGCTGCTTTGGCAATGATAGTTTCATTGGATAGAAATTTCCTTAGGGTACACCAAATCCTCAGGTGCTTTTATTCCAGGGGTTGTTGAGGCTTTTAGGGTGATTAGAACTTGTGTCACAAAGGAAAGCTGGTGTCTTTTAGCTCTTTGTAGAAGTTAACTAGAAGGGGAATACCTGGGCCAAATGTAATTGCAATTTAGTCTTTTGAAAGCCATACTGAGTTCTGTAAGGGTTGAAGTAGTTGGTATTCCCACCAGTGCAGAAGGGTTCCTTACTCCCCACAGCCTCACCAGCATTTTATGGTCTGATTGACCTTCTTTCTGGGGTCGGATGGAATCTCAGTGTTGTTGTAATTTGCGTTTCTCGAATGGCCAGCGACCTCAAACATTTCTTTATGTACTTAGTGGCCATTTGTTCTTCTTTTGGGAAGTGTCTGCTCCCTTCACTTGCCCAGTTTTGGTTGGGTCTTTTATTTTAGGGGCTAATTTTTCTGAGTTCTTTATGTGTGCTAGATATTTGTCTCCCATCTGAGGAGTAGCTGGTAACCCCCCTCCCCATTTAGCAGATTGTCTCTGCTATGTTGGATGTTTCTGGTTGTACAGGTGCTTTTAAATTTGCTATGATCCCTTTGTTGAGTGTTGGTGCTATTTCTTGTTGTACTGTAATGTGTGCAGATGCGTGTCTGTCCTGGTACAATTCACAACAGCTGAATCTTGGAAGCGGCCTATATGTCCATCAACAGATGAAGGGATCAAGAAAATGCGATGTTTCCACACCATGGAATACTACTTAGGAAGAAGGATAAACTTGGGTCATGTGTGGGGAAGTGGATGCACCTTGAGACCATAATGTTAAATTGGACTCACAGGCTTCAACATAGTGTGGCTTCTCTTACATGAGAAACCCAAAATAGAAAGAGCAGAATAAATGATAGCTGATAGGTGATAGGGAGACAGATTCCTCTCAAGTGGGAAGGACAGATCTGCAGGTGGGGGCAGGGAGGCGCAGGAGGAGAGGGGATGACAGAGCATTAGGATGGAGCAGCCCCACACAAGGAGTGTAAACTGCAAACGTGTACTAATAAAAAAAAAAAAAAAGGGAATTGTGTACATGAATGGTAAGTATTATAGGAATTCAGTTAACAAGACTTGTCCGGACATACTAATAAATCATATATAACTCAAAGGGATTAACTAAAAGTGCCTTTAAATTGTGAGTAGAAGCTTTAGAAAATTGGAGGAATGAGAGTTTCATGGGAAAATGATCTCTTTCCAAATGTTTAGTTTCAAGTATTGGCAGAACATACTAAGGTCGATATATGACTTTTAGAAAACTAAACATACAGGGCCCAAAGCAGCATGCTTTGCGTCTGTTTCATTCAGGGTGGTGTTTAAAACCAAGCACATAACTACAGCAGTGACACCAGAGGCATGGGAGAGAGGTGCACTGCCGCCGGACTTAACCTGCAAGGAGGCTGCGATGGGGGTGGGGGGCAGAAGAGTCAGCCGTGTAGACGGGACTCTGCCTGCTGTGTAATGCACAGGGAGTCACTGAAGTTGGGTGGTGGGGACAGATGGAAGGGAGTCCCGGAGCGGCCAGCAGTACTTCCTGCAGGAGAGGGAATTTCCTGATGGTGAAATCGCAGATGCAAGCACCAGGCAACAGGGAAAGGAAAGTCCTCGCTTTTGGAACGCATCTTATAGGCATTAAGGGTAGAGTCATGCTGCAGGAGGCAAGGAAGAGGTCAATGGAGGTGTTCAGCCACGGGTTTGTGTTACACATTGCTGTCCTCTATGGAGTTGCTCAGACGGCAGGTATCAGCATGCAGTTAGTCAAGGTGAAAATTCTACATATTAACTGCTATTTTCAAAATACTGGGGCCGGGGAGATGGCTCAGTGGAATAAGCGCTTCCCTGGCAAGCGCAAGGGTCTGAGTTCAATCCCCGGTTCCGCAAAAAAAAAAAAAAAACAAAAACAAAATACTGATGGAAGTGTTTAGTGCAGTCACCTCAGCCATCCTGTATATATACTTGCATGATTTTCCCTCCTTCCTTTTCCTCTATCTTTTCTCCTTTCTCTCATCTTTGTTGTTTAATCCTCAAGTTCAGTGTCTTTCAAAACTGTGAAACACTTCACAAATTTGTGTGTCATCTTGTGTAACTGTTAATCTGAGCAAAGGATCTGACATTAAAAATAAATAATATAACAACCATTGTTAATCAGCTATTCCTGATTTGAAGATCTATACCGTATATACCCAGATACAGCCTCCCCGTTTTCTGGGACTCTTGCATTGTTTGGCATAGTATGGGGGTAGGCCTCTGTGTCTCCTTGGCATGCCTTGGCCTTGTGGGGCTGCTCTACCCATGCCCTGTGCATTCCTTCTTCCTGAGCACATTTCTCGTAGTTGCCTGAATAGCTGGCCCCCCGCCTCTTTCAGATCTTGACACAGACTTTGCTTTCCCAGTGAGGCCTTCTCTGATTTTTTATTTAAAACTGAATTTTTTCTCCCTGTCCAGTCCATGCCCTCTCCCCAACCTTATCCCTTCCAACTTTTCTTTATAACATTTTCTTCCTCTAACCTATTGCATCTTTGATTAGCTAAATTTGTTTTTCTGTTTTCCTGCTAGAATATAACTCAATGAGTACAAGGTTTCCCCAGTGTAGTTGTCCCTTAGTACCTGTGGGGCACGGGGTCCAGGGCCCCTCACAGATACCACCATCTGTGGGTGCTCAGGTCCTGTGCCAGAAATCTCTACATTACTTAGAATGCCTAAATATAGCATAAATTCTGTGCACAGAGTTACTACATTTTTAGGGAATAATCACCAAACAGAAGCCTGAACATATTCCAAAGAGACTCAGTTTTTTTTTGCCTGATCATTTTTGACCCAGTTGCTGGATTCCGTGGATGTGGAACCTGTGCAGACAGAGAGAGCTGTCGGATGCCTGGCAAATAGTAGGCATTTACTAAGTGTTTGTTGCGGGAATGAATGAATATTATGAGTTTAATATAATATTCTCTTCATCACTAACATCGTTATTAATAAGCATATGGGAGCCTATTAATAGACTCCATAGATTTTCCTCCGCTCAGGGATTGGCAAGCTTTTTCTGTTAAAGAGCCAGCAAGTAAATATTTTTGAGGGCCATGTGGCCACACTGAAGTTGCTCCACTCCGCTGCAGTAGTCCGAGGCAGCGGCAGGCCATCTGTAAGCGAGCGAGTGTGGCTGTGTTCCAGGAGGGCTATTTATGGATGCTGAAACTTGATTTTACATAATTTCCAAAGGCTGCAAAGTATTCATTTTATTTTTTTCTCCAACCATTTAATAACATGGAAACCATTCTTAGTTTATCGGCTAAGGAGATGGGCAGTGGGCCAGTTAGACCCGTAATGTATACTTTGTCAGTGTCTACTTTCATTAGTTTCTTAAACATACCTTAGTCGAAATGTGTTTTTCCATGCTTGGAAGGGAACCACAATGTGAGCTAAACCTCCACAACAGATAATTCAAAAATTCTTCTGTTTAGTTCCAGAAACTTTAATGTTGTTCCATTTTTGTTTTCCTGGGAACTTTGTTTTCATTATGTGTTTGTGATGTTCATATTTAAATGAGTTTGCGTTCCTTCAGCAGAGGCCACATGGCAGCCTTGGGAGGGGTGTAATAGTTGAGCAGCAGAGCTGGTTAGAGCCCACCCAAGTTTAGAAGATTGCCATTATTTACAAGGTGAATAATTCCCATATGGGAGGATTAAAAGTCATCAGCCAAGCCCAATGCCCAGAGGACTGTCACTGTAAATGAGAATTGTGTTACAGTTTTTAACATCATCCATAACACATTTCATGAGTATACTGCAAGTGCTTTTAATAATGTCACTCAGGGTTAATTTTAGCTGTACCACTTTGGTATTCTTTGCTCCTAAAAAGCAAAAAAAAAGAAAAAAACAACAGCAACAAAAAAATCCCCACAAAGACCAAAGAACTCCAAAATCTCAAAACAGAAAAAAAAAAGTCTTATCAAATCAAACTGTGATTTAGATAAGGTATCACATTTTCCTCAGTAAGCAGGAAGAGAAAAATGTTTTTCATTTGCCCAAGTTTTTGCTACTCGTAAGGTTTTTCATGTTCAGTTTTCACAGCAGGGCTGTGGTGCGGAGTGCCGTGGTGACTGTGCGTGTGAAAGAGCTGGCAGTCGGTGGCAGTGGGTCATGTGCCCAGTCAGAGGACGAGGGTTCCTGACCAGAGCTCTGCACGGCTGAGGCAAAGACTCCTTCCTCACTGTTGGCCTCAGCCAGTTCCTTGCTACAGACCCTGCTCACTGCCTCTTCCTTTCTTTTATGACCTATTTATTGATCAAGATGCCCAGAGCCCTTGCTGCTGTCCTTCTGCTAGGCTTACAGCGTGCTGCACTGGACACGGGGGAGCAGGCTGTGGCTTGGTATCTCACCAGCACTGTAGCCATTCCTGTGGCTTTCTGCCTTTGCCATCTCATCTTCTGTGTGATTCTTCTGAGCATGTTCTGCCCTGGTCTGCTAGGAACTGGCCTCCTTCTTTGCTCTGTGACTTTGATCCTTAAAGACCTCACATGATCCAGCAACAGCTAGTGGGACGTCTTGGGTATGTTGGCAAAGCAAGGGAAGAATCTGGCATGACCCCAGTGCTTCCGGACCCCAGGGACTGAGCCTCAGAAGATGACGGGAGCCGGTGTGGAGGGACTAGATTTAGAGGGTTTTGCAGATGTATTTTAGTTGAGATGGTGGTGGAACCTCGTTGGAGATTCAGTTGTGTATCCTACAAAAAAGTAAAATGGTGAAATCAGTTGAATCCAAAATCTGGGACTCCAGCCAAGCAGCAAATTTATAGTCAGAACCAAAGTCCTCGTGTTCCTTTTAAATACTTCTTAGGGATGCAGTTCATACAACTTCATTATGAGAATGGAGCCTTCTCAAGCAATTTTGAAGTTGTATAGAAAAAATTGTTATAAATAGTACCCACAATTTGGAATGATTGAGCATCTTGTGAATTGAGAGTTGCCATATACAAATTCCTCAATGTCTCAATGTGGAAAATATTGTAGGATGTTACTCTTCAGTTATTTCTTTTCTTCACTTTGGTATAAATACAGGACCTTTGATACTTTGTTATTTTAATTACATTTTGTGCCTTTTTATTTGCTTAAAAAAGCCCTGCCACTTACATATTTACAAATATTAGGACATTCCTCTTGGATCTTTTCCCATTCCTGGACCTCCTTCCCCTTTCTGTTACAGTCTCCATCGTCTGGTTGTAGCCCAAAAGCTGTGTACAGGCACACTGGTGTTTCGGTGGAAACAAGAGAAAGAAGAACTTACTATTTCTTGATATTTAAGTGAGGAATAGCACATGGGGTCTTACATATTTTAAATTGGAGGGTCAGAGGCTTGGTCAAGCCCATGCATTTTCACATAAACAACTTAATCCTATCCAATGGTTTAGTCAGAATGAGAAAGCAAATTAATTTAAGTAGAATATGAACAATACATGCCTAAAGGGACTGTTTCACCATCCCAGCCGATGCCTACGTAGGCACGGCTCTGTACACTGCCTTTGAGGAAGGGTCATGCTGACTGGCTGTGGCGGACCCTGCTGGATAGTCCACCTACCAGACCCAGACAGACCCTGAAATGTGTGGTTAAGTTCTCTAAGTACTCCTTTTCCAGTAGTGATGGGGCTTGCAGATCATACCTTTAATTCTCTTGATTCACAGCTTGCTGAGTCCTTGAATAGATCACATTGTTTTACTGTAAATTGTCGGGGTTACAGAAAGTCAAGAGTTCTAATGGACTCCTCTTTTTCCATACAGATGTCCAGAGGGCTTCTTGGGAGAATATTGTCAACATCGAGATCCCTGTGAGAAGACCCGCTGCCAGAATGGAGGGACCTGCGTGGCGCAGGCCATGCTGGGGAGAGCTACCTGCCGGTGCGCCCCAGGCTTCACCGGGGAGGACTGCCAGTACTCGACCTCTCACCCCTGCTTTGTGACTCCTCCCTGCCAGAATGGAGGCACCTGCCACATGCTCAGCCGGGATACCTATGAGTGTACCTGCCCAGTTGGGTTTACAGGTAACAGAGGGGACCCTCACCGTGCTTTGCCCTCTCAGCAGCTATCTTTGTCTTGAATCTTTAGGTTTTAGGGTTTGGTTTGAAAGGGTCCTCCAACTCTGTTGCACATTTAGCGTTATGATAAAGAATGAGAATATTCTGGATGCTGCCCACAGGCTCCTTTTAAGAGTTTTAAGAAGCCGAGAAGGAGAGAAAAACAGAGAAATACCTGGATATACTTGAAAACTTACAAGTGTATACTATGTGTGTTTGACCTCAGGACTAGAGGTCAGACTTAATCCACTAAAGGAAATACACGGTCACTAGGAGAAAAGGCTGTTGATGCTGCTGATTTTTCACTTCTTTAAAATCGTCTTGAGCTACTGAGAGCATGCTGGCTTTACTGGCTTTCTGAACTCTTGCTTGTTCCTCTTTTTCTCTCCAGTGCCTTCTCCTTATCCACTAAATGTTTGTGTTCTCTGGAACACTTTTGAGCACTGTCCCTGTTCTCCCTGGGGAATCTGGCCGTCCTCAGTTGCTTCGTTGTCTCCACCGGGTGCCGACGCCTCTCACAGTCATGCCTTTAGCAGTGCCCTCGCCAGACGCTCAGGCTCACCCTTCTGACTGCCTCTTGCATGCTCTCCTCAGGGCTTCTGTAAGCACCTCAGATACAGCATGCTGATTAAGTGAGGGACCCCTGTGGGCACTTCATGCACCCCGCTGGAGCTGCTCTTCCCTGTCCTCACCCGCTGCAGCATCTGTTGTTAGTCCTGTCTCTAAATTACGTGCTATCTGTCCATTCCTCTCCACTTCCTCTGCCTGTTGTGTAGCTGGGGACACCAGTACATTTCACCTGGATTCCTGAATTAGCTTCTTGGCTTCTTAGGATTGTCCTCTGTCTCCCTCACCTGTAATATTGTCACATCATTAGTTATAAATGCAAATCTTGTAACATACTCACTTGCTTATGGTGTCTCATAACATTTCCTCGTCCACAGAATAAATTGTGACCTCTCTTATTTGGCTTCTGTGGCCCATCAGAATCTAGACCGTGGTGTGCCTGTGGCCTCGCTTCTGCACAGTCTGATCACGCTGACGTTCATCATTTCCTGACAGTGTCAGTCTTCCTGTTGCTTACGTGTAGCTGCCTGAGCCTTTGCCTGTAATTGATGCTTACCCAGTGTTTCTGTAAAACTGTCTCAGTGACTTCTTTGTGATTCCTTGAGGCAGTTGGTGGCTAGGTTTGACTATTTTTATGTCATAGTTTATTGTAATTAATTTTTATGTGTCTCTTGTGAATAGATTTGGGGTTCTTCAGAGGTAGGGCCAAACTTTGCTCAGAATGAACCATTGGTGTTTATTAAATTTGGTGAGAAAAGGAGAACCATTCTCTGTTTTGTCCTGTTTTAAATACTAATTGGTTCTGTATAACAATAAGCAGAAAATGAAAACTACACCATAAAGTAGACTGGATTTTAGCACATTTGTTCTATTTTTCATAAGAGCTGCTGGTGGGGATAAAGGGCAGCCAGAATGATGACTTGTCTCCACCTTGACCACGACAGCATTGATGATGTGGGTGGCCAGTGAGGTTTGGGGCTATGAAGAACTTCTTGCTGATTGTCTGTTTTATTTTTGTAGTGCTGGGGATTGAGCCCAGGACCTTTGGACTGAGCTATACCCCCAGCACTTTTTTTTTTTTTTTCCTTTCCTTATTTTGAGACAAGATCTGGCTAAGTCACAGATTGTCCAAACTGGGCTCTAACTTGTGATCCTCCTGCCTCAACTTCCTAGAGTTCTGGCATTACAGGTATTTGAGTTGTTTTGCTGCTGTAGGGCATAGGGGAGAGCATTTCCATTTACAACACTTTAATCCTGATTAGAAGAATTAGAAAGCAAAAATGCCTTCTTTATAATTAAAACGTCGCTTAGCAGTGGGCCCCAACTCAGAACTTCTACTTTTACTATTATAAAAACCTCTTGAGGGTCTGCAGCGTTCTGGTCATTCTCATACATATTTGTCACTTGACCTGTCATATTGGGAATTGTGGCAGTCAAGTTCATCCTTTTGATTTTGGTGAGAGCTCTTTACCTCACCCAGTCAAAGCTGTTAGTGTGTCACCTCTCACAGATGCAGCAGAGGTAGTGAGCCAGTGTTTCGCGTCATGTATTGGGAAACCAAGTTCAGGAGCCTCTCTGCTTTAGTAGTGGGCAGGCGCTCTGATAACCCAGGGCTGTCCGAAGGAAGTGTTTGTGTCTCTTTGCCATTGTAAGTAACTACCTCTCAGTAGAAGGATGGAAAGGAGGACGAATGGTAGTTCCTTCATTTTCTCCCTGCTCAGCACTGGGCTGCTGTGCTCTGTCCAAGTTTTTTGCATCATTCCCTTTTGCTGTCCCATTTCTTGACAAGCAAAGAGCATTTCTTTCTGTCTTGTATGTCGTGTCTTTTAGCAAAGCAATCCTGTCTCTCAGTTGCTTTTCTGGGGGCTCAAGATTAGGACAACCAATTGGAATATTAACACATTCAGAGTTTTCATCTCTAGTTTAAAAAAAAAAAAAAGACTTAGGTATTCAAAACAGAGTGACACGTGTGCATCAGATTTACTGGACACATGGCATAGTTCTCCGTTGTTCTCTCTCAAAGACTCTGTTCTGCTTCCCATGGACTCGTAGCTTAGGACTCAGCATCATGGTCACCTGCCGCTGCTGGTGCCTTTCTGCTCCGGGAAGCCCACCAGTTATCTTTCAGGACCTCTGCTCTCAAGACATCTTTTATTTTGATATACCGGGAATCAGAGATCCACCACCATCTCCAAATGCATGAAGGTGTATCATAGCAAGATTATAGTTACCGATGTGGCCCAGAGTATGTGTGGGCTATATTTAAAGAACATAGATGTAGTATTGGCTTGTTTCTCCCTGCTAAGAGGACTAGTGAGTAACTATCCATTGCGGAATGGATCAGTACACTTCATTCCTTCAACAGACATGGTGCACACATGCCGTGGGGCAGTCAGTGCCTGTGGGAGTGGCAGGATGAGAGAACACTTTGGGGATGTGTGTGTCAGAGGGCATTAAGGACGGCTTCACAGAAGCGGTGACTGCTGAGTAGAGTTGTCCAGAGAAGCGAGAGTTCAATAGGTGAACGAAAAGGGAGTTGGCCTTCCAAAAGGAGGAGCAGCATGTGCAAAGACAGGGAGGTGTTGGAGAGCAGGTGCACCCGGGCTCTGAGCCAGGACCCTTGACCGGGCTTCCCGAGTAGCCTGTTGAGTCTTCTGTTGGCCATCTGCTGAAGCTTTGAGCCTCACCTACGGACCTTGAAGCGTTTTCTGGAAAGTGCCTTGTGTCAGATGATCCTGAAGGGGCTCTACTTTGTCCTTGTGTAAAATTAAGAAGCCTGGGGATCTCCATGTGAGGTTTCTTGGTACCTACCACCTTTTGTGGGGGAGAGAGATGGGGTGTTGCGGGTGAGGGTGTCTGCTCTTTCTCTCTTGAGCAGGACTGAGTTGTGTTATCCTTCTTGTAGGGAAGCTCTGCCAGTGGACTGATGCCTGCCTGTCTCACCCCTGTGCTAATGGAAGTACCTGCACCACTGTGGCCAGCCAGTTCTCCTGCAAATGCCTCGCCGGCTTTACAGGGCAGAAGTGTGACACTGATATCAATGAGTGTGACATTCCAGGCCGGTGCCAGAATGGGGGCACGTGCCTCAACCTGCCCGGGTCCTACCAGTGCCAGTGCCCCCAGGGCTTCACAGGCCAGCACTGTGACAGCCCCTATGTGCCCTGTGCACCCTCCCCCTGTGTCAATGGAGGCACTTGCCGGCAGACTGGTGACTTCACTTTCGAGTGTAGCTGCCTTCCAGGTAAGGAGTTCTCCACGATTCTGGGAACCAGGGACAACGCAGTCGCGGGAGGAGGGTGGATGGCAGTGAGTGTGGCTCAGAGGCTCCTTTGGGAAGTCCCCTTAGAAAGAGGGAAAAGGGAAGTGAGAATTCTGCGTGGGGTGGGTGGCTCGCGAGGGAGGAGTTTTATGGGCCCGCTGCACTTCATAAACTAAGCGGGAGCTTACTTAGCAGTCAGGGTTTATGATGATGAGCGGCTAGGAAATTGTTTATTGTCCCTTTTGGAGAGATGGTGAGAAGAAATAGGAGAGATAGGGCCCTGGGAAACTGACAGCGAAATCTGGAATGGAAAAGAACATCATGAGAACTAGGCACTGGTAAGTATATACGTGTGATTAATAGAGCGCTTTAAACTAATTGACCCTAAGTAGTCCATCAGCTAGCTGTTCCTTGTGCTTTTGCCTCTGAGGGATTAACTGTTGTTTTTCTGTCCACTTAAATACATCTGTCCACCTTTTTGCTAACTCGTTCAGGACAGGGTCTCCCTGTGTAGTTTTGCGTGGCCTTTTTGAGCTTACTGTGTAGTCCAGGCTGGTTGCACAGTCTCTTCTCCTGACTCAGCCTTGGTGCTGGGATTACAGGCGCTTATCGCACTTTCAACCCCATCCACCCTTTGGGGATGTTTTTCCCCTAGGAGACTGGCCTTTGGAATTCTCTCCCATGGATCTTCCCCGAGTTTGCGGTAACCCTTCTCTCAATGGGAGCAGGAGAGCTTGCAGCTTGGGAGGGAGGGTACTCCATTAGTCAGTATTGGGGGACTTTCTGATGGGCCCAGGGCGGAGGACTTATGAGAGATGACGCGTGACGCAGTGCTTTGTCATGCTCTTGGCTGGTGCCCCGGAGCACTGAGGAAACCTGAGATGGCATCAGGCAGAGGAGCAGAGTCTGGGACCTCAGCGCTTGGTTTTCCATAGCGGGGGAAAGGAGCAAGACCCGCCAGCTCTCTTGAGTCCCTATAAAGTGACGGGGAGGTTGAAATCCAAGAATTTTGATTGGAAACAGAGCACAAACAGCTGGAGCAAATGAATTACTAAGCAACAAATCTCTTGTTTTTATACAAATATCCTGAGTGCAGAAACAAAAGAAGGAAAACCGTGTGTGTGTGTGTGTGTGTGTGTGTGTGTGTGTGTAGGTGCTATGCTAAATAGGCATAATTGCCTTAATCCAGAGATTTCTCTAGCCACTCATTTGGAGTGAGAATTTTAAATTCTGGTGGTTCACATATAACTGGTTTGTGTTTTATCTTCTAGGGATTAAAGGTTATAGGTTGGTCCTCAGTAAAAATAAACAATTGGTAATTTATTCATTTTATTTGGTAAAAGTGTATTGACTGTCACATTCTGGATACCGTGTCGTGTGACCAGGATGCGGCAATGCAGGACACTGCTAGAAATCTAAATAAAAACCACATCACAAGAGCCTGCTATTATACTGCTTTTATTTTTCGATAAAGAATAGATAATGCTGTTACTGTTTATTAACTAAAGATACTAAATGTTGATTGGCATAATAGTACGATCATCCACATTTCCTTGTAAAAGGAGTAACTAGGAGATAGGTTTTTCCTCTTGAATTTGTTTGCTTTTAGGGTTGGAGATCGAAAAAGACTATAAACAGATTAATTTTGTAAATATTTTAGTATCGCCAACATCTTAGTGGTCTGATGCTGTGCGGGTGTAAGTGGCTAGTCATTGGGGTTACTGTGATTTATGATTGAAGAGGCTATTTGCCATTTACAGTTCGAAGAAAATTACTTTTGATAGTGGCCCAGAACAGGAGGTTAATTTGGCAGCAAGATATTGACGGGAAGTTAGAGAAGTCAATAAAGGAAGTCTTCAGCTGGGAGAGAGTGATTATTCACTCTCATTGTTTCTGCATTATTATCCCTTAGCCGTGATAAGCACCTCAGGGAATTCTGAGAGTGTGTCCAGGAAAGGGTTGTCAAATGAGCATAGTGCTCCCTCCTTGAGAAAGGAAATAACCAGGGATTCCACAGCCAGGAGGCTGCCAGGGGTGGCAGGAGTGAGTAGGATTTTGGCTCTCTTAGGCTGTTATGTAAAACAAGACAGTATTTCTACTCGCTAGTAGGGGATGTGTGTGTGACAGGGAGGAGTACAAGATTGGGAAAGAGAAAACTTTATTGAGTGCCTTTCATGAGCCAGGTACTTCCATAGATTCAGTACACAAACTCCTTGGGGTTAGGTCTGATTTTTTTAATTTTATTTATTTTTTTGAGTTTTCTCACATGACTAATTGAAGTTCTGTGATGTTAGAGTGAGCTCCCCTAAAAGGCACAATGCAAGCCTGAGCTTTGTGAATCTTTTGCGTTGTGCTGTTTCTCAGCTTCCTGCAGGCCCTGTGAAGATGTGCAACTTTCTGTTAAATGTTGCTTGGTTAAAAATTATGAATGATCACATTTTCAAAGACAGTGAGATTAAAAACTCTTAAAAGTATTTACTTGGTTTTCACATAGGGATATAGTGCCTGGAGGGGATTTTTTTTTTTTTTTTAAGTTCTTTAAATAGTGTAGTGCCCTTTTTCTTGCTCCTTCTTTAATTGTTCTCCACACTACTTAAAGTGATAATCACCCTCTCCATGTGAATAACAGCCTTTTTTGAAGAGAATTATTATTGCAGGTCTTAATATGGGGAAACCAAGTCAGGAGGCAAAGCAGCTTGTCAAGATATTTTGCAACCCCAGAATGGCCGCTTCCCACCGCACTTCAGGTCTCCTCACGTCTAATTAAGGCATGCCCTGGCCACCCCGTGTAAACTTGTAACCGTCCTCCCTCCCTCCTAATCACTGATCCTGGTCTGTTTTTTGTTTTCTTTTTCTATGACAATTACCTTCTTACTGTACAATTTGTACTATATAATTTACTTCATTATGCCTATTGTTTGTTCTTTCCATTTCTACTGCCTCTTCTCCTCTGCAGAATGAAAGTTCAGGTCCTCATTGTGTTTATTTATGTCTCTCAAACACCTGAAAACAGTGCTTGGTACATGGGAGAGGCTCACAAATACCTGTTAGCTGCTTGTGTTAGTATAGCGCTGAGTTGTAGGATGGAGACCCTAACTTTGCCCTTCCCGCGGCTGCGCATCCCAGACTTGATTTGGTTTCTCATTTTGTTCTGTCTTTTCAACACTGTGATTGTTGTTTTTTTTTTTTTTTTGCAGAACCAGGGATTGAACTCAGATCCTTGCGTTTGCCAGTCAAGCGCTTATCCTACTGAGCCATCTCCCCGGCCCCCACTGTGATTGTTTTTAAACGGTGAAGTTATAACCCTTTCCTGCAGAGGGTAGAGGAGTCACTATGAATTGATTTTAGTGCTATTGTAGGATTCATGGAGAAAGATTTAAAACAGCGGAAGAGAAAGGGAAAAAAGTACCTTCAAGATGGAACTAATGGAATGGAATCAAGCAACTGCATTCCATTGTCTACTTGCGTCGGCAGTGTTAATAATCTAGGCCTGTCATGAACTTCCATCACGTGAAGTCCTGAGGACGGCACCAGCCACAGTGATTTTAGCTTTAAGAGCAAAATAATGCATGAAAATGAATTGTTGAATCATTGAACCCCTGTTTTGGGGTTCGGGCCTACAAATGCGAGAGAATGGGCTAGGCTCATTTTTGTGGATATTTTATTTTATTTTGTGGAACTGGGGATTGAACTCAGGCCCTTGCGCTCGCCAGGGAAGCACTTATTTTACTGAGCCATCTCCCCAGCCCCAATTTTGTGGATATTTTAATAAATAGCCCAAGTAACCAGAAAATCTAGGGCTGGTGGGTTTTTTTTTTTTTTTTCCCTTCTCCATTTATGTATTTGATACAGGGTCTCATTATGCAGCTTGGACTCATAGTGATCCTCCTGTTTTCAGCCTCCCCAGGGCTGGGATTACAGGCGTGTGCTACCACACCCAGACCCGGTTGCCAGCTCAGTGAGGGGCCAGCGTGGCACGTGGGACCAGGGATTGCACTTGCCAAAGTGGTCCCTGCACTTGCCAAAGTGGGCGCTTAGTCCACTGAGCTATCTTGCCAGCCCTGTAGGGCTGTTTTGAATCTACTGGCCATCCCTTGTGAATTCACATTTGGGTTGGACAGTCCCCAATATTCTTTTCCTCTTTCTTCCTCTCCTGCACCTCTAGTCTTTAGATTGCTGGTTTGGACTTAATAGGAAGCTGTGTGGTCTGTCCTCTCCTCCTGAAGAAGGCTCGCCCTTCGCAGCTGCTCTGACCTGTTTTCTGTCACATCCCTGCACATTACTGTTTGTGCACATCGCACAGTGTTTGTATCTGTTGTTTTCTGTTGTTGCTGACTTTATGAACTATTAGAATGAAATCGTTTGGCATTTTCGTACTTGGGAGCATGTGATGCTTTCCGGGCGATTATACTAATCCTGTCTTGGCAGGTTTGACTTCTTCAGGGGAGGGGAGTGGGCCTGTATCTTTTTGGCTTTGTCCAGTTCCGGGTACTCTCCCTTTTTCATCTGTCATGGAAGCTTTCCTGAGGATTTCAGCCTGGCTCACGGCGCCCTCCTTATGTCATCTCTTCCCTTTCTCCTCTTCTCCGCTCCTTTCCACCCTCCCACCCTCTAGGTGCCTGCTCTTTGGAGAAACGTTGCTGTCTGGGTGGGATGTCAAGTTCAAAAGGCTTTCATGACTCCCTGTCCTCCTCGCCATCGTGAATCACTGCAGTGGCCCGTGCATCTGTAACAGCCCAGTCTTAAAACGTCCCTTCTAAGTTTAATTTCTCTTCTTTTGGCCTTTTAAGGATGCGGCTTGGCTTTGGGCAGTAGGCTCCTTTCAGTGTGGCCATGTGAGTCCTTCTGTGAGTCTGCTACACCCACCCCACCCACGAGTCTGGAGTGTGTCTGTTTCCCTTTCCTCCAAAACTGAGAGACTGTTCTTAAGAAGGGACTGCACTGGAACTTACAGCGTCTCCCCGCTTTGGGTAGATTGTTTCTTAAAAGAATTTGTTAGCTTTTCCCAAAAAGGGCTCTGTAAATCTATTTTTAAAGTATAAATCCTGTCTGAACTTTAGAGCAGAGACAAATTGGCTTGAGGTTTCTTGGACATGGGAACTTTTGACCTAAAGTCCATTTTTCAGATTGTTGAAAGAAAACTTTGGGGTCTCAGAAAATGTGCTCAAACTGGGTGAAATTTCTGGTTCAGTGCTGATTCTTGCCCACACTGGCCCTGTGACCAAGGGCATGCCAGCTATGTGTCCCTCAACTTCTGTAACAGATTAGGATTAGAACAGAGAACTTCCACTGGGTGCTTCAGTCCCAGCGATACATAACAGTATTAGTTAATATTTTAATTACTTTCTCCTTGAAGTTACCACTTAGAGATATAATTCTCACGCCAGATGGTTTGCTCTTGTATACAATTCAGCGACTTAATTTGTTCAGAGATATGTGTAGCCATGACTTCAGTCAATTTTAGAATATTTTTGTGCCCCAAAGGAAACCCATGTAACTACTATCAGTTGCTGCTCAGCGCTTCTTAATTTCTTCTCTGCTCTTGGCAATCATTAATCTACTTTCTGTCCCTGTTTGCCCATCTTAGGCAGCTTATAAAAGGAAACAGCAGCGCGTAGTCAGTCGTGACCGGCTGCCTTCACTCAGTGTAATGTATCAATACAGGACTTCATTCTTGCTCAAGGCTGAATAGCATTCAGTTGTGTAGGCTCCACATTTTATCCGCTCATCAATTCATCAACATTTTAGCAATTACGAGTAATGTTTTTATGAATGTTCTTGTGTAAGTGTTGTGGGCATGCAGGTTTTCGTTTTCCTGTGGTGAGTCCCGAGGAGTGGAACTGCTGAGTCGGAGAGAACCTCTCAATACTTGCCAGACCCAGACGGTGTGTATTGTGAAGCGGTTGTGTACTCTTACACTCTAGCCCACAATCCCTGAGGCTCCATTTTCCCCGACTTTGTCAACACTTATTGTTGTCTGTCTTTTTGGTTCCAGCAGTTCTAATGGATGTGAAGCAGTTGTTTGGTTTGTGTTTCTCTGATGCCTGGTGAAGTCAACAATTCTGTACTTTATGTTCATTTGTGCGTCTTCTTTGGAGACCACGTCTTCAGACCCTTTGACTGGGTTATTTGTGTGTTTTAATATGCTGTGAGAATTCTTTTACACTGTAGCTGTAAGTCTCTTATCAGATGTATGCTTTGCCAGTATGTTCTTCCATTCTGTGGGCTGTCCCTTCACTTTCTTGGTAGTATTCTTTTAAGTCTAAATGTTTTTAATCTGATGAAGTCCAGTTTACCCACTTTTTTATTTTGTTGCTTTTGCTTTTGACCATATTTAAGAAAGTTTTCCTTCACAAAAGTGAGAAAGATAAAATCTTTTCCTTTTTGTTCTGATAGTTTTATGTTTTAGCTTTTCTGTTTAGGTCTGTGGTCTGTTTTGAGATAATTTTTATGTGTGAGGAGGGGTCCAACTTCAGACTTCTGCATGTGGACTTTCAGCATGGTCTGTTAAGTGCTTTTTGTGTGTAACTCACTTAAGCTTACAGCAGCTCTTGGAGTTAGGTCCTGTCCATCCCTCAAGGAAGAAAGAAGTTGTAAGTACTGTGCTGAGGTTCACTCAGTTGCTTTGTGGCAAGGCCAAGAGGTGTGCCTCAGCAGTTTGGCTTCAGAGCCCTTCTAACCACAAATTAACTCTCACCCGCTGCCTTCTTACTGCCCCCCTATTGACAGTAAAAAACTACCTTGAAATACCAATTGGCCACTTGACGTTTTATTTCTTATTTCTTGTGGTTGTGTTGAAATGCGTCTTGCTTTCTTCATTTGTCTGTGGTTGGTGAATTCAGTTATTTGTAACATTGACTGATACAAAGCCTGGGTCCTGGTTCCTATTCCTTATAACTCAAGCTGCCAGGACTTTATCAACTCCTACAACTTAGTCAGCCATATTTTGTCCTGCCAGAGAGGTGAGTTATGGAGAGGATGACCAACAGACGTTGTAGACTCTCCACCAGACCACACAGGTTCTACTAAAATGCTATCTTGGACTTATGTCTCCACGAAGAGCACTGGACCAAGAACACTGACCTTGCATCACATTTAATGACTGCTCTGTGGCAGAGGTGTCACTTTGGTCTCACTTTATCATAAGTACAGATGGGCTTAAGTAGTTCAGCATTTTGTGATTCAGCCCATTTGTATGACTTTCGTATGATTAAGCAGCAATGTGAGTAACATAAATTTTTAAAATCTGAACATATGTTTCCTTAATCTTTCCTGGACTTGCTTAGTGATTCATCTGCTTGAATGGACTAAATAATAAGTAACTGGAGAAATACAGTTTTCTCCATCGAGATTGCAAATGTTCCTGTCTTTGTGAAGTATTTTCTTTCATTTCTGGGGGATAGCTTTGGCCGTTCATTTTAAACTCATTTCTGTAACTACCGCTGTATTCAGAGAAACCAGCCTTGCTCGAGTAAGAGCTAAGTAGCTGTAAGGAGGCCAGTAGCTGGCGGTAAGGAAGGAGCAGAACAAGTGCGATCGCTGCCCGCCCTGCTCACCAGGCTGTGAATTTCATGAAAGCAGGGACTCTGCCTCTTACATCCTGCGACCCCTTCATGTCTAGTGTAAGACCCGGGAAATAGCTCGAGAGAGAATTGCCTTGAGAGTCTTTTGAGGAGTCCAAATATCTAGTCGTATTGTGATGTATTGTATTGTATTTATTTTTAACTTTTATTTTTTAAAAAAAACCCACAGAAAACCAAAATCCAAAAATAATATGCTAGGAGGGTAACAGTTGTTAGTACATTGCATATTGTTATCTTTCAATTACTCAGAGTCATGCTGTATTTTAGATAGGAGAATATTACTTGAATATTCTCTCCGCTTAAAGTTGGTAGCCTTCTATTTATTAGCTCAAGGATTTGGTACCAAAAAAAAAAAAAAAAAGGAAAGGAAAGGAAAAAAGCCAGATGTAAAAACTACAGAGAATGAGCACTGAGGATGAGGTTTGGTGTGTTAAGTTTTATTTTTCACAAAAGAGAAAAATCAGAAGAAAGGAAGTAAAGCTATGAATGTAACATTCATTGAGAGATGAACGTAAATAATTGGAGGTAGTAGGAAGTAATTAGTAACCATGGCACCCTATATGAAGGTGACTTTTACTATTTGTATGATTATTTGCGGTGTGGTGCCTAACGACAGTGTGGAAGGGCAGGCTGAGCAAGTGGAGTCCGCCTTATTCTATAGCTGGAGAGGCCAACTCAGAGTTTGTAATTTACTGTGTATTAAATGGCTGTAGGTTGTGAGCCTGGGACTTGGCCCATATCAATAGTGAGAATTTTAGTATTTTTTCTATGCCTTCCTCAGTCCCTACCTTCAGAGGCCCCAAGCTATCTCTCCTCCTCTCAAAGTGGAGCTTAAAGTTTGTTCCTTACCAGTAGTCTGGTAAGCAGTGGGAAAAATCTTTTTTTTTTTTTTTTTTTTAATTTTTTAAAATTAATTAATTAATTTATTTATTTATTTATTGGCAGAACCGGGGATTGAACTCAGGCCCTTGTGCTTGCCAGGGAAGCACTTATTCTACTGAGCCGTCTCCCTGGCCCCAGTACCTTGTTTTTTAGAACCAGTACTCATTTGTCCCAAGTAGATCTTTATCTTCCCCAGGATTTTATTCCATGGAAACATGTTGAAGCACTTGTGAGCTGACTGTGTGGAGGCATGTCACTGGTATAGTGAGTCCCTTTCACTCTTTGGCTATACTTGATGCCAGAGGACATGAAGGATTGTGGAGGTCTTCATAGAGTGAGATCAGCGTGGAGCAGCTGCTGGGTGGAACTGAAATGCCGTCCAGCGGGAGGCGACACGACGTTTCTGTTTGAGAATTTATCACTTCCTTTTGTTCTTCCTCTCCAGGTTTTGAAGGGAGCACCTGTGAGCGGAATATTGATGACTGCCCCAACCACAAATGTCAGAACGGAGGGGTTTGTGTGGATGGTGTCAACACTTACAACTGCCGCTGCCCCCCTCAGTGGACAGGTGCGTATGTGGCTGGCCCATGAACAGGATGTGGATGGCTACGCAGCAGAGACTGGTATTAAAGTGGGCATTTTGTACAAATTTTCCTGCAGCCGCTTTGAGTGTAGACTAGTGTGAACGGGGTGCAGGTGTTCGTGCTAGCTCTTTGGTGGGTGCAGTGCTAGCCCCTTGTGTTTTCTGTGTTTGTGTAGACATGTTTTCACAGTGGGGTTGGGTGACTGCTCTGAGCCCAGCACCCGTGCTGTGACAGGAGAGAGGAACATTGATCAACTTAAGGCTTATTATCTGGGAAGAGCAGCACATTACTTAGAGTATAGTAATTACTTAATAAATACTTTAGAGGGAAAAGAACAAGTGTGAATGCCAAAATAAATTGTATGCACCACAAGAGTTCCAATCATAGGTTATTCATGGAGCAATACTTGCCCCATCTTATTTTTTATTGTCAGCCCTCATTGCTAGCAAGGGGTTGGGCAGTTATGGTTGACATTTCTTATTACCCTCACTGCATTTCTGCTTTTTCCCCCCCTTGTATCCTTTTTTCACACTGTGCTAAAATAGGCTTTTCTGCTTCTGACATCTGAAGAGCACATGTGTTTAGGTTTACAACCTCTTAGAAGTTTCTTATGTTGTGTTCGGTTTTTCATTTATTTTTGAAAGTCAAGGGATTTTAAACAGACATTTAGTTCTAATTTTTGTTCATAGGATCTGTTTATCTGTCTCCAGAAAGTGGAAACTATTAAGAACTGGCTAAGAGATTAAGAACTGAGCCTTATGGAAAGACGTCCATTGACTTGATTAGAGGCCCAAGGCGTGCGTGGTGCCAGGGGCACCGCAGCAGCCAGAAGCCAGCAGCGGGGATGTCTCCTCAGAGGCGTCTTGCTGCTGAGTCACAGCCGGTCCTACCTAATGGTCTTTAGCATCTTAGAATTGCCTCCCTAGGGGCCGGGGAGAATGCTCAGTGGAATGGGCGCTTCCCTGGCAAGCGCAAGGGCCCAAGTTTAATCTCTGGATCCGCCACACACATAAAAAAAGAGAATTGCTTCCCTTTGTAGCTTCTAATTATTTAGAGTACTCTAATGGTATAGACGATGAATAGGGAAAACTAGAAAGGATTTCTAACTGAAGTAATATGATTTTCTTCATGAGCCCACGTTTCTGCTTTTAATCCCCAAACTATTGGTTTTGATTTTTTTCTCATAGGGTTTCCCTACTCCTGAACTTCCCTTAGGATTTTTTTTTTTTGTAATGACCTGGTCCAAGACTTTACTCCTATCCCTCAGTGCCTTTTATTGTGTGCTCCCTTGTCCTGACCCATCCCCCCAAATTTCTGTGGAAGATTTTTCAGAGCCCCCCCCCCCCACTTTAAAAAACTGCTGTAGGCTGGGCCTAGTGGTACACAGCTGTAATCTCAGTGCTGCAGAGGCTGAGGCAGGAGAGTGGCTGCAAGTTTGAGGCCAGCCTGAGCTACATAGCAAGACCCTGTCTCAAAAGCAAAACAACAGAACCACAAAAAATAAAACTACTGTAAAGTTACTTCGGTGGCAAGCAGTTACTGGGAGACCAGAATTTTTTCTCTTTCTAATGATACTCACGGAGGCCTTAGACCGGTTGAGATACTTGCTGGGAACTTGCCTTGATTCCTATACCCTGCTTGCCTGTAGGAGAGTGACTGTGCGGTACTGAGCCTTCTGATGCTGGTGAGGATTAAATAGTTTTAATTTCATCTTGATATGATGTTTGCTTTTCTGCTTTGATATTAATTAGGAAGGTCGGATTTAGGAGGAAACTTTCCTGGTGATATACTATTTTATTCACATTTCTTACCCCAGGATGTTTAGTGTAAGTACCTCTTTTCTGTCAAACTGTTGTAAGACTTTCCTTTCTTGGTGGGTTTTATGCCTAGAAAGGATGAAGATGGAGAATGGCTAAGTTCCATGTGGTGGCTTGTTTCTTTCCATCTCCTGGCTGGCCTTCAGAGGAAGGCCTCACTGGTTTCCCACCGCAGGTTTCCTTCCCCTTTTTCTTTGATTCTTTGATTTTCAACTAGAAGACTTGTTTTCTGCCCTGCTGATCATCAACAGCATGAAAACCCAGGTCCTTCCTCTGTTCTCGAAGCTCTGTCTTCTCCCCTAGTCTGCTCCTGCATCCTGCTGGTAGAGCTGCGCTGAGCTCTGTTTCGGCGGCTTATTTCACACCCTCTGTCTTCATCCATACATTGCTTTGCTCCACATTTCTCCAGTCCTCTCCCTGTTTCCACCTTGTTTTTGCCTGCCTGAGTCTATGAGGTAGTTTCCTAGCTACCTGGATCTCGGTCCAGGCTCAGCTGAGTGTTTTCTGCCGAGGTGCATATGTATTGACATTATCAGATGCTTGATGAGCTGGAGGTATGGAGTTATGGGGCAGTTGAACTGTTTGCGATGGGTCTGCTAGCATTCTTTACAGACCCAGAAGAGCTCTTTTTCATCACACCTGCCCCTATTCTGAAGCGAGGAATAGAAAGACATTTGTATCTTAGGGTTCCTCTTTCAATTGAAACAAGAGTTCTGAATTCAGGTTAGTATATTCTACTTTATATAAACTGTGGAAATCAAGAGACCCAGGGTATAAGAATTAAATAATGTTTATTCTTTCTCTCTCTCTCTTTTTTTTTTTTTTTTTTTTTGGGAGAACTGGGGATTGAACTCAGGCCCTTGAGCTTGCCAGGCAAGCGCTTATTCTACTAAGACACTTCCCCGGCCCCTAAAATAATGTTTATTCTCAAATGTGTACTTAATTACATTTTTATTTTGTGTAATGCTTGTAATAACTGTATTGGAAGTAGAATTTACTAAATATCCTTTTGATAAATGCTGATGCCTATTCATAAGGGATAAATAATTTGCTCAATGCAAATAGTGATCAGCTTACTGTTTGAGTGTGGGCCTGTTGAGTTCTAAATCTGCGCTCACATCCATAGTCTTCTTGCTGTATCAAATTGATTCTTTTTTATTTTTAACTACTTCCCTAATAGGTTGAAGGTTTAATTTATACTTTTGTTATGCAAGGATTTGGTGATTTAGTTTTTCTGTTTTTCCCCATTTAGAAATTTAGCTGGTTACTCTGAGGTTAGAAGCTCACATAATGTAAATGTTCTATATTAAGGTCAGTGTGCTTTTTTTCACTATACCAAAGAGCCTTGTTTCAGTTTTGTTCAGCATTCCCTTTGCAATTTCCAGCTGTAGAGTTGAAGCAGGAACTGTTTGGTATGGCTTTTGACAAACTAGAAAAAGCAGAGTGATACTCAGCTAGTAGGAAAAGAAACAAAGTTGTTAGCCATTTGAAAAAGAATGGATGAGGTGATGTGGCTAAAAAAAAAAAAAAAAAAGGTTTTAATTTTAAATAAATGGAAATGTGGGAATTTGTTATATTTTGATGAGAAGAGCCTGATGAGTAATTTTGTTTTGTGGGTGCATACACAGAAAAAGCTTGGTCTTTTAAGTAAGCTCTAGACTTCCAGATGAGTGGAACTTTTTTTTAGCTCTAATCATGGTTAAACTTGGAGTAAATGAATTTCTTGCTCTCAGAAGGTTTTATTTGCTGTACGTGAAAATAGTATGTCTTACCTTCTTGAAGTCTTGTGAGAATCAGTGGTCAGTAGAATGCTTTTTATTGTTTTCTTTTATTCAGCAAACAACAATCAAGCTAAACAATATAGTTACATCTTGCTGTTGACTATCTTAAGTGTATCATTCTGTAACTACGAAATGCCTGACTTTGAAGATTTAATATGAAAAAAAATACAATATCTTAATAATGCTTAACTATTGATTAGGTGCTAAAGTTATGATGTTTTTAGATAACATTGAGCTAAATGAAATATATTAAAATCAATTTCATATATTCCTTTTCATTCCTACAGTGGCCACTGGGAAATTCAGGATTGCATCTGTGTCTCTCCTTACATTTCTTTTTTTTTTGGCGAAACCAGGGATTGAACTCAGGCCCTTGAACTTGCCAGGGAAGCGCTTACTCCACTGAGCCATCTCCCCAGCCCAAGAGGTGTTCTTTCTGTATTAGCATTGAAGCTACTGGGAACACCAGTTTGGCCTCTCAGTGGGAGAGGGTTGAGTGGGTAAACCATATGTGGAGGAGGCCTGGCGTTGGTCTCACTGGAGAGAACATGTTGGCTTTGATTTGCTGTGGTTTTCTCATGCAGTATGGGTAGGACTGTGTTGTGCTCAGTTCGCTTCCCATGACTGACTAAATAGTGTGTTGTATGCTTTCAAAGACCACCAGCCCGTCTTCTGGACTGGCCTGAGCTCAGAGAGAACAAAGAAATGGGTGTTGGGGTGAGTGTGGACAGATGATTTACCTCTTCATAGGAATCTTATGATAGAGATAAGTCTGAATAACTAGATGTTCTTTTGGGAAAGTCTACCTAAGGGTTTAATGCGACTGAGCACAAATGTCTTTATTATACTGTGTTTGGCCTAATGCCATCTTATCAGATAAGTTCTGCTCTGGCAGATATCCATTTAAGGAGAAATAAGTTTTAAAAGGCCCCAGAATTTATTAGAGCAACGTAGATTAATGTTTTGTCTACATAGGTTGTTATTTGAATTTTCCTTTTAAAGGTTCATTTCCTTCAGAATTCAGGTTGACTCTAAGCGCAGTACAAATTCCTCTCTGTGGCTGCTTGTGGTTTTGGGTTCACTCCTAGGGCAGATGTGATTTATTTTCTTGTGCTTATTATTAATCCAGAAATGTAATTTCAGCATGAGCTTAGAATAGTGCTTTGGGACATTAAACAGAAGTGAACAATGAAATTTAGGTGAATATAAGTCAAATAAAACTGACCAGATTTTCTCTCAGCTCTCCTTTATAGCATGATGAGCCTGAAGAATTGGTTACGATCCCCACTACTCTCAGTTGCTCCAGTTCCAGTAAGAACTTTTGGCATGAATCAGCGAGTGCAGATGCCAGAGGCGGTGCATGAGCTCCCGTGTCTGGGGTTGGAGTCTGCATGACAGTGTTTTTGATGTTGAACAAGGTGTCTGTGTTTCAGTCTAGCTTCTAGATGGTGACAAGTTGTCCTCTGGGATACACTGGTCTCACAACTGCTGTGTGTGTGTGTGTGTGTGTGTGTGTGTGTGTGTGTAGCAGACTTTAAGGAAAAGCTTTTGGTTGTGGGTGGAAATAAATTGCATCTTGGGTTGCAAAGATATTATCATTCTGCATGAGAGAATGGGAAAATGTATCTCACATTTCAGTTTGCTTAATGTCAACTTGATCAGAAGGACTTGATAACCTGCTTTTTCTCTAGAGTTTGGCTTTTCCATCCCAATCTTAGTTTTCTATCGCTTGGGTAGACCCAAGTGCTGACCTGAAGCACTTTCATCCCATATGCCCAGTTTTTAGAGATGTGTTGCTGTAGCGAGCACACCCAAGGGCTCCAAAAGCTGATTAGTGACCAGGTGTAGAAACGGGGGAGTGCACAGCGAAGCCCAGCCAACCTAGAGAATGAGACTGAAGGATCTTTTCTGCCCTTGTAGTTCATTATCCAGCATTTATCTTTGACTATGTTATAGGTAGTATCCAGTTTAACTTGTGGTTTTTAGGCCCTCACAACATGATCATAACTTCAGTAGCATATTGATTGACCAACTGTTACATCCAGTATACTGTACTAGATGTATATATCCTATCCTTCAAGAGGGATAAAACTCATTCGAAAGAAGAAAGTCTACAAATAGCCCTAAAGAATGTAGAAAGTATGATTGAATGAGGTTTTGAAAGAAGCATGTGAGAGTTGGAAGCCATCAACATACCTTTTTAGCCTGGTGTGGTGGCTTATGCTCATAACCACCATTGAGTTCAAGGCCAGCCTGAGCTGTATAGTGAGTACAAGAATACATAGTGAGATTTTTTTACACATACCATGGCCTCTGCCAAAGTGTTTGGTTGATTAAGGGAAAAAATCTAGAACAGTTGAAGGCTTTTTGAATTTAGGTAATGAGACACTATGGGACTAATGATAGACATAGAAAAATAGAATAGAGATGATGGCAAATTTTAGATGAATTTTCTAAAAACAATAGCTGCATGACCCATGAACTCTGAATAGAAGTAGAGACTAGAGTCTTAGGTTTTGAGTCTTTCTCCCCTGTTTTTGGTTTCCATGAAAATGTATCAAGTTTGTGAGGGAAAGTTTGACAAATGAGAAAAATAGGTACTGAATCTGAATTCTGAGACATGGCCACACTTAAAGAAATTGATGAGAGAGGGATCCAAAGAACGTAGGTGAGAAAGGCGAGGTCCGAGACACAGGGATGTGCATGTAAGGTTGCTTTGGACTCAGCTCTGCATGCTTCAGTTGCAGTGTGCGTAATACCTTACTGCTTTTACTGGCTTATATGCTTAACTTACCTAATATGTTATCAGCCTCGTGAGGAATGAGAATTATTGTGGCATTTCTAGACATTTTAATGAATGATGTTTATTGGGTTTTTCTGGTTGTTTTTTTTTTTTTTTTTTTTTTTTTTTGGAGAAGTTTTTTTTTTTTTTTTTTTTTTTTGGCAGAACCAGGGATTGAACTCATGGCCTTGCACTTGCCAGGCAAGCGCTTATTCTACTGAGCTATCTCCCTGGCCCCTGAGTGATGTTTATTGAATAAATGACAACCAGGAGACTCAGATGAGAAGCTCTCATTTTTAAAAATGTGTTTATGATCAAGCTTTCTTTATGTATTCATCACTAATTGGACACTTAAGTTACTTCCATTTCTTGACTATTGTAGATAGTTCTGTAGTAAACATGGGGGCACAGGTATCTCTTGAAAAAAATATGAAATGATTAGATACATATCCAAGAAATGATACCATTTTCTTGGATATATACTCAGTAATGGAATCCTGGGCCATACGGTAGTTCTCTTTTTAAATTTTGAGGATACGTTGCCAGTATTGTCAGAATGACTATACTGATTTAGATTCTCATCAACGGTTTCCAGGTTTCCCTTTTTCCCACATTCTTGCCAGCATGTTATTTTTCTTTTTGATGATAATCATTCTTATTATGAGAGGTAATCTCACTGAGACTTTGATTTGCATTTCCCTGATTTGTGATAGTGAGTATTTTTCATATGCCTTGACCATGTATGTATTATATCTTCTTTTGAAAAATGTCTATTTAGGTCTGTTGTTGTTGTTGTGTGTGTGTGTGTGTATGTGTGTGTGGTGCTCGGGATCAAACTTAGGGCCTTGTGCTTACAAAGCAAGACCTCTACCACTACCCATATCTCCAACCCTATTTTTAATTGAGTTATTTGGTTTTTTGTTTGTTTGTTTTTTTTAGTTCAACAAAATTTTACTCCCATTCATGAACTGTGCATTGGGTAACCAGCGTAACCATGGCCGTCTTTCCCAGAATTATGGGATGAATTACTTTTGTAAACAGATTCTACTGTAAAATCAAAATGCATTAGAGACCTAAATATTAAAATAGAAGCACTTAGCCTACTGGAAGATAAAGTGATAAAACTCTTGAAGTCACACGAGTAGACAAGAACTTTCTCAGTCGAATACCAGTTATACAAGAAGTAACAGTAAGAAGCAACAAATGGGGTTATATCAAATAAGAAAGTTTCTACACAACAAAGGAAACAATCAACAGGGAAAGAGACAACCCACAGAACAGGACACAATGTTTTTCAGCTATTTCTCAGATAAAGGACTAGCATCTAGAGTATATAAAGAGCAAAAACCATTTTTAATCCCCCCCAAATAAAAGACCTAGTCAAAATTTGAGTAAATGAATAGGCACTTCGCAGAAGAAGTATATAAATGGCCAATAAAAATATGAAAAAATGTTCGTTAGAGAAATGATAGTTAAAACAACTTTCTTCTTACACCAGAAAGAATGACTATTCAAGAAGTCAAATAATAAAAAGTGGTGGACTCAGCTGTGCACCTTCTAAGAATCTTCCCTAAAGAGCTAAAGCCATTATATTACAGCTGTACAAGTATGTCACTGTTTATAGCAGCACAATTCATAGTAGCTACATCTTAGGGATCTTTTTTTTTTTTTTTTTTAAATGTATTTGGTACAGGGTCTGCAGGGTCTCACTACACAGATCAGACTTGTAGTGATTCTCCTGCTTTCAGCCTCCCAAACGCTGGGATTACAGGCATGTGCCACCACACCCAGTCTGTAGCTACATCTTAGAAGCAGCCTATATGTTCATCAGCGCACAAATAGATAAAGATCTATGTGTAATGGAGTACTGCTTGGCTATAAAGAAGGATGAATTTGAGATAACTATAAGAAAATGGATGCATGTTGAAAACATAATATTAAGTAAAGTAAGTCAGACACATGGTTTTGAATATTATATGATTTTTCTCATTTGAGTGATCTGGAGTTCAATAAAGAACAAAATCGGGGCTGGTGAGATGGCTCAGTGGTCTAAAGCACCTACTTAGAACAAGCTTAGCAGAGCACAGGGACCGCGGTTCAATCCCCCAGCACCACATGCCAGCCAGCCCCGCCCCCTGGTGGGTTGAGCTGGCCACACACACACACACACACACACACACACTCTAAATAAATAAATAAATAAATTAATTAATTAATTAAAGAAAAAGATACTCAACATTAGCAGAGAATATGTATCAAAACTACAATGAAATATTACTTCATACTTACCAGACTGGCTATCATTAAAAAAAAAAAAAAAAAAGAACAAAATCAAAGATTGGCAAAAGGAAACGGAGCTAGAGGAGATAGCTCTTTTGCATATGGGAAGGAGACTGAGAAATGGGGCGGAGGGAGGGGGAGGGGAGGAGGCAGTAAAAAGATGCATCATGTACGTGTACTAACTGCTAACAATGAATGTAATCATTATATGTCACAAACTAACAAACAGTTTTGTTGCACAGTTTTATTTTTTATAGCTTCTGGTCCTGGTTTTTGTTTGAGCGGCATCGTTTTACCGTGACATGTTCTCATTTCATCTGGGTCTTTGCTGGCTGCTCCCCAGCCCCTTGCATCAGAGTCTGGAGATCTGTATTATTTTTCACTTTTTTCGAGCCTCAGTTTGCCTAGGTGTCTTGAGAGCCCAGAGCTGATTCTTTCTACATGTGTTAGTGTCTGGAAGTGAGGGTTTTTCACAGTATACTTTCCATCCAGTCTCAAGTGGCGTGTGCTCTCCATGTTTTATATTGCAGTTTAGTAGATTGCATGTTGTATTTGTTTTTCCTTTTTCCTCCCTCTGCACCGAGTAACTGCTTGCCCATAAATAGGGGAGGTTGTTCGTTGTCCTTTGGATCCTCTCACTCTCAGTGTGGCTGCAGTAGGCTTTTTCTCTGTGTGAGGTGGGCAGCTCTTTTATGTAAACTGGCTTCTCAGCCCCGCTGCTAAGGAAGCAGGGAGGCAGCCCAGAGTGTGGGCCTCTAGCAGGGGAACCAGTACTCGGCACTGCTTTCCTCTCTGCGTAGACAAGCCTCCGTGCTGGGGGTCACCTTCCTGAATGCCCAGCATGGCCTGGCTGCCCTGACTCTCCGTACAGTGGCTAGGCCTGGATGCTGTTTGGTGCTGCTGCATTTGGGGGTTGGCGCAGATGCACTGCAGACTTTTCTGTTGCTATAGCGGCCGCAGGGGCCTGGGACTCACCAGTGCTCTAAATTGCTGTTGACCTGGAAGGGTGAGATGGAGTTCAGCCCGTTCTCCTCCCTGCAGCAGAGTAGGCTTGCTGAAACGCAGATCGGATGAAGCGGTTTCTTTGCTTCACTGGGTCCTCCTTGCTTTGGATAGAGTTCCAGGGCACTGCATGTAACCCCTCCTGCTGTGGCTCTCCACTCCCCCGCTGCATGCCTTGTAATTCAACCCCTTGGATGCTTTTTTCATTGCCTCAAATGAGCCATGCTCTCTTCCATTCAAACCCATAAACATCACTTCCTTCTGCTTGAAGTACTCCCCATCCTGTCCCACTTTTTTCCACACGCTATCGGTCACACTTACATACTCCTACATACTCTTATACAACCTTCCTCTGCCTGTGTCTTTCCTTTCAGAGCTTTATTCTGTAGTTCTTCTCTGTTCTCCTTACTCTGAGCTGCTAAGGCAACAGGCATCTGTTAAAGCACTTACCGCCTCATATTTTCCTTATTTGCCTATAACACCACTGTTTGGAAAAATGGTTAATAATTACATGTAAAAAAAAAGTTTTAACATTTTTAGCCATGATGGAGGTATAAATCACAGCTCCGCTGAGATTGCATCTCACCCCAGAGTAGCCATTGTGGAAAATTCACACAATAATAAACATGGTCTGGGATGCTGGGGAAACAGGAACCCTTGTGCACTACTAGTGTGGATGTGAATTCAGAGAGCCAGAATAGACATCAGTGTGGAAGTTTCTTAGAAGACTGAAAATAGAGCTACCGGGCTGGTGAGATAGCTCAGTGGACTAAGCACCTGTTTAGGCAAGCACAGCGACCAGGGTTCCATTCCCAGCACCATATGCTGCCCAGGCCCCATCCCTGGTTCCCTGAGCTGGCCACTGAGACTGGGCATGGTGGCACATGCCTATAATCCCAGTGCTGGGGAGGCTGAAAGCAGGAGGATCACTCTGAGTCTGAGCTGCATAGTGAGACCCCGTACCAAATATATATATTAAAAAAAAAATAGAGCTACCGTTTAATCCAGTTATACTATAGAGAGGCCTACTCATTGTGTTCCTTGTGGCACGATTCACAGCAGCCGAGACACGGAACTCACCCAGGTATCCACCAGCAGATAAAGGGAGAAGAAAATATGGTATTTAAACACAGTGGGAACACTACTGTGGGAACACAAGATCAGAACTATGTCATTGGCAGGAAAATGGATGAATCTGAAGATGATCATATTGAGTGAAGTAAGCCAGCTCAGAAATATAAATCTCATGTTTTCTCTACTGTGTAATCTCTAGGGGGGGGGGGAGATGAACAGACAGAAACTGTTGGAAATGAAGAAGGGGACCAGCTTTGGTGCCAGCATTCTGTACCACAGTCGGACTTACCTTCTGTCCTTTAACTTGAGCAGCAGAGTAGAACACTCAGAGAAGAGATTTTGTAGGATAGATGATATAAGAATGCTGTGGATGTCATGGGAAGAGATGAAGCCCCAGAATTTCGGAGCTTGGGTGACTGCTGGTTGGAAAGATAGAGCAGAGCCTGAATGATCCTGACTTAGCCGTAGAAGAGGAGGTAGCAGGGTCAGGGCAAGGGCCAGCCCAGCTCATTTTTTACGTGTGCAGATTGTTGCAGTGCCAGTTGACCCTTCTCAGGCTCGTCGGCGTGATAAAGCTTTTCCCACAGACTTCACAGTTGAGAGATGACTGGGAAGGGCCAGGGCTTCTTGCAGGACACGAGAGCGCAGCCATCGTTTCTCTTCTCTGCTTTCTTTTGTTGCCGTGCTCATCCTTCTTGCCAGTCACTTGTAACTGCAAGCCAGATTGATGGTTTGTTTGTGGTACCTTGAGAGAACTATGATGAGCTCCTAAAGGGTGTCTGCTTAATGGTCCACTGCTGCCTTGGCCCAAGCATGATGCTAGTGAGGCCCAGGTCGTGGTTTCCATGTTGGTGCAGACCTCTCGGGCCCACGGTGTTGTATTGACCACCACAGGCCGGGCCCATAATCTTTCGTCATGCAGCCTGTGGTTTGAAAACCATAGGATAGGGCAATTGAGAAAGAATCCAAGGAGATCCTACTCCTGCAAAACCAACACATTTATTCTGCTAGTGATGTTTGCTCATTTGTGTTCATTTGTAGCACAACTGCCTTTTCTGCCCCTATGTTTTTCTCAGTCATGCCCTGTCCCTCAACAGTCAGGGCAGATTCCTCTTCCCATTTTGGAAACTAATCTGTAGCCATCTCACCGTACCAGTCATTTTGGGAACTTAACTTTTTCCATCTCCAGTTTGTATTTCTCATTCTTATAATAAGCTGTGCAAACTTGAATGAGTTACTGTACCTCTGGCCCTGGTTTGCTTATCTAAACGATAGGAATCTTGGGTTTGACATATTTTAAAGTGTGTTTACACTGACCCACAGTGGGTTAGTGCCTGGAGGGTGTATCCAAGTGGATAGCAGACACAGTCCCTGCTCTGATGGAACTTAGAGTCTGATGAAGAGTTCTGTGCATTAAGTAAGTACAAGAGTACAGCATGTGTTCTGTGCCAGATACATGGAGTGGGATAGATGCAGTAAAAGGGAACAGTGGGGCGGCATGTGTTTAGAGATGTGCTGGTGGTGTGAGAGGAGTGAAGGATGAGAAGGAACTAGCCATCTGAATTAGAGGGGATGCAGAAAACAGTGGATGCAGGATCACCAAGCTAGGGGAGAACTCAGTATTTGAGGAAACAGCAGGAAACTGTTGGTGACTAGAGAAAGGTGTACCAAGAAGAGGTAGGATTTGAGTGTATTTATAAAGCAAAAGTGGTAAGCCAGGAATCTCTAGCTGCAGGTAGCTCTTAGTGTTCAGTGGGGTAGTGTGATCTTTCCTACCAGACTCCTAGTGGCACTAGAGAGGGTAGTTCCTAAAAGCAAGCCGTTCTTTTTTCTCTTGTCCATAGGAAGTGGCATTGAGAAAGCCCACAGAGCCAACCACGATGGCCCCAATGTTAGTCAGCAGTAGCCTGTAGTGGCTACAGGAAGAAATTACTCAGTGGGATAATTATTATCCTAAAAACTTGCCTAACCGAGCATTGTGCAACCTGTTTTTGGAGTTCACCGGCACAGTTGTGTTGACCCAGATGATGATGGTGGTGCATGCTGAGACTTGTCTGGATTGAAGATTTAGTAGCATGGTCTAAATGCTCCCCCTCTTCACCACATGCTTTTATTTGCTAGGTAGCTCATAACCTAGTGCTCTCTCCTGCCGTCCCTTCACACAGACTCTTCGGCACGTCCTCCCTCCTGTATTCTACCATCTGTCTGGTGTTCAGACACAGTGTTGACCATGTCTTCCTCCACTGGCATAGCAAGTTCAGGATTCATATTCAAGTTCGAATCCCCAGACCCCTCAACCTTTTCTACCTTAAAATCCTAGCCAAATAGTATACTGCATACTTCGTTACCTTCTGTCTAGACCTAACTATAACTTCATCCTGTGGTGGGCCTGATTCCTCCAGTCCAGGCTACTGTCTTCATGCCATGCGGCAGTGAGAAAAGCCAAAAGCCAAGGTGCAGCCATTATCTGAATGGAATCATGGTGAACTTTTCCTGTTCTGGTATCTTGTGACCCTCTTTAGACTCTGCATAATGCACCTGTGCTTTCGTAGTGTGCGGTTTGTCCCAGGATAGGGCCTTGGCCTGTAGCTCTTGAACAAAATCGGGCTGTGTAATCAGCCATGCTGCTTCAAAGGATGTCAGATTAGAGTCAGACCGATCAGGGTTTGAATGATACATTCCCACTTACCGACTCTGCAAACTTGAGAAGATTACTTCCTTTCTGGGCTTTTATTTTTCTCCTCTCTTCCCTCTTCCTCCTCCCTCTTATGCTTTGTCTTTTTCTTTCTTTTTTTCCCGTTAAGCACAACTAAATATATTCTGTTTCTGCACTACTGGAGGTTGAACCCGGGGTCTTACGCATGCTGGAAGTGAGGATTTCTTCCCATTGAGCTACATCTCTGATGACCCTTCTTTTCCTGAATGTTGAGCTTTTAACGCTGGTTCTCTTCCAACAGGGTGGGGATATGAAAAGTACAGTATCTTACACATTCCTTTGGGAATTTTGGAGGGAATTGTAGCCTCTCTGATTACTGTTTTCACTATTCTAAATTTTAGAATTGGTTAATTGGTTGGTAATAAGGGGCAAAAATTTGGCAGAAATGAGACGGGGAGGCAACATTTTTCGGAAGAAGTGTCCCTGAACCTGAGAAAGAAAGTGATACATCCTGTAGCCAGGATGTTCTCAGATCTCTATGTTTCATGTCTTTAATGCATAGTGTCTGACATTCATGGTTCGTCACAAACCAGTTCATACAGAATTCTTCACTCACCAGTCTTACTGCAAAACTGAACCATAACCCAAAAGTGCATTTCCATTTTGGACAGTAGTTTGCAGTTCTAAGTTTTCCGGTAATCCCGTCATGTGGGCCCTGACTTTGGTCTCCACCTCCTCCATTCCCTCCCCTTCCACATAGCTGTGTGCACTCGGGGCAAGACAGGATGTGGAGAAGTAGCTTGTGGAGAAGTAGCTTGATATAGTCAGGTCTACACCTGAAGTCTTTGTTCACAGTTCTTGAGTAAAACAGCCTCAGCACCCACTGCCTCATGGAGCATGTTACTGTGCCACACTGGTCCTGTTTCCTGAGGGGTGTGTGTGTGTGTGTGTGTGTGTGTGTGTGTGTGTGTGTGTGTGTGTGTCGGGGGGAGAGAGAGAGAATGAGAGAGAATGCTGAGGCACTATAAGCAATCTGTGGCCACCGGTGTCTTCTTGCAAGAGTGCCACATTTGAGGAAATACTATTTTACCTAGTCTACTTATTTATTTAATTAGCATATTTACAGTAGTGTTTCAGCGGCTGGGTGGTATAACGCAGAAGAAATGTAAATGAAGTACTTTTAAAGACATAGTACCTTATACTCAGCTTTGTTATAGAGCCTCAATGAAGAAAAATATCAGCTAACTTGGTGTCATTCTGTAAGCACATTTTGGAGGCAGCTTAGGTATTTAAGATAGTGTGAGTCCATACAGTAGGCAAGACTCAGTTTCCGGGTTACAACAGCTCTTCACCTACCTGTTGCTCATATATTTGTTTCTCAATCCCACCTGCATCCTAGTAATTCAGCTGTCATGACTTTGAAGTGGCATTTTGCTAGTAGAAGAGCAGAGTTTTCTTTGGTGACATCATCTGCCCTTGGGGAAATGACTACTCTTGAGTTCGTGCCCTCCCCTCCTCCCTGCATCCACCTCCCCCTCTCCTTCACTCCCTTCCTTGCTTTCTTCCTTTCTCCCTTCCTTGTTATCTCATTCATTCTTTCATTTCCTCTCTCACTGCCACCACCATCCACTCACTGATTGACGCTTGACTCCCTCAGCATCTCACTCCTTCACTCACGACTTCGCTCTCACTCCTCCTTCCCCCTGTGCCTCCCTCCCCTGCTCTGTATTAGGCAAGACTGTGAGTTGCAGCTGGCAGAACTGCATCTCAATTTATGAAAACCTTTTACAGGTGACATCTTTTAGAACAGCTATGTCTCAAAGTGGGCTCAGGAGCATTGGACTTCAGGAACAAGAGGGACCAACAATTTTATTGTTACTGTGATTTTATTTTTCTCTCCATGCACTTCTGATTTCTCTCCCTATCATGTTCTTTGCAAAACAAGCCATGTCATCCTTTGGGTCCTGTGACAGTGTTCTGAGTGCTGCAACTTGGTTTGGAGCCTGTCTGGGATCCTGGGTCATCAGTGGTGGCATGGAGAGTGTGGATTTATAACAGCCTGACAGTTCTTTTAGGCACTGTATGGATGCAGTACAAGGAGGAGCAGAACACAGAGGTCCAGAGACCTCACATGCCTATCCTGCCGTGCTGGGTGCTGGATTTTCTGAGACAAGGTCTCTATACTGAAGTTGCTTGCAGCCAAGTGGGGAGAGAGATAGGTGTGCAGACAATACAGGTGGCCGAGTGATGTTGACTCTACTGTAGCCGCAGAGGCACAGAAGTAAGGAAGTGACATTCAGTTAGATTAGGTGGATTCAGCTCCCATCTGCCAGCAGTGGGGGCTCTGTGGCTGGCCATGCTAGGCCTTCTTGAAATGCACACTCAGTTGATTTATTAGGTGTTGGGGATCAGGGGTAGCTGGGGCATTTTCTGGGTACAAATTTTATGTACATTTTCATTCTTCATCTGACTGCTTTTATGAATTAATCATTGAGTGTTGTTTTTTTGTGAGTTAGGGTCTCACCATGTAGCCGGTCTTGAATTCACTATGTCGCGCAGGCTGGCTTTGAACTCCTGGTGATCTTCCTGCCACAGCTCTCTTGGTGCCGGGATTATAGTGTGAAAAACCACACCCCCCCTCCCCCGTGTGTATTGTTTTATACAAAGGAAGAATGAAGGACAGCACAATATTTTTTTTTAATTTATTTTTTTTTTTATTTTTCAACAAGTAATACACTGCATATATTCTTCTTAGTGGTTAATTGCTGTACAAGATGCAGACTTGTGATCCTATTTACAAACACCATTAGAAAAAATCATTCTATTCATTAACAGAATGTAACTATATATCTATCCCAACCACTTTGAATACACAGATACAAAATGGACATTCATCTGTATACCCCATTTTTTCTAAGTTTTGTTATTGAATATTATAGGTGTGTAAACTCAGCAAAATATTCTAAAAGAGTCCAGTAGCCCATAATAGCATTGGGTCTTCTGTTTAACTGGCAATGTCAGAAATTATTGACCTGAGTCCCCCACAGCTCAACTTAACAGCATGGCTTTATTTCTTATAATTTCGTCTTCATACTTTTCTGCTGGATGGTTAAGACCAAGGCAAAGCAGGACCTATGCAACAAGAGTTGTAGCTTTTTGGTCTGAGAAGGTCAGTGAAATGCCCTCAGGATTTGTCCTGAGATCCTATACCTCAGATTGTAGAACCTTTATCAGTGCAGCCATGTGGATGAGTCACAGCCAATGCTTGGCCAATGCAGCACAATATTTTTTGAGATTCAGCAGCTTGTCATATTTTAGAGCATTCAGATGATCTCAATTTTAGTTTCTTTTCTAATTTGTAAGGACCCCCAACTATGACAAATGCATTTGTTCGTTTTACAGCTTGGGCAGCTTGGCACTAAACTGCTTTTGTTAATCACCAACTCTTGGGTTGCAGGGACTGTAAGTCTTGTTCCCTGCTGGCTGGCTGCAGCCATGGTCCCACCATCGCTGTCGCAGTGGCCCGGATCGCCTCTCTGGTCTGATGGTTATCATCATGTTCTGTTTCAGGCCGAGCAGACTGGTCCTTTTCCCATTTCCTGTTACACTGGACGGACTTTGTACCTCACGCTCAGCACAGTTTGTTCCACTCTCACTCTTCTTGGCCTTGCCTTTTATATAGCCACACTTTACTAGATTTTCTTTATTCTTCATCTCTTTGAAGATTTCTAGCCTTGCTTGCCCTAACATTTTGCAAACTGTAGACTCTGAGATAATTACAGTTCCATACATGGTTGTAAGAACTGATGAGCGATACTCAGTACTCTTTACCATGTATTTCCCAATAGTAAGATTGTTTTGCAAAACTACTGCACAGTGTCACAACCGGGACATTGACATTGATACAACCCAGAACAGTTGCTCTAGTGTTTTGATACTTGGATTCTCTCTCGTTAATTCTTCTCCTTACATGTGTTTTAGACCTTCTCCCTGGGGTTTAAGTGAGTAAAGGATCTGATCGGTGGGAAGGCTGAATTGTCACGTCACAGTCACTGGGGATAGCAGTTAGTATTCTTCTTTAGATGACTTGCTTGGAACAAATATCATTTGGCTGAAGGTGGCCTTAAGATCCCCACAAAGGCCTGGACTGCTGGAAACAGGGCACGTGGCAGTAAGGAGTGCGCAGGAGCAGGTGCGATGCACATCCTTTGAGACCTGAGTCCCCTCATCCAAGGTTCTCTCCTCCCAAAGGGCAATTCTGCACAGAGGATGTGGATGAGTGCCTGCTGCAGCCTAACGCCTGTCAGAACGGAGGCACCTGCACCAACCGCAACGGGGGCTATGGCTGCGTGTGCGTGAACGGCTGGAGCGGAAACGACTGCAGCGAGAACATCGACGACTGCGCCTTCGCGTCCTGCACGCCGGGCTCCACCTGCATCGACCGCGTGGCCTCCTTCTCCTGCATGTGTCCCGAGGGGAAGGCAGGTGAGCCTTCCGCAGGGTGGGACTGGGCCTAGGCAGTGGGAGGGGAAGCGCACCGGGCCCTGCCTTCTCTTTGGTCTGGCAGCTGTGCACTGTGAATACTCCTCTGTGAGAGGCATCCCGCAGGACCCTGCTGCTGCCGCGGTGAAGGCAGTCTCCTTCTGTAGGACTTTCGTCTCTCATCTCAGTTCCGTGTATTATTGATTTTTTTATTCCAGAAACTGAAAGCTAGCTGCTGTGGTCTTTGGAGCTCTGCAAAACTCTTTTAAGACTTAGGAGTGGAAAAAAATTCAGACTAGATGACAAATAAATGGATTCACAGATTTCATTTTAAAAAGGAATAATCCATTTTCTCAGAAGTTGGCAGGAGAAGCCCTGAAATATATTTCAACTCTCTGTGTCTATGAAAATATTCCTGTGAGGGAGAGGACTTCCTGACTACCCAGTTCACTGTGCTCCAGCCTCTCGGTTGTCGTTGTTGTTCATGCCGTACCAGGGATCAGACTCCGCACCTTGCACTTGCCAGGCAGACACTTAGGCCATTGAGCTGGCACCCTGGCCCCGTCTCTCGCTTTAATAGCTTCCAGTCCTAGGGATGGAAGAGCAGCGTGGGGACCGATGGGATGGGAGAGGGTAGTTAAGCTGAAAGACCTTTCTGCCCCAAAGTTTTGAAATGTTCATGTGTTTCTCCCTTTCTGAAGTCACACTCTTTTTATGAGAGAAGCCTCAGTTAATTGCTGAGTGCAAAGCGCAGTTCACACTAAAGCCCCGAAGATCAGGAAGACTAGCGGTGTCTTGCCGGCTGCGGAGGCACCTGAGGCTGCCGTGCCGGTGCTCCCGAAGGGCTGCGCTAGCAGAGGCTGGCGGTGGTCATTTCATCGCTGTCTTCTTCTGATGGGACCGTAATCATCAGGGAGTGGGACACGAGTAAAGAAAGATAGCGGATAAAATGCAGGCGGCTTAGACTGTTTCAGACACTTTCATACAAACACTCCTTGTTTTCCAGAAATGCAGATTTAACTGGGTATCTTCTTCTTCTATCTGTGAAATCAGGCGCTTCCTACAGAGGATGCGCCAATTTTCTCATGTCTTCCTTCCGATTTTCTGTCGTGTCCCACGTGTCCACCCGGGGGGGAGGGTACAGCTAAGGGCTCTTGGTAGCACCAAATTGTTTCGCTGCTGCCTTCTCTGTGTCCCTGAGGTACATCAGGCAGAGGGGAAATCGACTCTGAATCTTAGTGTTGGGCTTTAAGTAACTACTCATAAGCTTTCCCTTCCTTGGTGAAAGACAAAACTCTTCTCCAAGTGAGAGACGCGTTTTCTTTTCCTTTTGCCTCTCCCCCGCCTCCATCCCCTCCCTGTGCTAGGTCTCTTATGCCATCTGGACGATGCCTGCATCAGCAATCCTTGCCACAAGGGGGCGCTGTGTGACACCAACCCTCTGAATGGGCACTACATTTGCACCTGCCCACAGGGCTACAAAGGAGCTGACTGTACAGAAGACGTGGATGAATGCGCCATGAGTGAGTGCAGTGCTCTTCTCCTTGCTTAGAGTATATATCGGCTCCCCAGGAGCATAGTGTACTCCGGGAACACGCTACACCCAGACCTCAGATTCCCCTGCTCATGGCTGCCAGCCTGTTCAGCATGACCATAGACTCCCTTCTGGGAACTAAATACATGGAAGGAAGACCTGCTCTTGATTCTTAATATAAAGTCCTAGCTCTGTGACATTAGACAGCAGAACAACGGAAAGGTACACCAGTGGGGATTACTTTTGTCTTATTTCTTTCCTCAAATCAAGGAAGAAAGGAGAAAATTGGGAGTGAGCAGGCTCATCACAGGCCAGGCCCCGGAGTAGCCAGCAGAGCTCTCTGGAGTCCACAACTGTGGAAGCTCTGGCGGGTGCTAGGGCCTCAGTAACGAGGGCCTGTGTCTTGCAGCCAACAGCAATCCTTGTGAGCACGCGGGGAAGTGTGTGAACACAGACGGCGCCTTCCACTGCGAGTGTCTGAGGGGCTACGCGGGGCCTCGCTGCGAGATGGACATCAACGAATGTCACTCTGACCCTTGCCAGAACGATGCCACCTGCCTGGATAAGATAGGTGGCTTCACTTGCCTGTGCATGCCAGGTGAGAGGACCCACAGTGATTGCATGAGGAGGGGTGCCCTGGATGGCTTGGGAGCCTCGGGAACTGCTGCAGTACATGCTCGGGGGCTGCTTTTGTCTGTCTGTCTGTCTGTCTGTCTGTCTGTCTGTCTGTCTGTCTGTCTTCTCTGTCTATCTATCTAGCTATCTGTCTAGCTACGTATCTGTCAATCATCTATTTGATGTATTTGGTACAGGGTCTCACTATGCAGCTTGGACTAATAGTGATCCTCTTGTTTTCAGCCTCCCCAGTGCTGGGATTATAGGTGTGCATACCACACCCAGTCTCGGTGGCTGGCTCAGACTGCTCCCAGCATAGCAGGTGGTGCCAGGGAACGAACCCAGGTCTCTGTGCTTTCCTGATCGGGTGCTTAGTCAGCTAAACTTTCTCACTGGCCTGGGAGAAGGTGGCGACTGCTTTTTATTCCCTGGGCTGACTGTGCCGTTGGAGGACAGGCTCCTGGGCAGACCCCTCGGTTGTAGAAGGGAGCTCCATAAGTAGTGCTGGATCCCTATAGCTGTGTGAAGCCAACTATGTCAGAAGCCAAATGCATGTGATAGAAAATTTCAGAAGCAATTTACCCTAAGAATCCCAAGTAGCAAGTTTGCTAAATTATAAATACTTACAGAAAGGGATTTTATTCACAATGACACAGGAAATTTCCACTTAGCTGGCGTGCAGCACCAGTCTAATGGTGTTCTGCAGAGACCGTTTTTAATTGTCAAGGACACAGCTATGTCTCACTTAAAGGGACGGTTGAGGGCAGCTGCTGTGCCCAGTGATGGATTCCAGCCACTCTGGTCTTGGAAGGCCCTCCAGACTTAGACCTACACTCTGTGAGCAACAGAAGCTTCAAGCAGCCGATCCTTAGGATAAGTAGGAATCCACTGGGGTCAGCATTGTCCAGAAAGTCCAGAAAGGATTGGCCACAGAAAAGATGGAAATGTCTTTGTTTGCAGGTTAAGCCCCTCAGCGTCTTTTTTTCTTTTTTTTTAATGTTTTATTTATTTATTTGGTATAGACTTGCAGTGGTCCTCCTGTCTCAGCCTCCCCAGCGCTGGGATTATAGGCATACACCACCATGCCTGGTTTCAGTGACCAGCATGGCATGCCTGGGGTTTCAGGGTCTGGTGCAGGGGCTGGAACCCTGGTCCTTGCGCTTGCCAGGCAGGCACTTAGATGGCTGAGCTGTCTCCCTGGCCCATCAGTGTCTTTGGAAGTCACTCATCTTTGCTCTGATCACAGTCTATCGCAGTGTCCACTCTTATGCCCGTTTTATGGACTGGTTCCCATCATGGCAAAATCCCTTTCTCTTGACAGAAATTTTGATGCTCATAGAAGTCACGTGCATCTCCACACATTTTTATTTTGTTTGCTGGATTATGCCCTGCTGTGCCTCTGAACTGTGTGTGGTGCATTTTGTGCAGGTTTCAAAGGTGTACACTGTGAAATAGAGATAAATGAGTGCCAGAGCAACCCCTGTGTGAACAGTGGGCAGTGTGTGGACAAAGTGAATCGCTTCCAGTGCCTGTGTCCCCCTGGTAAGTGCCTACCACCCTCCTATCCGTCGTAACACGCAGCCCGCAGGCCGCAGGGAGGGAATATGTGGGGCTGTGGGAGGGAGCTTGAAAGTGGCTCCTGCTGAGAGCTGTGTGTGGAGCTGTGTTGGCTGGCTGCCCCAGGTCCACACCTGGCCTTGCATGGTCCTGACCGTGTGTGTCTGTGCCTGGCACTCACCCTCACAGGAGCCGAAGTTCCAGGCCATCTTGGATCTGAGTTTCCCCCACAGATCATGTTAAGGAAGCCCCTCTGTGAGATGACTATTTTTGCATAGTTTAACTGCTGGACTGTGTTGGATTGTCTTGCTGAATTCAAGCACCTATAATATTTAGATGCCAATAGAATACCCATCTCTGACAGGACTGAACTGGAGAGGGGGATACAGAGGAAGGACCATTTTGTATTTGAATATACAGAATAGTTAGCATAGATGTATGGCTGCTTTTGCTTGGTTCAGTGAGAGGAAGAATTTGTAGTAGTAGTGTTTGGATGGGATGTGCTGGCTGCTTCTTGTGCTGTGGATGACCTCTGAGAAGATAACAATGTACAATGTATTAATTATGGAAAATGTCCTATTAATCAGCTTGGAAAAAAAAAAAACCAAACTATTTTTACATAGTTTAATTCATTAGACCATACAGACAACGAACACTAAGATTTTCCCCGAGACCCTGTCTGTCCCTTGTATTTTGATGCTCTCGTTGAAGGCATGCCACCTGTCTCCTTTAGACAGGTGCCCTTTTGCCTCTGAGGTGTAGTCCCTTGTGTGAGGCTCTGCCCGATGTATCTTAGCAGTTTCTCTCCTGAGGTGAGAGCGGAAGTGGAGAGAAAAGAGCCTCTGACAGGATCCTCCTCCAGGGGTCCAAGTTGCATGCTGGAGGCTCTTATTGTCGGGTGATCCTCCCGACGTTTGCCCTGCTGGGGCCTTTCCCACCCAGCGGCATCAACCTGTCGGTGAAGAAGGGCACAGCCGGTCTCTGACTTGTGTACCCCTGTCCCTCTTCAAGGTTTCACGGGGCCAGTCTGCCAGATTGACATCGACGACTGTTCCAGCACTCCGTGTCTCAACGGGGCTAAGTGCATCGATCACCCGAATGGCTACGAATGCCAGTGCGCCACAGGTGAGAGCCTGCTCACCTTGCTGCCCTTGGGAGAGCTCTTTGCACAGTGCGGCGACTTTCCTCTGCCCGCTGTTCTGCTGGAGAACACAGAGAGGGCTCTGCTGACCCTCACGGGCAGGTGCTGTCCAGTGGGGAGAACTGCTGGCTGCTTTCTCTGTTACTGTGGTTCTTCCTCCTGCACCTCCCTCCTCCACAAAGGCAGTGGGCAGGCCAGGACCTCCCACTGGTGCCCGTGTTGTTCTGGATCGACGTGGGTAGCAGAGTTTGCAGCTGGCTTTACCAACTCTATTGGGAAAGAGCCTTCTCTGTGGATCTCTGTGGAAAAAAGTTGGTGTCTGGGCTTTCTGCAGGGGGTCTGTGTGTCTCCAGGGGCTGTGGCTGAGAGTTGGAGGGCTGAGTGTGTGTTTCTGCAGTAGTTTTCTGTACCTCATGAGTGACTTCTTTGGAATCAGGCATGTAACTGCCAGGAGAGCTGTACCTGGGAAAGCGTGGGGCTGTTTGCTGACTTTCGCTTCTACTATCCGAAAGGATCTGTTCACTGTGCTACATGACTTGATCTCTGGTCACATTTCTCTTGGGAGTGGGCTTCATTGAGCCACATGTCCCCATTATGCATTTGCTGCTCTGCAGGTCAGTAGAGAAAGCCTAGAAATACTAGGAAATGTGATTTTCTCTGTTATATGTCTGCTTGGGAAAGATGTTAGGAATATATCTCAGGGCACTGTTATTTTAGAGAATGGGTTCTTAAAGGATTACAGACATAGTGCAGTTTATCACCACAGAAAAGGAAACTTAGTCCCCAGATCATCCAGAAATTTAATATGGCCACTGTTAGCCTTACTTAGGGGGGACCATCTCCAGAGAGACCCTGCGCTTGCATTTCTGTTACAGACTGTTGTGTTCCTTGGAGAAGCTGCAGGCTTTGCCTTCCCAGGTCAGACTCTTCCTGTGGAGCACAGGCTTCCCCTGAGGAGAGACCAGACCCCTCGGACTCATGAGCAACCCCAGTGAGAGGCCTCATGCAGCTCCGTAGGACAAGGTGGAATACGCCTGTGATGTAGCCCTGCATGCAGGAACTCTTGCTCGCTCCTTTTCAATTAAATGCTCATACCTGGTCCACTCAGTGAATTCACTGAGCATTTATTAAAAACCTCATATGCACACACAGCACTCTGAGAGGGATCGACAGGAATGAAGAAATAGTCTGTGCTCTTCAAAGTCAGAACTGGGAGAGAAGATGCACAAAAGCATTAATTTGTACCTGTGGGCTGGGCTTGGGAGGACGGGAATCCAGACACAAGCAAGAAGGCAGGCATTTAGAGGATTCTCTTGCCGACCAGTAAAAAGCAGCTCAGAACAAAGCGCTTTTAAAAGGAAATCAGTTTTGGTCACCGAGGTGCTTCTTTTCTGCAGCTTTGACCGGGAATCTTCAGGTAGGGCGCGCATCTCCAGGCTGCCCTTCTCAAAGGAGCTCTCTGAGTCACTCTCCGCACTGGCCATTCTAATTGTTCCCCGTGTGGTGAATGGATGAACTGCCCTTGGGGTGAGGTGCACCGTGTCTACCTCGGCTCTCATGATTTCTCTGTCACATCCTCCCCCAGGTTTCACCGGTCTGTTGTGTGAAGAGAACATCGACAACTGTGACCCCGATCCCTGCCATCATGGCCAGTGCCAGGATGGGATCGATTCCTACACGTGCATCTGCAACCTTGGGTACATGGGCGCCATCTGCAGTGACCAGATTGACGAGTGCTACAGCAGTCCGTGCCTGAACGACGGGCGCTGCATCGACCTTGTGAATGGCTACCAGTGCAACTGCCAGCCGGGCACCTCAGGTGAGCACGGGTGGCTGCGTGCTCAGGGTCTCACTGCTCGCAAACACAGTTCCTACAGACGCCTCCACTTCTCTTGACATCTGCTCAGAAACCCAGTGTCCAGCCCTGACTTGGAGAAGCGCAAGCAAAGCCATAAGTAGCTCCGAGGCAGACGACTGTTCAGTGGAGAAGCTGGAGACCAGACTCTGCCAATCTAGTGCTTTTGTTGCTTTGTGTTTTTAGTCAACTCGGGCTTACTGCTTCAATGTATGGGGTTTTTGAAAAGGAAAGCCTCACCTCTGTGGCTTGGCGGGTGTTCTTTTTCTTTCAGCCACTCCTGCTTAGGTTAATGAAGTTTTCCTCCTGCTTTCCTTTGTTCCCTCCCTGTGTCCTGTCCTCTCTCCTCTTTTCTCTTTCCTCACTTTCTTTTGTTTTCTCTCTTTTTTCCCTTCCTGCAGTTTCCTGTCTCTTGTTCAGTGTGACATTGTTCTTATGCCACTTGCATCAGGAGGGCCTCAGACATTTTGGAGAGATTTTAAGGGAGAGAAGCCAGTGCATTGTGGCGACTGTGGCCTGGGGTGCACAGAGCTCGCTGCCTGTCCCCAGAGTTCCATGGCAGTCCCTGACCCTGTGGGAAGGCCCCTGTTAGGTGTGTGGACTGCGGAACCTTCTTGAGGAGACTTGGAATGGTTTTTGCAGGCAGCAGCGGTTCAGTCTTCACCGCCTTCTGGTTCTTAGATGTGAAGGGTGGTTATGGTCCCCACCGTGGCTAATGGACAGAGAAGTTCTGTGTCCTGGATCAAAGGCAGATGTATGAGTGGAAGATTAACTGATGTGTGCCCTTGCTAGAGAGGAGGCTGCCAATATTGGGATGATTTATGCAGACATTCATCCTGAACTCAAGGAAAATGGCCTGTGCAGAGGCAGGGGGAGGTAGCTGCCCTCATTTGATTGTGTTATTTCCAAATCCATCTCTCCCAACTTGTTGCAGGGTCTGGACTTCATCCAGGGCCTCACACAGGCCAAGTGTAAAAACAAAGTCCTTTTTGAATTGCCCAAGCATACGAAAAACATCCCATGCCTTCACAGCTGAGAATGCCTCCCCCTCCCCACACTGAGATAACTCCCTCAAAGGCCTGAATGGATCTTTGTGAAGCTTCCAAAGGCAATTTGCTTCCGGGCTGGTCCCCAGACATGAGCAATGGCCATAGGAAAAGAAATTGGAGCAACTTACAAGCAGTGAGTGGATGCCTTTAGAATGGAGGGACTGCTCTCGGCTTTGTCATGGTCCTCGTTATAACAAACTCCCTGGATGTGGAGTGAATGGTGGATTGGCGAGTGGGTTGTTTTCTCTGGGATTGGATCATTATGTCAGGACAGATCAGGTGTGTTTTCTGGGGAGGCTGGGAAGCCACGGTGCAAGGAGCTGTTACTGAGAAAAAGGCAAGAAGTAAATACAAGTTTCTGCACAGGCAGCTTTGAAGGAAAGGCCCAGAAAGTCTGAGAACCCTGCCAGATCCACTCCGGCAGCTGTTGCAAGAATTCAGGCAAAGAGCTACAGCAAAGTAAAGAATTGTTGGTCTGTCATGGGTGGAGAAAGAACTTGACTTGTATGTGCCAGGACCCGGGTGGAAAGTTCATTAAGTGAGCCATTATGAAGCCTCTCCCAGTGTCTGAATCCTTGACCCAGTTATAGTCTGGTCCATTTCTGTGGGTTGGTGTTTGGGCCAGGGTCTGCAGAGAAGAGACACGTGGTAGCTCGCTAGGTTTTGCTGTGAATTTCACTCACTGGTAATTAAATAAACTATTCAGAGTCCCCTTTAGTTGCCTTTTCTCATCTGCTTTTCTGATGTTACTATGTAATTACTTTCTTTAGGTTTTATGTAACAAAAAACCAGCTTGAGATAGTTGAAATTGTTAACAAACAAAATAGTCTACTGAAAAAATGCTTATTATATACAGATTTAAAAAAACAATCTCGTGAAGGAACACAGAAGCCTCTTACAGATTCTTAGTAGGAATGGAATCGGAAGGCTTTGGAGAAAAGAGCACAAAGCAGGGCAGTTTGTGGGCCTAGGTCATGCAGGTCAAATGTCCATATAGACATTCATTGACTGGGCTTAACCCAGATGTCAGCTCCACTTGAGTAGACAGCGGCCGTGGAGCGAGAGCCACCTTGGATTGCAGGGGCTTCCTCAGGCTGCCTTCAGGAAAGGAGAGTAAGAGCGTTGTTAGTGGAAGACTGGAGGAACTCCTAAGGGCACTTGCCTGTAACTGGAATATGGAGAGATTGCTTTCTCCCTTATGGCTAGTAAGAAAGGACAGCCTCCTTAGAACTGCAAAAAAGCATGGCATGGGAGAAGGCATAGAGTTGTGGGACCAGAGACGGCATAGTTCTCAGCTCAGCTTGCCCTGACTCATGCTGTACCATCTTTAAAACAGGGGTAACTCAGTTGGATTCTCAGCTTAGCTGAAAGGAATAGAGAAAAATCACAAAAGGTGCACATAATAATCACTGTTTTAATCACTTTCTTGTTGCTGGGACAAAATACAGGACACACACAAGTTAGAGGAGGAAAAGTTTAACTCAGAGTTTGTAGAGGTTTCCGTCCATCATTGGCTCATTCCAAGGTAGGGCGCCATAGCAGAGTCGCTTTCAGTTGCCTTTTCTCATCTGCTTTCATGATGTTACTGTGTAATTACTTTCTTTGGGTTTTATGTAACAAAAACTAGCTTGAGATCGTCCCAGAGGATAAGCAGTCCATAGCTAAGCAGGCACCAGGCAGTAAGCCTTCCTTTCTCTTTTTATTCCATTCAGGCTACAACGTGCGTATTGGATGTACTTAGTCCTTTAAAATAAATAAATAAAGGTTATCACAACATTTCTACCTTCCAGAGGGATCAAGACCAGAAGGGGCCCAGGATGTTGTCCGGGGTCTCTGGTTCGAGCTTGAGCTCTCTAGTCCTACAAAGAAGGACAGAAAGAAGTACTTGATGTGTACGTCCCATTGCCTCACATGAAGTGGTAGAGATAACACTCTAGGTTTGGGATTTCGTGAAGGTACAAAATCCACCATTGTAACCCCTTTGTGAAAGCCATTCTTAGGTGAAAGTGGCGCCCAGGTTTGCTTACATCTGGACCTGCGGGTGTGACAAGGCCGTGACGGGCAGTACAGCTTGGTACTGCTGCCTGATGAGAGGCCGGCAGTTTTGCACACATTACTTTGCACCACCAGTGTGAATTCCAAACAGTGAAAAGGACAGATAACGGCTGAGCATGAGTATAAGCAGCCTTGCACTACGAACATTCCACCCCCCTTCCCTGGAAGACTCTGTGAGCTGTACTCTGAGAAGCGTTGCTGTATTCTTTGCCAGGGTGCATGGGCTCTCCATAAACTGCTTAACGCATAAGGTCACAAGCAGCAACTGTAATGCTTGTATGGTAACATGGAATCGTTTCTCTTTGGTCCTCTCTTCGCAGGAGTTAACTGTGAAATTAATTTTGATGACTGTGCCAGCAACCCTTGTGTCCATGGCGTGTGTGTGGATGGCGTCAGTCGTTACAGTTGCGTGTGCTCGCCAGGATTCACAGGTATGCTGCCTGTCCTGGGCCTCTCCTTCAGCACCACCACTTGGGAAAATGACGTCTAAGGGGATATTGCCATTCAAATGTCACCTGTTTCTTGGTCTCTCTGGAAAGTGGGAATCTGCTTCTGCTCTTCTCTAAGCCACTGTGTGGCTTTTAAGTGTCTTCTAAATGGAAACTTACCATTTCATTCATTAAGGATCTCAGACCACATGTTTTTGGCTGCTGGAGAATAATTCCCCAACAAACAATAGCGGTCCATTGCTGTTCATGGGTTATGTTGCCACCAAAGCCACCTTAGTTTTCCTGTAGGCAGTGATCACTGTCTTCTGTAAAGGTAAACCTGTGTGAAAACGCCAGTGGCTTTTCTCAGGGTCCTTCATCTCAGAAGGAGGAGGTCATTGTTTGAAGGAACCATCCTAATTTGCCTACCACGAGTGAGAAAGACAAAAATAATGAAATAATTTTGCATCTAATTCTTCCTAAAGTATAAACAGTAGAGCATTTGCATTTGTTCGCACGCGCACCATGCACCTCTCTCCTTTTTCCTTCTTACTACTACCTTCATCTTTACCTTGCTGATCCCAACATTCTGGAGGCTCCCGGGGAGTCCTGGTCCTCACCTACACCAGAGTCTGTGATTGATATCATCAGAGGAACAATACACGGTGTATTCTGTTGTTTCTGGACAGGTCGCCTTGCAGCAGGCACTCATGCATGAATAATTCTCATGGTCATTTGTTCCCCAGGTGAGAAGCTCCCTTCAGAGCTTTTGAAAGAATCTGTCAAAGGGCCCCAAGTGAGGAAGATGCCTGCCATTTGCTTGCTGGGAACTTTGTTCTGTTTCATGAGCATTTCCACTGCTTGTTGTGACTGCAAGCCCTGTACAGTAATGTTGGTGGCTCCGGTAGGTCTCAGTGACTCCCATTCACCGCAGAGCACCGAGAAGCCAGTGGCGCCCAATGCTTTCATGCCCAGGTGCCGTGCTGCTGTGGTGGCCTGATGGACTTGTCTGTCCCGAAAGTTGGTGCCCCAAAGTCAGATGGCACAGGCGTCTGTGCTAGGTAGGATGGTCAGGCCTTATCACTAAGTGAGTAATGTAAAAAGAATGGCTCATGTGTATTAAGGACTTAATTGTCCAACTAAATGCCGTATCTCAGTCCAAGCTGTTGTCATTGCTGAGTATCGAGAAATCCATGGTTGAGAGAGGTGGAATGATGCTGCCCGTGCGGCAGCTGGGGCCCCACCCTGGTGGCCTGGGCCGGGGCCAGGGCCCATTCCTTGCGTACTGCGCAACCTCCGCCCGCGGTGGCTTATTTTGGGATTTATGTAAGGCTTTCTACTGGACTAACTTATTATTGAAATGTCAGTGAATCATATTATTTCTCTTTTCAATTTGGGAACTCAGCAAGGTCAAGGAAGATATAAAAATATTCTAAAATAAACATAGCGTAGTGTGAAAGCACATAATAAAGAAATGGAATGCTTTGGTTACTGGCTGTTACCCTGCTCTTGGAGCTGGTTTCTGTGGCTGAGGGTTTTTTTGGTTTTTTTACATCAACTAGTGAAAAATCATCTACGATGACTCTCTATACCCATGAACAGTAAATATGAGGTGTTTTATTCTTTCTCTTTATTTTAATGTTTTTCTCCTACTATTTTAATAATAGCTTTAAAAGATTTAAAGGGAGGGCCTGTCAAATAGCTCACCGGATTAAAGCGCCTGGAGCAGGGGCAGGGGCCAGGGGTTTGATCCCAGGCCTGCCTTGCTGGCCCTGCACCCCCCCCAGGGCACACTGAGACAGTGACTTGAGACTGGGTGTGGTGGCAGCAAGCCTGTAATCCCAGCTCTTGGGAGGCTGTAAACAGGAGGATCACTAGGAGTCCGATCTAGTAGTAAGACCCTGAACATTCTGTAGACCCTTCCCTAAAATACAAAAAAAAAAAAGATTTTTAAAGAAAAAGTATTCCATTTTAGGACTTTTTGATACTTTCTGATTAAATGCAGGAAAGTAAGGAATCATATGCTAATCCTACAAGGTACTACAAACTATAAAATTGTTTTTTCTATGCGCCGTTTCAGTGCGCCCCAGGGCCGGCACATTATGACAGGGATTGGACCCTGGTCCCTGTGTCTGCCTGACCAGGTGCTTTAATCTGCTGAGCTATCTGGCTGGCCCTCAAATTCTGGTTTCTAAAGCATCTCCAAACCCATTGTGTTCTTAAATTCTAACAGTCCAGAAAGGAATCTCTGCTGCATTCTTAACAAATAAGGCCGCTGAGCGGTGGAGCTTGCTGTGCTCGTGTTTTCGGGCGAGTCAGAGCACTGTGAATTCCCAGCAGGCAGGGACACCCTTAGTCTCCCTGTTGGCAGTATCTACTGCTCGGAAATCTGGCTGAATGGATGGATGAGTAGGACCCGCATACAACCCATTTGCTCTCCAGCCAGAATCTAGTGTCTAGACTGTACTGTTCAGCAAGTACCGATTCTTGGAGTCCTTATTGAGTGGAAAACTCAAAATAACTGCTCATTGCAGCAATCCCTGAACCTCCACGGTACGTGGTTGAGCTCTGTCTGATGCTGGGTGGACATTGAGAGAGCAGGACCTGGCTCTTGGAGCACCTGCCAGCCCACACAGCAGGGCAGTAAGGTGCTTAGTACTCTCACATAAAGATGGCCTGCATAGCTATTGCAGGAAAAATTTCACCTCAAATGAAGGGCTGTGCAGGTAGATCAGAGGTAGGGCATGTGCCTAGCATGTGCAAGGCTCCAAGTTTCATGCCCAGCACACTACACACATAAATACATACAGAAGCACATACATGCATATATATACTGGAAAAAGCAGCAGAACCACTCAAGCCTAGGGACTCCAAATCAGTATGAGCAGCATAGTGAGACCCCATCTCTTAAACAACAAACCGCAAACAAGCAAACAAAACCATACAGAAAGAAAACCGGGAAAAGTGACGTCTACAGAGATGCTTTGAAAGAGCCAGCAGTGAACGAGGCTGTTTCCTGTCATCCTTCAGGGAACCGCAGACCCAGGCAGCTCTGTAGGGACTCTAGTTCGTATTCTGGTGCCACTGGCAAACATCTCAAAGAACCAGTGGTCGAGGTCAAGGAAAAAGTATTTTTAAATTGAGTTCTTAATAAAATGCTTAGAAGCAAGGAGTAACCACTTCCAGATTATGGGTCTTCACCACAAGAACCACCAATAATGGTTTGGAGAGCAACGGAGGGTGAAAAAATGTTAATACCCGTACTTTACAGGGTGTGTATCTGTTTCATTTGGAATTTCCTGTGCTAAATGCAAGGTTGCTCTTTCTTAAATTTAAACAAGGTGCATTTTTTTTTAATTCTGTTTTTTTTTTTTTGAACTGGGGATTGAACTCAGGCCCTTGCCCTTGCCAGGGAAGCACTTATTTGAGCCATCTCCCAAGGCCCCACAAGGTGCATTTTTGAAAACTTTTGAATCAGGAGCATTGTAGTCTTTAAAATTTATAAATTCCTTCACAGCAGTTGCTTGATTTCACTCACTTCTAGAATTATTAGAAAATTTTAAATTCCACATTATTTCAGAGGATGTAGTTCAGTCTCAATTATTGAAATTTTAACAAATCAAAGCGCTTGTAAAAGCTGGTACTTGGGAATGGATTCAGCCCAGAGTAGTGAGGAGCAAGGCTGTCACAGACCTCGTTTCACACTTCAGTCTCGGGCATGTTGTGGAGGAAGAACTTCCTTCAACGTCATATACTCCCATCATCTGTACTACTACAGGGTGTTAAGTATAATTCCTTAGGGCAGGATTTCTCCCAGTCTAGTATTTGGAAGCCTGTATTTCAGTCTGTGGCAGTAGGGCCCAAGAATCTCATTTAGAAATACCTTGAGTATTCCACATGTTAAAGTTTGAGAGCCACCGGAGTACACGGGGAGACATGGAATTGTTTTCTTAGTTACTAAGGAGCAATAAAATCATGCTTAGAGATTGCCTCTTGAGGCAGAAAACGATTAATGAAACTATAAGAATGAAAACAGAATAGCTTTTCTTCTTAGTCAGTGTAATCATTAACCTAAGTTAGTCTGTTGACTAAGTATTCCAGTTAATTGTGATTTATAAGAGATTGGCTAACTGAAGCAGTGAGCCTGTGGCAGGCTGGCAGAAAGCATGTCATGAGGCTAGCGTGAGGACATTTTTTTGAGTACAAATAGCTTTCTTAAGACACTGATGACATTTGTGATTCCTTCAATGCCTTACGAAGTTTCCCCATTCCTAAATTGAAGCAGAATGATATCTATATCTCTATCTATCTATCTATCTATCTATCTATCTATCTATAGTTATCAAAATGCTCTGTTTCAGTGTTCTGTTAACTTTGCTTCATTATCAGATGCTACTGTGCTCGTTACCTCTCTGCATGCATGAGGTGCTTTCAAATGTCTTATTTCTAACATCTTGACATTTGCCACCCTAGAGCACCTTATAGGCTGTGCAGATAAAGAGGATCTGCCTAGTTGGGGTCTGTTCCTTGAGCAGTGGAATTTGCATAACACTACCCCTTCTCTGCAGGGCAGAGATGTAACATTGACATCGATGAGTGTGCCTCCAACCCCTGCCGCAAGGGTGCCACGTGCATCAACGACGTGAACGGTTTCCGCTGCGTGTGCCCTGAAGGTCCCCATCATCTCAGCTGCTACTCGCAGGTGAATGAGTGCCTGAGCAGCCCCTGCCTCCACGGGAACTGCACCGGGGGCCTCAGTGGGTGAGTAGCGGCCGTGTGCCAACACTGTTTGATTTCTCTAGGCCAAGCCGTTTGGCTTTTAGTATTGGTGATAATGTGAAGAAGAAAATTGGAGGCTTATGTGGGAAACTTGACCTGAAACTCGGCTGCAGGTTTTGGTAGCCTCTTAAAGTTTTTCAGAGTGTCCCTTGGTCAATGGAAGTTGGCTTTCCTTCTATGATTCTTTTCTTTTCTTTTTTTTTTTTTTTTGTGCGACCGGGGATTGAAGAAATGGAATAAGGATTTTTTTTTTTTTTTTTTTTTTGCTCCTTGAATGCCTTCAGGGCACTTTTGGCTGGCTGGAGTGTTGTGGGGATCGAACTACAGCAACCTGAGGCTCCCAGCTTTGTGGAAGCAGCCCCCTTAAAGAACTGAGCTAGGGCCAGCACCCCTCCTTCTATGACTGATGTCCTGGATGACACACAAGGATTGCTTTCGCTGTATTTTATTTTATTTTTTATTGTTTTAATGTATTTCGTATAAGGTCTCACTGTGGACTAGTAGTGATCCTCCTATTTTCAGCCTCCCTAGCACTAGGATTACAGGAAGGATCGTGTCCTTTACCTAAGTGATCAGAAGGATTTCATGTGAGGAATCCATACTTATTTCATGATTCTTTGGCAATTATGTTTTAATACTTATTACAGGATTTTGAGGAAAGTTCTAGCTCAGTTTTTACCCCTTGCTTAAACATAGACCAGCTTTTTTTTGTCCTAGTACCTCGATGCAGGGGTGGAGTTGTTTTAGCCAACTTCAGTTGTAGTTCTGGTAAAACATTTATAGTTGGTGTACCTCTCAGAATTGTGTGACGTATTGGTAGGCTTTGTAACTGTGGGATAATCTTTGGTCCCTTGAGCTTGCCATGTGATAGGCTTTGAGCGTTGCCATTTGCCAGCTTTCCCACAGGTGAAGGAAAAACATGGTCTAGGGCTACATGGGAAACAAAGTTTTTTGGATAATGAATTAACTCAACATTCCTGTTTCAGAATATCAGTCTTCAAAGTATCCCTCTCATCTACTCTGTTCTTATAATCTAAATAAGATGGCTATTATCTTTTGATTTCACATTCTTAGTGCTATGATAGTCAGATCGGAGGTTATATATATTTCAGATATTTTCATTTTTGTGCGTTTTCTTACTCATAGATGCTTCCCAGAGACAGGGTTTCCTGTTACAACAAAGTGTGACTCAGATGTAAAGTGTCCTAGGAGCTCCCCAGGGGCCTGAGGCCCAATCTATTTCCTGTTAACCGTTTTTGCAGGCGTCATAAGCTGCCTTTGTTTGTATATAATAAACCAAGCAGATTTATGTACATTTGTGTTTCCTTCTGATTGGCCCAATATATCTGAGAAGCCATTGCTTATATATGAAATTTCATTATAATTAATCAGCACCACTAGCTTATTGATGACCCCCACACAATAGGTAGCCCATATGATTTACACCACGTGCATGGTGATGCAGGTATATGGCTGTAGAGGACTGATAGGGAAGTGGCCGTTGAACTCCTGTGTCCCCTCACTTCTTCACCAACTCCTTTCTTTCACCCTGTGACCCTTTGTACATCTGACCTCTTACAAGGACAAAATTCTGCCACCTTTCAGGTATAAGTGCCTTTGTGATCCAGGCTGGGATGGAATCAACTGTGAAGTGGACAAAAACGAGTGTCTTTCGAACCCGTGCCAGAACGGAGGCACCTGTGACGATCTGGTGAATGGATACAAGTGTGCTTGCAAGAAGGGCTTCAAAGGTAAAGTGAAAGCGCGTGCTGCGCATGTGCTCTCGCATCTGTGCCCTGCTGCTGGGCTCGCTTGCGTTCATTGCTCATCCATGCAGTGGCACATGCTGAGCAGGTAGTGTTTGGGAGACATGGGCAGGCACAAGTTCTCCCTTTACCTAGCAGAGAGGTAAGCTGCTGAAACAGTAGTGCCTCGGGTGGTTAACTTTGGACACGTGTCTCATGGCAAGTTGCTTGATCTAGGTTTGGTTCTAGGATAATTTAGTCATGTGTTCGAACCAACTCTTATGCATGGAGATATTCTTAGATACTTAGTTTCCTATTGCCTTCTCGAAAAAGGCATAGCATGAACATTATGTAGAGTCTTTTTTTTTTTTTTCTTTTTACACTTGTTTCTGTTGTAATTCTGTTAGGAGAGATACATGAATAGGTAAATTATTTATATCTATACTCATCTATACACATAGTTACCCACTCATAAATGTACTTGGCGACTGTGATACATCAGAATGATACATGTTAGAGCCACTTTATTTAATTACAGAACAAGCATGTCCGTCCAAAATGCTGAAATCCAAAAGTGCTTCAAAATCCAAAACTTTTAGAGTTCTCGGACGTGGTGGTGCCACCCCTGACTTCGTGTGTGAACTTTGTTTCATATACAAAATTATTTTTAAATTTTGTATAAAAATGACCTTCAGTCTATGTATATAAATGTATTTTCTACTTAGACCTGGGTCCCAGCCTCAGGCCATCTCATTGTCTATAACCTCCCTACAATTCCTAAATAAATTAAAAAAAAAAAAAATCTTTCTGATACCAGACGTTTTAGATAAGGGATACTTAGCCTGTATCTGAAAATTTTGAGATTGTATTTAAATTATTAATTTCTGATATATTGCAATATGTTTACTAAGAAACTTTTAGCTTCAGAAGCACATTCCTTTCTTGATCTCATGGAGAGTTGGTTATCAGTTAGAACACTAAAAATGAAAATGTAAAATCCAAGTGCCCCGCCCTGTGAAGAGTACAGTACAGTTGAACCCAGACCTCTGTTCCTAGACCAGCAGTTTCTTCCTCCAGGTGTTACAGTTGCTCTATTTTAAGGCTCTGTGCCAGACTATATTGAAAATACAAAGGGTGCTGCACTACCCCTACTACCCATTACTTTTCTCCCTTTCTTACGGGAGTAATTTTCATGCCTTGAATCAGGAGGAAACAGCACTATGACCTGAGGAAGCTCCTCATTGATGACAGAGTCTGTAAATGAACCAATGAGCGTAAGCCAGCGGCTTTGATTGTGCTCAAAAATATTTTCTTTTTTTTTTCCTGAATGGACACTTTATACAAAAACATCCTTCCTGTTTGCATCAAACAGCAAGTTTTGTAGCCTTAAGGAAATTTCTAGCTCCGTTATTGAGAAATTACCTGTATTTGGAGGAGCATTAGGTTTTCAGGCCCTTGGAACAGATTGCTCTTTCTTCCATCTGTTTGACTGATTGACCATTTAGCAACTGACAGTATGTTTGGGCCTTGTGACCAGTATGAATGAGAAGGTGTCCAGTCACCTAAAGAAATGACTTCAGTCTTTTTACCCCTGCGAGAGGGAGTCAGTAGGTCAGGTAAGGAGCAGGTGGACAGTTTCACTCTGTGTGGTTTCCCACAGGCTACAACTGCCAGGTGAACATTGATGAATGTGCCTCAAACCCATGTCTGAACCAAGGAACCTGCTTTGATGATGTCAGTGGCTACACCTGCCAGTGTGAGCTGCCCTACACAGGTGTGTGCCGCGGCGTCAGTGCGTGTGTCTGAGTCTCGGGTCCAGGTCTGTGGGGCACGGGTGCTGCGCTGAGGAGGCGCTGCCTGGCTGGCCTTCCGGCGCTTGCTGACTGCATCTTGAGTTTTGAAAATACATGGTATGGAGAAATACATTGGCCCTCTTTATGCTTTGGAGTTTGAATTTTTAAAAAAATTATGTATGGATGAAACCCGATACATAGCTGATGCTTTCATCTGTCACCAGATAGACTACATTTCCATCAACTTTGCTGTTAGTCTTAATTTCAATAATGCAACTACCATTTATTGATAATTTACTGTACACTAGATGCTTCTTGTAGGCAGTGGTGGAGGTTGAATCCAGGGCCTCACATGTGCTAAGCAAGAGCTCTGCCACTGAGCCACGTGGCTAGAACCCACGTACTTTTTGTACTTTGAGCTGTTTAATATTATCTTCAGTAATTCTGCAATGAAGACTATCCTGTCATCAATTTATACGTGACAAAGCTGAGCCAAAGGGAACTCAGAAAAGTAGGCTAAAGATCTAGGATTTCCCGTGAGTCTGATTCCTGGTGTCTGCCGTTCCTTTCCCTGCATTCACTACCTCTCTTTCACTCGAAAGCCTCACCCTGGGATTGGTCCACACCCAGAGCAGGGACAGATGAGATTGTCATTTTACGTCAGGTGCTCTTCGTTGCAGGAGGTATTTTGCCATGTGCTTGAGGCATTTCTTTTTCTTTCTCTTATAACTAGTCTGTGATTGGTTGTGCTTGTATATGCCTTGCTTACCAAGCTCCTCCTCCTTGGGAACAAAACCATGAGTTGCGGGTTTGCTTGTGTCGTGCCTGTGTTACTCGTCTCTGGGAGTCTTGGACTGTTAGTTACAGCAAGGCATCGTGATCTGAGCTGTGCGGAGCAGCAGGAGGGCCACAGGTGCAACAAAAAGACTGCTGCGTGCTGCTCGCTGTACTACGGTGAAGGAATAAATACTGTTGGGCCGGGGAGATGACTCAGTAGGATAAGCACTTGACTGGCAAATGCAAGGATCTGAGTTCAATCCCCGGTTCCGCCAAAAAAAAAAAAAAAAAAAAAAAGGAATAAATACTATTGTAGAGAAATTGCATTTAACCTGCCTGGCTTTTAAAATCAAGGCTACAAAGAATTCAGATGAACTTCAGACCCAAGCATAGTGTTGAATAATGTCCTTGCTCAGAGACAGTAGTGAGGTCATCTTGTGACTGTGAAGACTCGGGATTGGCAGCCATGGGGACATACCTGTGACCATGGTTGACCACCTCACAGGGTTACGTGCCGTGTGTCTCAGATGTCCACTCCTCTTGAGAAAGCCTGTGTTGTCATCATACCACTCAGATCCACTAAGAATTTTTGGCTGTGTGTGAGCGGTTGATCTTTCATTAGAGAATAATCCCGTGAAAGAATTTACAGGGTGTGGCCTTGGAAAAATAAATCTAACCAGCAGACTGTAGGTTGGCATTTTAATTCCATGTGGCTGAAATTTCTAGGCTTTGTACAGTTTGCCCGGCAGAGCTGCGCTCCTGTCCTTTGTAGGTCTCTGTTCTGACCGGATGGTAAAGACTGGTTTAGGGCCATTTTTGGTGAAATTTTGCAGTATTTTGTTTTCCTACACATTTTAAAAGTAAAAGTTTAAGTTGTGTTTGTTACAACTTGACCTTAAGACCAACCTCATCCCCCTTTTAATTTAAACATTTTTATTCCATATTCTTTTACTGGAAGCTTATATGTAATATGCTAATAAGGCAGAAAGTGTTGGAGTGCAGGAAGCGGTGACACGTTGGTATCATTGCAAAGTGACAAGGTGCCCAGAAACTGGAGCCCCTTCCCCATTTCTCACCTCTGATGTGCCTTCTGGTCAACCGCAGCCCCCACCGCAGGGTGGCTGGGTTGGAGGATCAGGAGGCTGTGCTGCTGCTGCTGCTTCCCGGGTGAGCCCAAGGTGCCCGTGTGAGGCTGAGTGTGTGCGCAGCTAGGTCTTAGCTGCGAGGTGCAGGGCCTGTCTGCTGTGGTGCAGCTGCTCGGACCCAAAGGGCCACTCCTAACCGTGAAGGTGATCGTGGCCTCATCATGTTTGGATGCACACTGTGCACCTGATTAGCAAATAATCTAATCTGTCTTTTTTTCACTTAATCCTTAAAAATCCTCAGAGTTACATACCCTCCTGATTCTTATTTATTCATGAGGAAGGCTTAGAGAAAATAGCTTTTCCAGGGTTACAAAGTCAGCAGTATGAGACCAGAGGATCAGACTTTCTCAGACTCCAGAGCCTCCAAACCACTACTTTAGACTTAAATTCTGAAGGCATGCTAAGCGTGCAATTTGGAGAAATTTTACTCTCTTTGGCTGGTTCTCTCTCTTGAGCTTTTATCATTTACTTTCCAGGCAAGAATTGTCAAACAGTGTTGGCTCCCTGTTCCCCAAACCCTTGTGAGAATGCTGCTGTTTGTAAAGAGGCACCTAATTTTGAGAGTTACACTTGCTTGTGTGCACCCGGCTGGCGAGGTAAGAGCTGGAGGTGGGGCAGTGAGCATGGGCCTTTCTTCTGACCTTTAGACAAGGTGGTCAAGTCAGCAGACGACATAAAGGCCCTGCCGGTCATTGCAAAGCATTCAGTCTTTGCACAGTAGTTGTTTGGTGTAATGCATCGTTCATGTCTTTGGGGCCCCCTAGTGGTTGCCGGCTCCAAATCAAAAGTCTCAAACCATGCTCTTTCTAGAGGGAGTTCTTGTACCTTAGAAGAAATTTCCCAGGAGTACAAAGACTTCCTGAAGTAGGAGACCAGCCAGGGTGACCTTCATGTACCCCCCGCCCCAGCTAAGCTCAGGCCCCACATAGATTTCTGTGGGAATCAGCTTCCAAAGACTGACGGCAGTTCATGTTCCTTGGGTCCAGGTCAGCGATGTACAATTGACATCGATGAGTGTGTCTCCAAGCCCTGCATGAACCATGGCCTCTGCCATAACACCCAGGGCAGCTACATGTGTGAGTGCCCTCCGGGCTTCAGTGGTGTGGACTGTGAGGAGGACATCGATGACTGCCTCGCCAGTGAGTATGCCGGTCAGCTGCTAAGCCTCCAACGGAGGAACAGCTCAAGGGAGCCGAGGAGAGGGATTCAGGGGCTGCTGCTGCCTCTAGGCCATTGGCAGTACCCATCATTATTATTATTACCATTATCATCATTATTATTATTGTCATTATTTTGGTGGTCCTAGGGATTTAACCAAAGGCTTTCAAAATCTGCAACATAATCATTTTGAATTTTGAAATGGGTGTCCTTTAGTTGCTTAGTCTTGGTTCAACTCAAGATCTCTTGGTTTGGTCTTCCTAGTAGCTGCAATCTTCGGTGTGCACCAACCACCACACCTGGTGCTCCCTGGGTGTTTTAAAACCTTCCTTTTGAAGTTACTGTCTTTAGGAACCAAGTGAAAGGAATCTTGAGCATTTCTGTGTAGCATTTTGAGCACTGGCCAAATAGGGACAGTGTGACAGTGCTATGGTAGTTTTCTCATGCATATTTTTTGAGATAATGCAATAAAACGTATTTTAAGTGTATAATTCATGAGATTTTGGGATACGATAACCAAAATCACTGCCTGTGCTGAGCATGTTGGTCCCCCTATAAGCATTCTCATCCAATTGTAATTAATCTTCCTTTCCACTTCTCTTGTCTGGTACTGCCAGAGATTTACTTTCAGTCACTACAAATTAGCTGGCATTCCTTTCTTTTTATTATTTTATACATGTGCAGTCATACAAACATGCTCTTTGGAGAGAAAGGTTTTGACTTGTTGCACTCAGCATAAAATTTGTGATGTGCATTTTGCTCCTTAGTAGCAGTAGTTTATTGTGTTTTATTGATGAGTAGTATTTTACTGTATGGATATACAATTGGAGTGTTCCTTATCTGAGTTGCTTAAAATCAGAGGTGTTTAAGATATTTTTGGATTTTGGAGTATTCATGTATACAGTGAAGCAATATGGGGACGCCACCCAAATCTGAACATGAAATTCACTTCTGTGTTCATATGTACCCTTCATACAAGGCCTGACGGCAGCTTTATGCCATACTTTTACCTGCATTTTGACTGCAGCTCATCACATGAGGCTGGCTGTGGACTTTTCGCTTGTGATACATGTTCACACTGAGCTCTTGGAGCATTTCAGACTTTTGGGTTAGGGATTCTCAGCCTGTAGTGTAGTTCGCTGGTTAATGGCCACTGAAGATTGTGTTCAGTTCTGAGGTATTACAAATGAAGATGTCATACATGTGGTTGTGGTTTCATTTTTCTTGATACCAAAGAGTAGAAGGGATGTAATAAGTCAGTGTATCTTCAACATTTAAGAGATTGCCAAAATATTTTTCATGGTTGTACCATTTTCATTCCAACCAGAATTGTAAAGAATTTGTTTACTACATAGTAATTTCATAGTAATTTACTACATAGTTATTTCAATTTTGGCTTGTCTAGCAGATATATAGTGGTGTTTCATTATGATTTTAATTTACATTACCCTTTTTGTTAATGACGATAACCAGTTTTTCATATGATTGCTGAAATGTCTGTTCAAGTCTTTGGCCATTTGAGAATCTTGGATTGTTATTTTTTATTTTATTGAATTGAAAGAGTTCTTTGTGTTTCAGATAAAATTATTTGTCAGATATTTGCTTGACTGTTTCATCAGAAGTTATAGGTTTTCTTGGTCTTTTGCAGCAAAAGCTATTAATATTGATGAAATTATAAGGTATATTTCTTTTATAGTCCCTATTTCGTATATTTTATTTAACAAAGCTTTAAGATCATTGAGATTTAGCCCCATTTTGTAAAATTTTTATATTTTTTTCCTTGTTATTTTCTGGAAGAGTTTCTATATAATTAGAATATTTGTACTCCAAAAAAACAGGCATAGAATCTTCTTTTTGTAAAGTTTTTAACTACAAACTCAATTCTTCTAGTAATGTAATGCGTAATGTACAGGTTAATATATAAATGTTATTCATTCAAGTGAGTTAGTGTCATTCAGATCTTCTGTATCCTCCATGTTTTCTGTCTTCTTATTCTATCAATTATTTACAGAAATAGGTTGAAGTCTCCCAAAATCAGGCTGTATTTACCTGTTTCTCCTGTCTTTTTCCTAATTATTTTGAAACTCTGGCATAAAGCAGCATACACATGCAGAGTCGCTCTGTCTTCCTGGAGAATTAACCCCTTTATTATTATTAAATGACCTTCTTTAACTCTTGGCATAGTTGTTGCTCAAAATTTTATTTTGCCTCATACTGATCTATAGCTCCTCTAGCTTTCTTTTGGTTATTAGGATGGGTATTTTTTTCTTCTTTTTAGTTTTGACATGTGTCTTGAAGATGGGTTTCTTGTGAAAGGTGTATTTGCTCCACTGTAACAGTGCCATATTTATGGGTGCTTTTTATGATTCGTTTTTGTTTTCTCGCTGACATATTAGATACATCCCTTTTGTGGTTGGTGTATGCAACTTGAGCTCATTATAATCCACTTCAGTTATACTACTTTACATAGAAAAAAAAAAAGAGCCTTGTAACAGTAAACTTATTTTTACACTCCTGCTCTCTTTTGCATTTTTTTTAAATTTATATTTATTTATTTACTTGTTACAGGGTCTCGCTACACAGCTCAGACTCTTAGTGATCCTTCTGTCTTAGCTGCCTCAGTGTTAGGATTATAGGTGTGCACTGCCACACCTGGTTTCAGGGCTGGCACAGCCTGCGGTACCAGGGATTGAACCCCGGTCCTTGCGCTTGCCTGGCAGGTGCTTACACTGCCGAGCTATCTCCCCAGCTTTGTATTGTTTATGTATAATTTATGTATCATTAAGCTTTCAAATATATTATTTTTGCTTTAAATGGTAAATTTTTTTAAAAAGAAATTTAAATAATTTAAAAGTCCTTATTTTGCCTGCATATTTACTTCCAATCTGCGGCAGAGATTAGTATTTCGGTTACTTCTTGTTTTCCTAGTGTCTGAAGCATTTCTTTAACATTTTATGTGGTGCTCCTTCTGTGAATTTTTCCTGCTCTTATGTTTTGACTTTGCTGTAGTTTTCAAAGACATTTACACAGAAAACAATTCCTAGCTGACTTTCCTCTTCAGCGCTGAAATTGTCCTACTTGCATTATTTCTGAGGGGAAATGTTCTATGACGCTTTATTATACTCCTTTCTATATAATTTTCTCTCCTATGGCTGCTTTTGAAATATTAATTTTCTACTGATTTTTAGCAGTTTGCGTATTTTGCTTGTCGATAGTGCTCTCATGTTCCTTTGATCATGAGATCATGAGATTTGGGGTTCCCTGATCTTTTAGGATACATGGGTTCTGATTTGCAGAATATTCAAACATTATTTTTTAGAGGAAATGTCCCCCTCTCCTTCCCAGCTTTTGTTAGACCTTTTGAAAGCATTCCCCTATTGACCAATATTCAATAAAGTGTTTCTTCCCTGACCCCCAGTGTCTTATTTTAGAATATTCTATTTGAATGTGCCCGGCTGGGTTTTTCAAGTTCAGGCATTGTTTCATTTGAGCTATCTCGTTGGCTACTAATCCTATTCTGTATTTTCCCTCAGACATTTTACTTCTCCAGAATTTGAATCTGAGTCTTTCCTATAGCTTTTTCTCTATGTATGTCATTTTCCTTCTTTTCTGCTTGAACATATGGAAATGAGCAGTTTTGTAATTGTCAGTAATTTTTTTTGTCTTATCTGCCATTTTACCTTATGAGGTGCTCCTGGCTCTGTTTTCAATCCTGTTTTGTGTTCTCTTTGAAGCTGTGTTTCCTGCTTCTCTGCTTGGAAGTATTTTATTGAACGCTAGTCATTGTCAGTTCTACATTACTTCGTGCTGAATTAAAAAAAAAACAAAACTCTTAGATACAGTATTTTTAAGCTTTATTTAGGGACTCAATTATTTGGAAACAGTTTGATTGTTTTGAATCTTTCTTTTGGAGCTTGTCACGTTGATCCAGAGCAGCCTTCGGGTAGGGTTCATGTAGCTCGCTACTGAGAAAGTACAGCCCTCTCTGAGGCTTCTCCTCAGTGCCTCATGATTCTTTTTGATTAAATGCAGATGAGCTAGTCTCAGCCTGCTGAAGACTCTAGAGATGATGGTCCCTCCTCATTTCAGGTGGTTCTTCTCCCAGCCTGAATAGTTTCACCACATGTGGGTGCTCAGTTACTTGTGTGGCCATTCAACGAGCCTATTGTAGCACACGGAGAACAGCAGCGCTCTTTATCATCGGATATATTTTTCCAGATTAGATATGCAGGGCAACAGGCTTGGAGCTGCAAGTGCCAGGATAAATACAACCTTTGCTCTCCCTTCAGGAAGCCCTGTCATCTGCCAGGGAGGAAAGACATGCAGATGGATAATTTTAATACTTTCTGACATGGTGAAAAAATACACATTCAAGACACAGTTGATGGAGAAATTAGATAACAGGTTCAGATCATTTGGATTTCTTTCCTACATTCGCTGCCAAATATTCAGTAAAGTATCTTATATGAAGTAGGAGCAGCAGTGTTTAAAGGGAGTATAAAATAATTCAATAAATTTAATGAGTTTCTCCAAGCATTTAATGAAAATTATAGTGACTGTGTACTTTGATTTTTGGGGGATGTTGTTGTTACCAGGAATCAAACTCAGGACCTCGTGCTTGCCAGGCAGGCGTTTATGCCGCTGAGCTATCTCCCTGGCCCTATGCTTCGGTTAAGAAATGTACCATTTGGTTGCTCTAATGACTGCAGATAAGGCTTTAGTGTGACAGAATTAGTTTGACAGACAAATGAGGTATAGTAAATAGCACTTTACTAAAGCAGAGGTACTTTACCCTTTAGTGCAGTGTTTAGGTTTTTTAAAACTGATGACCCATCTTTGCAATTGCATTTCAATGTCCACAAGAGCAGCCACTACATTTTGGATTTACTTGTATTGGTTTGTATGCCTTCTGTATTGAGATGGACCGTCAAATGATTGATTGTAGCTCAACATTTGATGATTTGCGGTGAGCGTGGAGTGTTCTAAAATCAGACTGTGTGATATTTAAAAACTTGTTAAAAAAATCTTTGTTTCCTAAAATGATTTAAATCTAAAAGGAAAGAACAAAAAAACAGATGAAAAGAATTGGAGAGAGTGCGTGGGTGTGGGGATGATTAAGTTCTTGGAATGAAGAGTATATATATATATATATATACACATATATATATGAATACATATATATATTCGTATATATATATTTTTTCCTGTTCTCTTTTATCCACTTCCCACATAAACCTTTTAAAAATATTGATTGATACTCTTGATGGCCTACGTGTTAGGTCGCATATATGATTGTAAATATGGGGGGTCAGTGCAAATTTTATTACTGAAACCCCTGCAGAGGGTATCTGTCTCCCACCCAGCGGTACAGCACACAGATGAAAAGAAAGAAAAATCTGTAGTTGAAGGGCTCTGGAATAACCCGCTCCTTCCTGTGGAACAAAGGGCCAAGAGTCAGAGTGCTCGCGGCTGGTCTTGGCACCAGCCAGGGAGGTGGGCGGAAGCTGCCACAGAGTGCACGGAGGAGAACCTTGGCAGGGATGGCATGTAGGGAGAAGCGGCGCTGTTGCGGCGGGCACCGAGGGTGCCCAGTTCAGGACGCACAGACTGCGAGCGCAATGTGTGCAAGGCCGGCTCCTCTGCTGCCAGGGGTGCGCGATTCTTTCTCAGTCCTGGGCCTCAGCTGAGATGCTGTCTCGTGTCTGAGCCCTGGAATCTCACAGGCTCTTGCCGGAGCCTCCTCAGACCACTTCTGTGGCTGCCCGCAGGGCACAGTCACATTCTTGTGGCCAGTGAAGGGAGCATCTGCTTCTATATATATATGCAACTCTGCTCATCTCAGCAAATAGGGCTGAAGTAAAGGTCGGCCAGAGATGGTGGCCAGGGGCTTTGTTTCTCAGGGGAGTGCAGCTTGGTGCTCTCTAACATTGTACGATTCAAGTAATTCTATAAAATGGTTAGAAACAATACAAATTAATTGTATCCCATCAGTTAAGCCAGTTAAAATCTCAGACATGTATTACTGAATATATTTTCTTAAATGAAGGATTCAGGCCAAAATACTGTGAGGAGGCCACGTCCAAAAGTCAGAACTGGGCTTAGCATAACTTAGATCACTCACTGTTGTGAGTCTAAGTTAAACGACTGCTGCTATTCTGCGCTCTAATTCTTCTGTGATGGCTTAGATCCTTGCCAGAACGGAGGCTCCTGTGTGGACAGAGTGAATACTTTCTCCTGTGTGTGCCTTCCTGGCTTCATTGGGGATAAGTGCCAGACGGACATGAACGAGTGCCTCAGTGAACCCTGCAAGAACGGAGGGACCTGCTCTGACTACGTCAACAGTTATACCTGCAAGTGCCCAGCGGGCTTCGATGGAGTCCACTGTGAGAACAACATCGATGAGTGCACCGAGAGGTTGGTGTCTGAAGTGGGAGAGGGAGAGACGGGGAGAAACTGGGCCTGTGCGGCCTCCGCGTGGGTCCCACTCCAGGGTTGTCTCTCATCACTCAGGTCCTGGGTCCTAATGGACATATAATGTTTTTTATTTATTTATTTATTTATTTTTTTCAGTACTAGGGATTTAGCCCAGGCTACATCTCCAGTTTCTTTTCATTTTTTGAGACAAGGTCTCCTGAAGTTTTCCAAGTTTCCCAGGATAGTTTTGAACTTGGAATCCTCTTGCCTCACCTTCCCAGAGTGCTGGGGTTGTAGGCCTACATCACCACACCTAACAAGAGATACAGAGTTAGAAGGTCAGAAGTCAGAGGTCAGAGGTTGAAAAGCTTAACATAAAGCTTCTCTTGCTTAGAGAACAGAAAGAGCTATAATTCTGTTGTTTTCTATTTGGTTTCTTGTTCTAAGAGTTCCTATTTCTTTGCAGATTTATTATCACTCTTTAATTTCTGGGAGGTTTGTTCTGTTTCTTTATATTAGTAACATATTTGTTCTGTTTTTCATAAAGAAAGTTAGAATTAAGAGCATTTATTTAGCATTTTTGATATAAAGCAAATTGACTTAGTAATAAACTCTGATGTGGGAAACTCCAGAAGAAAATCTCACTTTCCCTAGGAATCTGCAATAATCCCAGACATTTAAATATTCCTAAACCTTTGGCTGTAGAAAGAATGTTCGTACTAGACTAGTTTGAGAGGAAGCAAAATGTAGTAGATAATAGGGCTTTGGGATGCTCAGGGGTCTTGCTGCTGTAACACCCAATATTCTGGAAACTTTGCATTTCAAACACCAGCCCAGAGCAAGCCTTCCCTCACTGAGCTTGCTCCTCTTTGCTCCCCAGCTCCTGTTTCAATGGCGGCACCTGTGTGGATGGGATTAACGCCTTCTCTTGCTTGTGCCCGGTGGGCTTCACTGGTCCCTTCTGCCTCCACGAGATCAATGAGTGCAGCTCCCATCCCTGCCTAAACGAGGGCACGTGTGTGGATGGCCTGGGCACCTACCGCTGCACCTGCCCCCTGGGCTACACTGGGAAGAACTGCCAGGTAACGAGCGGGCTTCCCTTCCGCGTGCTCAGCCCCTGAGGGTCCCTCGGTATCACACGCGCTCCTGCCTGTGTCCAGTAAGTCCCTTCTGAAACGGAAGAATGTGGCTCCTAGGAGTATCTCAAAGGAAAATATGAATGATTTCTCAAAAAGCTAGATTACAGACTGTGATGCTACTAATATGATATGGATTAACAAATGTAAAAATGTTTAAAAAGCTGATAAAGGAATGCAAAAAAAACAAAAACAAAAACAAAAAAAACAAACCCAAAAATGTAGGGAATATAAGCACAAATAGGGAAAAAGCAAGGGCCAGCCAAATGGCTTAGCAGAGCATTTTAGACTTTTGGGTTAGGGATTTTCAGCCGGTAGTGTAGTTCTCTGGTTAATGGCCATTGAAGATTGTTTTCAGTTCTGAGGTATTACAAATGAAGACGTTGACTAAAGCACCTGCTTAGGCAGATGTAGCAGCTGGGGTTCGATTCCTGGTGTGCCGTGCTGGCCCAGCCCCCGGATTGTGCTGAGATGGTGACTGAGACAGCATGGTGGTGCGCACCTGTAATCCCAGGTCTTGAACACAGGCAGATCATTCCGAGTCTGATCTACGTAGTGAGACCCCTAGACCCTGTCCTAAAAAAATAAAAAAAATAAAAAAATAAAAAGGGAAAAAATAATTGAAGTCTTTAAGGTCAAGTGCAACATCTTTTATTACTATTATTATTTTTTAATGTATTTGGTACAGAATCACACTATGCAGATCAGACTCATAGTGATCCTCCTGTGTTCAGCCTCCCTAGTGCTAGGATTACAGGCGTGTACCACCACGCCTAGACAGTGACCAGCTCAGTGTGCCTGGGGGTGGGATCGGTGTGGCACGTGGTGCTGGGGATCAAACCCCAGTCCCCGAGCTTGCCTAAGCAGGCACTTAGTTCACTGAGCTATCTGGCCCTTTACATCTTTCTTTCTTTCTTTTTTTTTTTTTTTTGCGGAACCAGGGATTGAACTCAGGCCCTTGCGCTTGCCAGGGAAGCGCTTATTCCACTGAGCCATCTCCCCGGCCCCTCTTTACATCTTTCTTGTCTTGCCATGTTGTAATAGTTTTAAGATAAAACTAGAGACATTTGTAGGAATATGAATGTACATGTAAACCATACTGCTAGGTGGAATAAATCAGACCTTCAAGCTTAAAAATCACAGGGTTTTTCTTATAGGAGAAACCCAAAATACAAAGAGCAAGATAAATTATAGATGATAGGAAAAAGGGAGTGAGGTCTTCCGTAGAGGGAAGAGGACCACGAGATGGAAAGGGCAGCGGTGGGAGGGGACGGACTGAGCAGAGGATTCCGCTGTGCTGCGTGCGTGTGGCAGCTCCCTGGGGTTGTGTGCCTTAGCCTGTGAGCATATACTAATAAATAAAATAAAATATATACACATTTTCAAGGACTCTTAGTATAGGAGTCTTCAAAAGAAACAAAGCTATGCTTTCAGTCCAGGGAAGAGAAGCTGAGCTCCTAAGCAGCAGTGTGTGACTTTAGATCCATCCCAGAGTTAACACTTCCAGTATATGGATTCCAGACAGCACTGTATTTAATTTTATGCTGACTTTATCTCTGCAAGAATGAGAGAACAGGACCCCCAAAGAATTTGGGAACACATGGCAGAATTGAGCTCGCTGCACTGGGTGCGCTTCAGAAGGGTTTGGTTGTTTCGGGTGTGCAGACGACCACCTCCGTGGACTGAGCAACGTGGCTTGGAGCGTGGCTGACTGCTCAGCCTCGCAGGCTTACGCCGTGGTGTCTGCTACCAGCCAGCAGTCTCTGTTGTGGCTGTGACCTCCTTCTCCATCTTGTGTTCATAGACCTGATTCTCTCCCCTTCAGAACCAATTCTTTGACAATTCTAGGCTTATTGATAGGTTTTAGTCTTTTTATCCATCTCCACCAAGACGGGGTGGCCAACAGCTATGTGGATCTTATGCAGCGTTTGCACAGGGAACATCTGAGAGCTCCACTTCTTTCTTTCTAGCCCTACTGGATGGCTGTATGTGTAAACACAATCATGTCCAGAGAACTAAGAATAACTTTATATATTGGGTTTCTTCAGTTTCTTGAATGTCAGTGCTGAAAACTTTTTCAATAGCAGAGCAAAGAGTAACTTAAGAGTATGACCTGCACTTGGAATACTGAATTCATATGCTTTCCTTGATTTCTTGTAATATTATATAACTTATTTTCTTCATTTCTGGTATCTGGCTTTTGATGTGTCTGTACCCCGCCTTTCCCTCAGACCCTGGTGAACCTCTGCAGTCAGTCTCCATGTAAAAACAAAGGCACTTGCGTCCAGGAGAAGGCAGAGTCCCGGTGCCTGTGTCCGTCTGGATGGACAGGTGCATACTGCGATGTGCCCAATGTCTCCTGTGATGTGGCAGCTCTCAGCAAAGGTGAGCTGTGCTTCCGGGGCTCACGAGCCAGCTACGCAAGGATGGCCCAGTCAGCGGCATTTTCAGGGAGATGTTATTATTGTGGGATAAGGGGGAAGACAGGTAGTAGTGCAGGGCTTCATACTGGACAAAGGGTGGAGGAGGAGGCTTAAGTGCTTATGAAAGAAAAAGTATTTGAAAGGAAGCTAAGGCATATTCCACCTTGGGGGCTGCCTTATTTTTAATACAGATTTGGTAGTGAGAGCTGTGAAAGACTGGGTAAGCATAACATTGGACACGTCAGCCACCCTAGGTTTGCTTGCCCGTTGAGTAGTCTGGCTCTGGTGTGTGTCATTTGCCCATCTGTGATGCCTCTCTCCTCTGTGGCCGCCCAGGCGTGCTTGCTAAGAACCTGTGCAAGAACTCGGGTGCCTGCATCAATGCCGGCAACACGCATCACTGCCAGTGCCCGCTGGGGTACACGGGGAGCTACTGCGAGCAGCAGCTGGACGAGTGTGCGTCCAATCCCTGCCAGCATGGCGCCACCTGCGTCGACTTCATTGGCGGCTACAGATGTGAGGTGAGGAAGGCGGGAAGGGGCCCAAGAGGTCGCGCAGCTCCTACGCCCCCAAGTATTGAATTCAGCTGCTTACCTCTTATGTGTATGGCTTGCAGGTTTTTACTAGTCACCTTGCAAGTGCTTACAGTCACTATTTTCTTTAGCCTCTCTGTGCAGTATATTAGTATGGCCCTAGAAAGACACTTTCATTGAGGTCTGAAAACGTTTTTCTTCACATGGTCACTGCCAGGACTTGGGGAACTGGCAGCTGCGACCAGGGTGCATTTGACAGGCCCACTCACCACAGTGGCCCCCAGAACTTCCCTGAGTGGCACCTGAGCTACAATAAGCCAGTATGAACAGTGTCTCTTTGCCCCATCCCCCTTGCATATGTAGTCATCAACAACCAGCTAATAATTTCTCTCTCTAGAAGAAGTGGCTGTTTTTACTGTGGTACCACGTTAAGTGTTAACGTGTGTATGTTTAAGAAAGGTTGTGTTTTCAAGGACTACTTTACTGTCTATTGAATGTCTGGGTTGACTGCAGTTAGAACAAAATGTTAACAAAACAGAACAGAGATGAAATTGATACCAGTTCAGGCCACCAAGCAATAGAAAAGGCTTTGGTTCTCTGCTGTTACCTCGGTTGTTTATTTCTTCATAGCAGCCTGGCACCCATCAGTTGAAAAGCCTGCCAGGGTTAACCTCAAATTTCTACACACCCAGTTGTCTTAAATGTAGCTCAAATAAGCAGATTTTAGTCATTTAGATCCCACCTACCTGTCATGGCCTGTAAGTACACCCAGTACCTCTCAGGCACTGATAAGATGAACCCTGGGACTAAAAAGACCCAGTGCTGCTGCCTTTCAGCACCCTCTAGAGACCTGCTGCTGGGCTTCTGAGTGACATCGCCTGGACTTCCATGCTTCCTCTCAGCTCTGTCCCCTGGAGTGCATAGGCTCTTCTCTCCTCATACTCTTCTTCCCCCGTGGGATGGTCACCTGTTATGGAGCACTTGCCCTACCTACAGACATGTAAAGTATGGCGTGGATAAAGTTAACTCACAGTCATTGATTTCTTTACTCCATCCTGAATTTCTTCCAACCTTCATGTCCACCATTGCCTGCTGGCCCCACCTTCCTCAGCCTCAGTCAGTTTCCCAGACATGCATATTTTAAAGATGGGGGAATTCGTACAAAGGAGGAACAAAAGTTTTGCACTGGAGTTGTCTTAGCTACTTTTCTCAGTTGCTGAGACAAAGTACCCGACACCCAAAGTTAAAGAAGGAAAGGTTTGTTTTGGTTCACAGTTTGCAGAGGTTTCAGTCCTTAATTGGCTGGCTCCAAGGCAGGACATCGCAGACAAACATGCGGAGGAGAGACAGCTCTCCACAGGCAGAAGAAAGTAAAGCAACAAAGTAGCAAAGAAGCAAGTTCAAGCCACTTGAGCAGCTTCTTTCTGCCCTTTTTTACTCTGACTAGGCTACTAGGATCAGGACAGTGCCAAACCAGTTAGTGGGCTGATCTAATAACCAAACACCCTTATCCCAGCGTCACATGTTCTGGATCCAGCCACCTCTGAAAAAGCCCCACCTGTGACTACATGAGGCTTTGGGGGGACATCTAGACACAAGCAATAATAGGAGTCATATTGAAAATAACCCTCAGGATACTTGGTTCTTTTCTTCCCTGTAAAGTGGCTTTTTCAACAGGCAGCTGGAGCCTGGCCCTGCACAGGGCAATTAGCAGGATGGGGTGATTCTTACTGAGGAACCAGTAAGAACTAAGGGGGTGGGGCAGGGTCGTGGTCACACACCAGGTCTCACTTGTCCTTCTGTTTTCCATCATGACCCAACACTCATTGTCCTTTTCTGCATCCTATTTCTTGGCAGTGTGTTCTGGGATATCAGGGCGTCAACTGTGAATATGAAGTAGACGAGTGTCAGAATCAGCCCTGCCAGAACGGAGGCACCTGCGTTGACCTTGTGAACCATTTCAAGTGCTCGTGCCCGCCAGGCACTCGGGGTATGTGAGCAGCCCTACTCTTCTATCTGAGCCATTCTCTAAGATGCATTCTGAGTGTCAAAGGGCTTTCTAAAAATTAGTTAGTAGCTCCGTTACAAGCATTTATTTCGGCACCCTGTAATGTGGTCCATTTCATCCTCTGTGTGTCACTAGCACTGATTTGTGTTTTCAATACTTTTGGGTGGTTTGACAGCTTACACTCCAGGAAGCACAGAAGGTAATACTGATACAGAAGGTAATACTGATACAATATTACAACAAAATTAGCCTACTGAGCCAGATTTCTTGGTGCTTCAAATTAAAGCAGCTTAGAGTCTCTTGAATAAATAATTCATGTCTACCTGCTTTTTAGGGAAGTAAGCCAGGTGTTGCCTCTATAAGATAAGGGATGAATAAAATGAAAAAAGCTGCCTACTTTCCCAGTCCCTGGGGAGGGGGCTGATGTACTAAGGCAGCGATGGCGAGCCTTTTAGAACTTATGGGGATACAAATAGCGGGCTAGGTTTGACACCACTGCCCTGAGGAATGCCGCTGTGTTACAGTCCTGGGATGTAGCCCTGGCCTGAGTGTTGGAGTCGTTTCTCTGCTGTGGACACTGCGTGTCAGTCTCCCCCCAAGAACTCTGGCTGTTGTCTGTTAGGAGGCAGTTAGTTAGGAAGTTCCTGTTTGGAGTGGCCTGTTGGGGAGAACTGGGGAAAGCTATCCAGAGGGATAAGATGCTCATTCTCCTCAGGATCAAAGAAAGGAAAAGAAATTCAGAAATTCTGTTTATATTGTTACAGACTTCTGAGTCAGTGAATTTTGACAATTTGCCTTCCTAGAGATCCAAGGTTAGCTGAATCAAGATAGAAGAGTACTCTGCTAATAGAGTAGTTACCTACTTGAGGAATGAGATTAAAAGAGAGGAGAAAACTAAGGGAAAACAGCCTTTAAATAGTTGAAAAATTTGTATGTTTTTATTGGAGTCACATTGAATCTAAGGGCTATAAAGTTTATATCTTCCACAACGAGTCCGCCCTACCAAACAGTGCTATGTTTATTTAAGTCTGTTTTTTTTGTGTGTGTGTCTCAGGAAAATTTTAAAGTTGTCTTCAGACAGGATAGCGTGTTCGCATTAAAAATATTCCTGCATATTTTGTGTTTCCAGTTGCTAATGGAAATAAATCATATTTTACATTTCTATTTTCCTTTAAAATTATTTTTCTTTTTAATTTTTTAATTTTTTTTTTTTCTATGTTTTTAGGGAAGGGTCTACAGGGTGTTCAAGGTCTCACTACCAAATCAGACTCATAGTGATCCACCTGTTTACAGCCTCCCAAGTGCTGGGATTACAGGCGTACACCACCACGCCCAGCTCAGTTGCTATCTCAGCATGCCCTAGGGGAGGGGCCTGCACGCAAGCCCAGGGATCTAACCCTGGCCCCTGCACCTGCTTGCAGGCACTTGAATCCACTGAGCTATTTGGTTGGCCCAAATCTTGTTTCTTTTAATGTATACCACAAATGCAAGTGGCAGCAATATAGAACTGGGTATTTTTTTTTGGTAAGTTTTAAAATAGATCATAGAATAATGTCTAGAAGTTATTTATAACTTTCTTTCTAAAAATGATTACAAGTGTTCATGCTACATAGATAATACCCATTTGTGACAGTTCTGTTTTAGTTAGGATAACCACTGAACTTTCAGCAGGTATTTTCTATTTTTAAGTAAGATGCAGTAGTACTTACATGATGTTAAAAAATCACCTTATACAAAATTGAGTTTCAGTTCTTACCAATATTCTCCGTAGTCATAATCTATGTATTTACTAACTTATGTCCTCTTTTTGGACTGTTTTTATATATTTTGAGTTGAAATTAAGATATAGATGAGCAATTACTGAGCCTCCCCTGAGCTGTCTCCTTGCCTTGAGATGGCACAGATGGTGGAGCCTGCGCCATAGGACTCTGTTGCTTTGTTGCGTGGCGAGATGTGATGCCTTAAGCTGCCTTTCCTGCTCCTCATACTGCTCATTGGGAAGGTGGCAGCTGTCACAGGCCGAGCGGGCTTCACCCTACACGCCCTCAAAGGTGCCACTGTAGATTGAGGAGTGTAGTCTGATTGATTATGGAAGTCCCAGCAAGGTGGTTGTCCCTCGCTGGAGACCAGTGTTGCAGATATTTTCAAAACGCTGTGTCCTCTCTGTCCTCCAGGCCTGCTCTGTGAAGAGAACATCGATGACTGTGCTGGGGGTCCCCACTGCCTCAACGGCGGGCAGTGTGTGGACAGGATCGGGGGCTACACTTGTCGCTGCTTGCCTGGCTTTGCTGGGGAACGGTGTGAGGGGGACATCAATGAGTGCCTCTCTAGCCCCTGCAGTTCGGAGGGCAGCCTGGACTGCATCCAGCTCACCAATGACTACCAGTGTGTCTGCCGAAGCGCCTTTACTGGTGAGGCCCCGTCTCTCAGCCCTGGCAGAGGCTTTAGTGAGCACGTTGGGCACATACTTGTCCCAGACCCAAGGGAGGCTTTGCTGTATACAGAAAACTCAACCAGCTTAGTTGAAGAGCCCAGGTGGTTTTGCTAGGTCTATGTACTACAGATGTTTTAACCGATCTCTACCTTTATTCTTCCCAAGATATAACTGTATTGATTATGCAATGTTACTGTAGGGAAGAAGTGAACAAAACATGTTTTTGTTTGTGGTAAATTGACTCTGGGAAAATTAAGCTGTATTTTAAAGCAAATCAAACAGGATGCAGAAAAGCCAGAATCACTGAGAAGAGAGATCATAGATGAAAATTCTATATAAACTGCTAGTTCCTATTTAGCTATATTGGCCTGAGGTAGCCTGTCCTATAAAACAGAAAGCACTAACAAAATGTAGTGAACAGTTCGTTTACCATTTTCTTCAATTTATGAAACTGAAGTGCCTTGAAGAACTGAGGTGTGATTTTACTTTTTTAAAAATGCCTAATGGCTTTGTAGCCATCCCTTTGGGTAGCTTTGTGGGTATGCGCCTTATGTTTTCTGTGTGGACTGGAGTGTACAGGGCTTGTCTGCAGCAGCCGGCAGTCTATCTGTGGGATACGTGCTTGAGCTCGTTCGATTCCGATAGGTTTAGAGCTGAGCTCCTCTCCTGGCTGTAGTCTGGGCCTGGTCCCTGTCGCAGGGGTTCTGTTCAGCAACTTGAGGTTACCCTTCCTGCCTTTAAAACTGCTTTTTCTGTTCTGCCTTGAGGCCGTCACTGTGAAACCTTCGTGGACGTGTGTCCTCAGAGGCCTTGTCTGAATGGAGGGACTTGCGCCGCAGTCAGCAACATGCCCGACGGCTTCATTTGTCGTTGTCCTCCGGTAAGTAGCTTGCTGTTGATTTAAGGGGCAGACTCTCGTCCACACAGTCTGTGACAAAGCAAATTAAACTCAGCTTTTCAAGGTCGCGAGTGGGGAGATATCTCAATTCCAGCTCAGATTTGTTCACGTAAAGTTGTGTAGGCAGCCCTGGGGACTGTGCGATTCCTGGTCTGTGGCAGACAGTCTTCAAAACACTCAGGAAAAAAACCACAAGAAGTGGTAGGAGGTCCTTTTGAATGAGGGCCACTGTCTCTGCTCAGTAGGAACGAAACGCTATTGTGTAGCAGGGATCATTTTGAGCTAGTTGCATGTTAAGCTAGAAGAAAGCTTTAGCCATTTGCCGTGTACATGCTTTTGCCACTGCCAAATGCTGAAGGCTCTCTAAAGCAGAGATCACTTTCTATGGAGAGAAACCAAAAAAGAAAGGTGCCTAATAACCTTGGTGTTTGGGCTGAGCAGGACATACAAGAGTGAAATGAGATGTAGAGTTCTTCTAGAAATCCAAAACTTCTAGTAGGATCTCCCCGCCCCAACCATTATTATGGAGTGAGCGAAAGGTGATGAGGGTGGTGCCTAGAGTCCCAACTCTGTGGACTTAATTTCTGAAAGTAAACTTAAAGCGAGAAAACACTGTGCCCACCCCTTGGAACCTTTACTTCTTCCCGATCTGCAGCCTCAAAGATGTCATTTCTTAGAATGTGATCCGGGAGGCAGCCTGGAGTGATCTTAAACTAAGGGTCTAGTCTCTGTCTCCCTGGTACGGAGGAGAAGCAGTTCCTCATTTCTTTACCACTTCCCACAGGGCTTCTCAGGAGCGAAATGCCAGAGCAGCTGTGGGCAGGTGAAGTGCAGGAAGGGGGAGCAGTGCGTGCACACTGCCTCGGGGCCCCGCTGCGTCTGCCCCAACCCGCAGGACTGTGAGTCGGGCTGCGCCAGTAACCCCTGCCAGCACGGGGGCAGCTGCTACCCGCAGCGCCAGCCTCCATATTACTCCTGCCTCTGCTCTGCACTGTTCCGGGGCAGCCGCTGTCAGTTCTACTCGGCCCCTACCACCACCCCTTCTGACACCTGCACGAGTCAGTATTGTGCTGACAAAGCTCGGGATGGTGTCTGCGACGAGGCCTGCAACAGCCATGACTGCCAGTGGGATGGAGGCGACTGCTCTCTCACCATGGAAGACCCCTGGGCCAACTGCTCCTCCCCGTTGCCCTGCTGGGACTACATCAACAACCAGTGTGATGAGCTGTGCAACACGGCTGAGTGCCTGTTTGACAACTTTGAATGCCAAGGAAACAGCAAGACCTGCAAGTAAGGGCTCTAGGCTCTCTGGAAGCCCAGGGGCACTGTCACTAACATGCCTCAGTTTCTCGCTCTTGCTCCTAACTCCTGCAGTGCTTCAACCCAAGCTGCCTCTGCACGTCAGATGGTGCCAGCCTTGTCCCGTCACACGCTACCCTGTTCTCGCCCTTGCAGCAGAGGCCAGGGATGCTCGTTGCGTAGCCTCCCCCCTCTGCCTATCTCTGCCTTCTCACCCGCTGCTCTCGTGGTCTCCTGGGGGAAATCACTTTTGGAAGTGGTGTTACTCACGCTCAGGCAGCCTCTCACATAACCTGTCTACAGGATGGATGGAAAGGTCTGTACCTCTCTTGACTCACTGCTTTCCCCAAGACTGACTTTCACTGTCTAGATCGATCAGAAAGAATGCCCTAGGTTAGGGCTCTTAACCCTCCCAGTCTTTGTTGTTAACATCCCAGTATGCTTTGTGTTCTACATAGTAACCCTTCTATTAACCATTCCATCTAATTTGACCCTAGTTAACTGCAGCTACCTTCTGAGGTATAGCTGCCGTTCCCAGGTGAGGAATCAGGTTGAAGCACCTGCTAGAGCACACGTGGCTCTTCCTGACTCAGGATCTCTCATTGAGCTAGACGGCACATTGAGCAGAATAGTACAAATACCATGGCATGCGGCTGCGGGGAGGGGAGGGGAGTGTAGAAGAATAGTTTGTGCATCATGTAGGTGTAGGGGTTTTGTTTTCTTCTCCCAGTATTTGAAAAGTGACCACAGATTTGATCTGGTATCTGTATGGCACATAACCTTCCTTCCCCTCTGTAGTTGGGATTCGTCAAGGGGAAGAAATGGGTCAGACTGACAAGGTTCTCTTGATGATTTAGAGTATAGAGCCTCCTTGGACACCTTTACTTCCTAAAGCCCTCCAGTTTTGGGAGAAGTGGATGCAAATTAGAGGATATACTGATCAGGCTGACTTTGATGTCAGACTTTTGTTTAAAAGCTGACTTAACAAGATTGAGAATGGCATAGGAGCCCTGAGCCCTTGCTGCATAATCGGCAGTGTTGTTCCTCATCGAAGGAGCAGTCGGTAGGGTTGAGTGGCACGGAGCATATGATTCCATCCAGCACGGCTTCACAGGGCACTGGGATCAAGGCGCAGGTGACAAAAGCTGGGTAGGAAAAAAATCACAGTAGTTCTAACTGGAAAACTAAGTGGATTTCAAGTCCAATCTGAATTCCTTTCCCTGGCTGTCTCTCCCCTGCCTAGGTACGACAAGTACTGCGCAGACCATTTCAAAGACAACCACTGTGACCAGGGATGCAACAGTGAGGAGTGTGGCTGGGACGGGCTGGACTGCGCTGCCGACCGGCCCGAGAACCTGGCGGAAGGCACGCTGGTCATCGTGGTACTGATGCCCCCTGAACAGCTGCTCCAAGATGCTCGCAGCTTCCTGCGTGCACTGGGCACTTTGCTGCACACCAACCTGCGCATTAAGCTGGACTCACAGGGGGCCCCCATGGTGTACCCCTACTATGGGGAAAGGTCAGCAGCCATGAAGAAGCAGAAGGTGTTGCGAAGGTCTCTTCCTGAGGAGCAAGAACAGGAGGTGGCTGGGTAGGTTTTTGCTTTTTAAACTTCATAAAAGTTTTCATAGCAATTGATAGCCAACAATGTCCAGGGAGGATGTTTTTCTCAAGACCTCAAAAAAAGTTTTACATAAAACTGAGCATAAAAAAAAAAAAAAAAAAAAAAAAAAAACCTGAGCATTATCACTTTAGACAAACCCATGGCCCTGTGCTTATGTTTAGGAGAAAAGATCTGCCTTGATTATGGAGTCCAGAAAGGTGGGCCACAATTGGTTTGAAGATGTTGGGATCCCTAATTTTCTCAAATGCTGGAACCCTTAGTGCTTGGCTAGAGTTTGCCTCAAAATCTTTTGCTGAATACTCTTTTTTTGTGTGGGAATTGAAGCTAGGGCCTTCACCCTGAGCTGCATACACAGCCCTTTTTATTTTTTATTTTGAGACAAGATCTCACTAAGTTAAGTTGTCTAGACTGAGCTCAAATGTGTGCTCCTCTTGCCTCAGCCTTTCAGAATGTTGGTGTGACAGGCGTGCACCACTATGCTTGGCAATGGCTTCTGTTTTTGTATCCATCATGGTCTTATTTTCAAGATGCCCTACCTACACTAAAAGCATCTTTGACAGGAGCAATAGACTTCAGTTACTCTACACTTCCCTGTACGTAGCACAGTTTTCAACTGTCCAGATAGCTGAGGTGTGAATGCAGAGACTTAGAAGAACAAGCGCCCAGAACGTGCAGTGTGTGTTTTCAGCATACCACTGAGTGCCGCTGGACACGTAGGAGAAGGTGGAGGACCACTGCGCCACATGGAGGAAAGTGAGACACCCTCAGGGCATGAGTCGGTATTTAGAACCTGAAGGGACAGTGTCCTAATTTCTGGAGCCTTTCTGAAGGCAGTATCCTGAGAGTGGAGAGCCATGGGTCAAGGAGTAGAAGGTTCCTGTTACCCCCTGTGCTTCTGCCTCGGCTTGCCGGGCCTGCTGCGGCCTTCTGGTCTACCCACTGCCCCTCATCTTCCTCTTCCTTGGCATTCCACAGTTGCAAAGTGTTTCTAGAAATCGACAACCGCCAGTGTATTCAAGACTCAGACCAGTGCTTCAAGAACACAGATGCAGCCGCAGCTCTGCTGGCTTCTCATGCAATCCAGGGAACGCTGTCTTATCCTCTTGTGTCTGTCGTCAGTGAGTAGCATTGGTGCTGAGGGGACTGACTGGGGAAAGACCCGTGTAGGGCGCATGCTTTAATTCTCAGCATTGGTTTTGTAGGGGCAGTGATGTCAGGCAGCCCTCTACATGAATTTGACGCTTATATCAAGAAGTTCCTGTGTCATGCAACACTGAGTCCATCTTTCTGAACTTACAGGTGAATCCCTGGATCCCAAACCCACGCAGCTCCTCTATCTGCTGGCTGTTGCTGTTCTCATCATCCTGGTTATCATCCTGCTGGGCGTAATCATGGCAAAACGGAAGCGCAAGCACGGCTCCCTCTGGCTGCCCGAAGGCTTCACCCTTCGCCGAGACTCTAGCAACCACAAGCGCCGCGAGCCTGTGGGACAGGATGCCGTGGGGCTGAAGTAAGTGGATTTGCCAGCAAGCCACAGTTCACAGCGGAATGCAGAAACGGAGAGAAAAGCATGTCCCTCTGGATCACAGTGCTAACTGCTGAGCCCTGCCGTTACTCTCACTGGTCGAGCGACTGGGAAACTGCTGGCTGGGTGCACGTCTTCTGTTCCTGTGTTCCCACGTGGTGGCAGTGTCTGTGCGGGGGAGCTCTTGCTCACTGTCAAGGGAAAGGTCGAGTGCTCGCTCATACGTGACATCTCTCCCATCTTTTCTGGGCTAAGGCCCCCAGAAGTGAGAGCGTAGCTTTGGGAGTGGGCTGTGGTGGAAAAAGTGTTGAAAAACACTTTTTTTTTTTTGTACCAGGGATCGAACTTGGCATCTTGTGCTTGCCAGACAAGCACTTATGCCACTGAGCTATCTCCCCAGCCCTACCTCTTGTTTATGCCATACTCTCTCTTCTTGTTTTCACCCCTTTATGATTCTACTAAAGAAATCTCTCTGTGCAAGTTTCGGAGGCTAACCTAATTGGTTCTGGGACAAGCGAACACTGGGTAGATGATGAAGGGCCCCAACCGAAGAAAGCCAAGGTAAGCGGGCTAGGGCGAGCCGCCACTGTTAGCTGTTGTTGGGTCGCAGTCCGAGTTTTGCTTTTCTGGGTGGTTCCAGAGTATCCTGAACTGGGGGAAAGAGTGACAGTTCTTATGTTACCCAGATTTCCCATGGACAACAGCAGGGAGCCTGCAGGCTTTAATGAGCCGGGGTTAATTATGTATGTGTTTCAAGAATTCTTTTTTTTTTTAAATTTGTGTGTGTGTGTGTGTGTGTGTGTGTGTGGCCAGCTCAGCCCACCAGGGGGCGGGGCTGGCTGGCATGTGGTGCTGGGGGATTGAACTGTGGTCCCTGTGCTTTGCTAAGCTTGTTCTAAGTAGGTGCTTTACACCACTGAGCCATCTCACCAGCCCAAGAATTCTTAAAAATAGTAAAACAAACATGCCTCTTTCTTCAGATGCCCTGCTAGCGTTAGTTGAGTCAGGACTGGTGTCTAGGTCCATCTTGGTGATTAAGCAGTGAGAGAAGTCAGCGGCTACTGGCTTTAGAGCCTGTACACTTTGAACTCAGGAAGCTAAAATTGTGTGGAGCAAAAGCAGGATTGGGCTGCTGCGGCCAGAAGAAGAAGAAGAAGAAGAAGAAGAAGAAGAAGAAGAAGATGTGTGTGTGTGTGTGTGTGTGTGTGTGTGTGTGTGTGTGTCAGTAGCCAGCAGAAAAGGACGGTGCAAAAGTGCGCTCCTTAGGAGTTGGCAGGTTGCTTACCTCTTTGAATTTAATTTTATCTGTAGAAAGAATAATAAAGACTCCTTTGTGAGTTGTTATTCAGATTAAACACAATAGTATAATGTCCCCTACCTATTTCTGGTCACATACTAAGAATTTGATAAACTATAGTTGCTTTTATTTATTTATTTTTATTTTATTTTATTTATTTATTTATTTTTTTTGGTGGAACCAGTGATCGAACTCAGGCCCTTGCGCTTGTCAAGCAAGCGCTTATTCTACTGAGCTATCTCCCCGGCCTATAGTTGCTTCTAAATGGTCAATGTTAGCATGATTCATGAATCTCCTCTGCGTGCTTGCTGTGACTGGATAGTGTGTTGAGGGAGGCCGCTTTGAACAAGGTTTATTCCTTCTTTCCAAGAACCTTCTAGTCTGCTGTAGAGGTGGCTGCACGTAGTACCATGCAAGTACTTAGCAGAGGAAAGCAGGATACAGTTTTTGGGACCAACAAGAGAAACAAGAATGTATAATTTCTTTTTTGCGGAGTAGGTGGTGGTTAGAGAATTGGAATGGGTCAAACTGTTGCACCCTGAGGCAAGAACGTGGGTGGAGGCCTAGAAACAGGAGGATGGTGCTTTGCAGATCTAAAAATAGCATACTAGGGGGCCAAGCCTAAACTCTGTGAGGGGGCTGTGGGGAGAGCTGCCTGGACGATTAAGAGGAGATCAGCAGGAGCCGCATTCCAGGAGCCAGAGAGCTAAGGTGATCGATGAAATTGAGGGTTAGGACAGGAAGAAAGGGCAGTCTAGCTGGAGGTCAGAGGAGGCAGCAGGAGACTGTGGCCCTCCTGCCTGTCTGCGGGCTCCCATAGCCGTCAGATCGGCAGGGCGTATTGCTTATTTCCTCTTCAGGCTGAAGATGAGGCTTTGCTCTCAGAAGAAGATGACCCCATCGATCGACGCCCCTGGACGCAGCAGCACCTTGAAGCTGCGGACATCCGCCGGACGCCGTCGTTGGCTCTCACTCCTCCTCAGGCAGAGCAGGAAGTGGACGTGCTGGATGTGAATGTCCGAGGCCCAGGTCAGTGCTGCCAGCCCTCTCCTTTCCCCAGGAGGTGCTTGCCTTCCTTCTGCCAGGGTAGCCCTACGTTTGCCCCACCTGGCCATGTGCTGTCTGCCAGTTTCATATATCCTAAATCAGCTTGAGGAAAGGAATGTGTAAGGAATTATAGACATACAAGAATTATGACCTCAGAAGGGCCAGCGAGATAGCTCAGTGGACTAAGCACCTGCTTTGGCAAGTGTGGGGACCAGGGTTCAAACCCTGGACCCACATGCTGAGCTGGCTCTACCCCCATCCCAGGGGCACACTGAGTGGGTGACCGAGTATGGGCGTGGTGGCACACACCTGTAATCCCAGCTCTGGGGAGGCTGAAAACAAGAGGATCACCATAAGTCCAGCCTGCATAGTGAGACCCTGTACCAAATACACAGGTGCACACCACCACACCCCATCTCAATAGCTGTCTCAGGGCGCCTGCATCTGCCTAAGCAGGTGCTTTAATCCACTGAGATTTGGCTGGCCCTAGTGTTGGGTTTTTAAAAATGTGTTTGAGACAAAAGCTTATTCACCTTAGGGAAGAGGCTCAGCTCAGAAAGACTCGCTCCCCATTGTTCTTTTATAGGAATGGCATCATCAGCGGAGAGGGAGGCGGTAAATGTAAGGCTAATCACCAGTTTCTCAAGGAGCATTGGAAACTTCCTTAAGCCCATCCTCACTCAGAAGTGCTTCAGACAGGGCTTGCTTCCTTCTTCTCCTGAGTGCTTACTGGAATTTTCCTTCCTGCAGATGGGTGCACACCACTGATGTTGGCCTCCCTCCGAGGAGGCAGCTCAGATGCCAGCGATGAAGATGAAGAGGACTCCTCCGCCAACATCATCACAGACCTGGTCTACCAGGGCGCCAGCCTGCAGGCCCAGACAGACCGGACGGGCGAGATGGCCCTGCACCTCGCAGCCCGCTACTCAAGGGCTGATGCTGCCAAGCGCCTCCTGGACGCAGGTGCAGATGCCAATGCTCAGGACAACATGGGCCGCTGCCCCCTCCATGCCGCAGTAGCAGCCGACGCCCAAGGCGTCTTCCAGGTAGGCGACGTGAGAAGAGTTGGTTTGAGCAGTACAAATTTCCATGGATCTGTAGTGCTTTATCTGCATTCGGGCACTTAATATGTCACTGAGTTAATCAGTAATTCTTTCACAGATTATTAACGCTTGCTAGATAAGAAAGAAGGAAAAGTTAACCTACTAAAAGTAACCAGATAGTGACAGCTGATAGCAGAGACCACCAGTCTTCTGATTTTTAGCAGTACTTTGATATGCAAAGATGTCTCCCAAGTGCACAGACCAGATGGGAGCGATATCTTTACCCTTGTTTCACATTTACTATTCCATTGGATCATCCCCTCTGACTACGTGGTCTCCCAGCTAACTGCCGGCCACTTTCTTGATGTGAGCTGACCGTGCGCTGTGATGCCTTTTCATTGCCCGCTACATTTTGAAGTTGTCACATTTCCTGTGGTGCTCTGCTTTCCTTATAAAACAAATTAGAAATTCAGGTAAAGCAATGGCTTTACCTGTGCAGTCATGTTTGGATCACCCACCTGTTGGTTCGTCATCCATTGATTTATTCCACAAATGTTCATTGTTTGGCTGCCATAGAATCTGGGCCACGAAGGTCCCGAAGACTGTCCTGCCCTTCAGGAACTTAACAGCGCACCCTCAGCACCAGTGCTGTGGTTTCCTCTCATGGGTTCATTATTTTCCTTTGTCCAGTGACTCTTTTCTTCTCCCCTTCTAGATTCTGATCCGCAACCGAGTGACTGATCTGGATGCCAGAATGAATGACGGCACTACGCCCCTGATCCTGGCTGCCCGCCTGGCTGTGGAGGGAATGGTGGCAGAGCTCATCAACTGCCAAGCAGACGTGAATGCGGTGGATGACCATGGTAGGATGGGCAGGGCAGGGACTTGAATTCTGGTCTGGAGAGCACACCTACCTACAATTGCTGCGTGGTCCTTAGAGGACTGGTTCAGATCCTAGTGCATTGGAGAGTCGCTCAATCTTTCATTCATGCATTCGTTCACTCTTCCTTCCAACCTTGATCCCGGGGACCTGAGCCAGTGGGGATCCCTAGATTTAGAATGAGTTTTTCTGCTGTCTGTCAGCTTATAGAATGGCTTTGCCTTGCAGGGAAATCTGCTCTTCACTGGGCAGCCGCTGTGAATAATGTGGAGGCTACTCTTCTGCTGTTAAAAAATGGAGCCAACCGAGACATGCAGGACAATAAGGTACGTATAGGCTGTGAGTGCGGAGCGTGAGGATGCTCTCAGCAGGGCCTCACTTGCAAGGCCTTCCCTTTGGCCGCCATAGCATCTCCTGTGATCAGCACAGACCCAGGGGTGGAAGCAGGCTGGGCAAGAACTGGGTCAGGACAACCTGGTGCAGTGGCACATTCGACTTTTCCATGGTGTGTCGTAACTCAGTCTCCCCAGGCTGCCCTGCAAGCACCTCAGTGTGACCTCCCCTCCCTCCCACTTCTCTGATGTCTCCTTTTCTCTGGTGCTGTTGCGTGTTTATACTCGCTCTCTTGGCCTGTTTTCACCTTTTCCTGCAGGGTCTTTTGTTCTTGGCTCTTTAGTCTTTGCTCGTGGGTGTCACGATGGTTTCCGGTTTGGTTTTCTCCCTGAGTTTCTATTGTGTTCCCCTTCCATGATCCATCCTCTCGCATTTATTTGTGCTTTTTCATTATTTTAGTTCACGCTTGCACATTTTGCCTTTTCTCTCTTTTATTCTTAATCATTTTCCATTTCATTTCTTCTCCTCCCTTTCTTATTCCTTTTCGTTTTAGAACCTTAAACAGATGAACTCAGTACTCTTTAAAGAGTTTCTGGCTTAGTCCTGTTTATTTCACAAATTGCTAAGGGGGCAAAATTGATCATTGGGAAAGGTGTATCCACAGCTGTACAGGGAGACATGCAGGGTTCCTGTGGTGTTAACATTTTATGGGGGATGCACTTAGGAAAATGTGTCTGACAGGGCTGAAGAAAGATTGAGACACTGATACGCTTTTAGAAGTGGCACTAAATGTGGTACGTGTGGGTCTTTCTCGTAGGAAGAGACTCCTCTGTTTCTTGCTGCCCGAGAGGGGAGCTATGAAGCTGCCAAGATCCTGTTGGACCATTTTGCCAATCGGGACATCACAGACCACATGGACCGTCTTCCCCGGGACGTGGCCCGGGATCGCATGCACCACGACATCGTGCGCCTTCTGGATGAGTACAACGTGACACCCAGCCCCCCGGGCACGGTGCTGACCTCTGCTCTCTCACCTGTCATCTGCGGGCCCAACAGGTCTTTTCTCAGTCTGAAGCACACCCCAATGGGCAAGAAGCCTAGACGGCCCAACGCCAAGAGTGCCATGCCTACCAGCCTTCCTAACCTTGCCAAAGAGGCTAAGGATGCCAAGGGCAATCGGAGGAAGAAGTCTCTGAGTGAAAAGGTCCAGCTGTCTGAGAGCTCAGTGACTTTGTCCCCTGTTGATTCTCTTGAGTCTCCTCACACGTATGTGTCTGACCCCACCTCCTCTCCCATGATCACATCCCCTGGAATCTTACAGGCCTCACCCAACCCTCTGTTGGCCGCCGCTGCACCCCCGGCCCCAGTCCACGCACAGCACGCACTGTCTTTCTCTAACCTTCACGACATGCAGCCTTTGGCTCCTGGAGCTGGCACCGTGCTTCCTTCCGTGAGCCAGCTGCTGTCCCACCACCACATCGTGCCCCCAGGCAGCAGCAGTGCGGGCAGCTTGAGTAGGCTACATCCAGTTCCAGTCCCAGCAGACTGGATGAACCGCATGGAGATGAATGACACCCAGTACAATGAAATGTTCGGCATGGTCCTGACGCCTGCTGAGGGTGCACACACTGGCATAGCTGCCCAGAGCAGGCCGCCTGAAGGGAAGCACATCACCGCCCCGAGGGAGCCCTTGCCCCCTATTGTGACTTTCCAGCTCATCCCCAAGGGCAGCATTGCCCAGCCAGCTGGAGCTTCCCAGCCCCAGCCAGCCTGCCCTCCAGCCATTGCTGGCCCCCTTCCCACCATGTACCAGATTCCCGAGGTGGCCCGCTTACCGGGGGTGGCTTTCCCCACAGCCATGATGCCCCAGCAGGATGGGCAGGGAGCGCAGACCATTCTCCCAGCCTATCATCCCTTCCCGGCCTCTGTGGGCAAGTACCCCACGCCCCCCTCCCAGCATAGTTATGCTTCCTCAAATGCTGCTGAGCGAACCCCCAGCCACAGCGGCCACCTGCAAGGCGAGCATCCCTACTTGACACCATCGCCGGATTCTCCTGACCAGTGGTCAAGCTCGTCACCCCACTCTGCTTCTGATTGGTCAGATGTGACCACCAGCCCTACTCCTGGGGGTGCCGGAGGGGGTCAGCGAGGACCTGGGACGCACATGACTGAGCCACCACACGGCAACATGCAGGTTTACGCGTGAGTCTGCCTCCAGTGTAGACGGAACTGCCTAGTGTAAATGCTGCTGCGACACAAATGAAGGTCATCCGGAAGAGAAATGAAGAAATCTCTGTGACCAGCTTTTGAAGGCAAGAGAAAGAAGATGCTCCTGGATTTCAGATAATGCATGAAAAGCAACTAATCAGCTTTACTGAATATTTGCAGGATTTTAGGGGGAGGACAGGCTCCTTCTAGTCTCTTGCACACCAAACTAAGTTCATAGGCAAGCTAAGTACAAGCCTCGGGGGCTATGTTTACTGTCTTCTATTTGGAGAATAAGATGGATGCCTTTAGTAACCCAGACATTTTACAGCTTGGACTGCATTTTAAGCCCCGGTGGCTTCTGTATATCCTAGAGAAGATTCTGCACTCGAGTCTGATTGGGAACTGTGCCCTGGAATCTGCCCACGTTGACCTGGCTCATCTTCTCAGCCCTGGAATGCTTTTGACGACATTTGGCATTTTCCCTTGGGCACCTCTCTGTGGCTGCACCCCACCAGCAGGAGGTGGGGTGAGACCTTTGTTCTTTTAAGCATTTTCAGCCTTCCTTTCCCCTCCTGGTTTCCTCAATCCCTGGGAGCTTCCCATGGCTTACCTTGGGTATGGCTCTTGGCATAAAGCCTCAAGTATGTTTCTGTAGAAAGTGGGCATGTTGCGTTCTGCACACATCATTCCTAGGAAAAAGCAAAATGTTTTTCTTTGGATCTATGTGGGAGCAGGAGATCCCTTTGAGAGGCTGCACCTTAATTCTGTTTTCTGCATTCAGGACTTCATATAAAGATTACCAGAAGGAAAGATCTGTATCTAGATATCTCTATAGATATAGATATATTGGGGTAGGCCCGATCTTTCCTCTATGGCCTAGATACTATGGTCTTTTCAAACCAGAAGAGGAGAAAGGGATTTGCTGTGGGGATGACCAAGAAATAAATAACTCATGCAAGCAACAGTTACTGCCCGTGCTTCCCGTGTTGTGCCAAGCATTCCGCGACTGCCACTGTGAAACACATTTGTCCTGGATCTCAGAACGCTAGGCCTGCTTTCTTCTCTCGTCCAGATGAAGTCAGCATAGCTGTTGAGCCTCTCTGTACATCTCTGCCAAGACAGTGTCTCAAACAGCATATCCTTCCCACTTAGGTTTGAACCTTCTTAGGCTTGAGAAGCCCAGTGCCAGCCATCTTCCTTCCGATCCTAGCTTCTCTTCCCGATTGTCTTCCAGAGCAGAAGCCTACTTACAGTGTCCCTCTGCACTGTGAGCTGAGTGGCTGGAGCACCCAGTAGGTTTTCACTGCGGACATGGATTTTCTGCATCCAGAGAATGGAAAATTGGACGACTTCCAGGGTGCGCCTCAAGGCAGCCTTCGATAGTTTCTGCTGCTCTTTCTTTCCATCTGAAAGCCAGGACAGTCCCCTTTTGGCAACTAACCTAGAAACTCAGCGGGGGCTTTTCTTCTTTCCCAGCATCCCCTGGCTGATGGTAGACTGAAGACTTGCTTGTCACTGCCTTTATGTTGAGATTATGATTGCACCTTACCTGATGCTGTTCTCTGCGCTATGATCTTGACAGCTTCCTCAGCTCTGTGGAGAACAGAAGCATGTTAGTCCACTGTGGGAACAGGAGAGTAGTGTTTGTTCTCTTCTCCTTGAGTAAGTTAATAATTGATCCTATGGCCACGTTGTCATTTCCATCGGTACTGTGATGCCCGTGACATCTGGAAGGTGGTTTTGTCAGGGCATTTTGTATATATTGTACTGCCTGTCGTTTTACTTTAAAGATAATCTTCATTCCTACAGTGTGTGGGTACACCCCAGTGCTTCCCACTTACCTGTCTGTGGCTCCCTATGGGAGCCACGTCTTGGCATGATATTCTCCAAAGACTTCTTTGCAGTGCCGTTCAAGTTCATTGAACCAACCCAAACTAGTTGTGCTCGGATGCACGCAGAGTGTTTACTTATTCCATGTTATTCTCCACGGCGGCCCCCGCTGCAACCTGTAAACATTCCAAATGGTGGCTCTTTGCTATTCCCAGATGGGGAGAAAACCATGAATACTCGGGGACGTGTCGCGTGGCTCCTTGCTTCCTATCTGCGTCGACGCCACTGCCAGAAAGGATCAGCGTCTGCTCCAGCCACTGGGTCTCTTACTGCCTCCCCCGCCCCCAGTGTGGGACTAACCAGCACATTTCCCCCTCTTTTATTTTATTCATTTGGGTTTAGAGCAGTGGATGCGAAAAAGCTGCCATGACAGACCACTGGCTCCAGTGACAAGGAAGATGACACTGCCTCTTGAGCATTTTGTCAGTCTTAGATCTTAAGCACCCTTGGGTTGCACAGTATCTAAAAAAAGGGAAGGTAAGATGAAGAACCACTTTCTCACTTGGGTTCTCAGTTGGATACTAAGTTTTTATGGGTTATATCTTTTATTCCATGCATAGATCTCTCCATTTAAAAAAAAAAAAAAAAGACATTCTTTCTTCCAGTCCTCTTCTGCCTACCTTTAAGGATAGGTTTCTGTTTGTTTGTTTGTTCGTCTAAAGCATCATTTTCTGATTTACATGAAGGTGGGGGAGGGAGAGTTTTGAGGAAAAGACAGACTGAGTGTTAAAATTCTAATGTAAGCAGCTGTGACACTCAAGTCCATTTTATCATTTTACTGTTAAAATATGCCAGTTTGTAATTTTTTTTTTCATAGAAAAGAACCAAAGGTGTAATGTTTTATTGGCATATGATTTGGGCATCTGGGCCTTGGCCACCACATTGAATGTAAGATGACTTCAGGAGGACGCGTTTCTTCCTCCCAGAGCCCCCACCAGTGACTGTTTGGTACTATGGCAACTTCCTTGTGTACATTTCTCTTAAAATAATGCTATATTTGTTTGTATGAGAAACCTAGTAATCAATACAATGACTGCATATTCCTGACTCAGGAAAGTGCACACTTCATTTTTACTTTCCAAATTTTCATTCTAAAAGTAGTTACAATGGAATTTATATGAAAGCATTTTTATCACAAAATAAAAAGGTTACATGTCAAGCTCTGTGGTATTGTGGTTTTTGTTTTCCGAATCTGCATCCCTGACTTTACAGTGTTGACTTCATGATGTTGTCATTTGATGAGAGAAAAATAATTTTCATCCTGGAGCCTGTCACTAGGCTTTTCCTTCTTTAGTCAGATAACAAAAAAAAAAAAAAAAAAAAAAAAAACCAATGTTTTGAGGAAGAAGTTTCCCACCAAGTTAGAAGCGTAATGATGCGCTGCTCTTCCCTCTCGTGAGTGGGTTGTGGCCAGTGACCAGCTGCTAGTACTTCCTAGCGAAGAGAAATAAGAATTGAGAATGGAAATAACAGGTAGTGCTGATGTCACCTGAACCATTGGTTTGTAGTGTTTGACCTCACCTTTTGAGTAGAACAGGATATATAGGATTATAAAGTATTATTTCACATGTAGGTTTACTGCCAAGTTCATATTTATACTTGTAAACATGATGTCTCTGTGAGGTGAGACATTTGGACATGAACATTCAGTGTTGATGATGCGCACGATTCTAGCTCGTCCCGACCTTAGCATCGAGTTTGTTCTCACATTCTGCTAAACCACCCCAGCAGGCCAGCCTTTTCAGAGCTGGAGTTGCTTTCAGAGTGAAAACTTCGGCTTCTCAGAAAGCCACTTCAGCGGATCTGGGTCCTCTGGCCACAGCTGGACCTTGCCCTGCAGTTGCAGGCCCTACAGCCTCACCTCAGATTCTGCAGGGAGCCTGGGTACAGCCGGCACACTAGGCTCAGATACCTGGCCATCACCGCCATGCCACCTCCCTCCACCATGCAGTTAAACAGCGTTAGAGCCTAAGGCTCGGGGTAGAAGGGCTGCTCTTTCTGAACGTGATGGATGGAGCAGCTTTGCTTACTAGCTGTGCACAGTCCAGGATGTGGCCCATGGGGGAGCTACGATCCTGTTACTGCCTCTGCCACTAAGTTTACCAGCCATCAGCTGTGTGTGAGGGTGTAGGTGTGTGTAGTGTTGTGAAAGTGTCTGACACAATACGGCTTTTCTTCCCCAAATGCAAAGTGTAGGCACAGCCACTCAAGGGCACCTCAACGAGGGCTATGTATAAAAGGTTCTATTGCAAAGATTGGTGAGCTATAGGGAAACCACCTGGGGAGTAAATGAAGCACTGCTGACGTCCAGGAGGCTACTGCTGCTCCTAGTTCTGCAGAGGGCTAGGTGGGGAGAAGTGACGGATCTAGAAGGACAATCCCGTAGTTTAGGTTTCCTCAAGAAAAGCTCTGACTCAGTATCCTATGGCCCCCCAGGCCTTTCAGAGGAAGTTGGGGAGCAAATGCCTGGATCTCATTCCCACACCACTTGTACCTGGGAGGAGAGTCCAGGTGCAAGGCTAGAAATGCAGCAGCCTGGGGCTGGAGCCTTGGTGGGGCAGGGAGGAAGGTGTGAGTGAGATAGGGGAACCGAAACTCCAAAACTGAAAAATACCTGGGCCGAGTTTGTGTTCTCTAAAACCAAAGAATGAATTTTAGGAACACTGGAAATTAAGAGCAAATATATTTATGAGGGGAAAGAAAGCTCCTGTCCAAGAGGGGGACAGAAAGGGGCCCCCAAATGGATTGCTTAGGAAGCCAGGGATTTTTTTATAGAGTAAAACCACAAGGTAAGGTGGGCCTGAGGTGGAAAACACTGGGTGGGCATGAGGTTGGACAAAACTATGGTCAACCAATAAGATTACAAGTACAGTTGCTCAGGTAAAATTGATTAAATGCAAGACCAAATGGGGAAGCGAGTCACATAGCAAGTGGGCATGGATACAGAGCAGGGTTGTTCCTGTAGAGTCAGGTAGTGACTCTTTGGCTTCCAGGTGATTGATACCTACTTAGAATGTCCATCCCTGACGCACATTCCTAGGGAGGTATGTGGCTGCACTTGTTTACTCTTTTGTCCTGAGGTCTGGCCCACAGCAAGGTGTCTCTCCCAAAGTTGCAAAGTCATCTTGTCTTCCGTATTGTCTCCTTGAGGGCCAGGCCCTGTCTGACTGCCTATAATATTGCTATCTGACTCAGCTGCCTTCAACACAAGCACAAGCACGTCCCTGCTTCGGATTCTTTTCCTCTTACATTTCTGAGAAACCAACCCCTTCTGTCTGTCGTGTAATGTTTCAAGGCAGGAAACAAAGTCAAAGGAATTGGGTATTGATTCCTGACTTCCTTTTTTCTGACCTAGTCATGAATTTCTCCATCCCCCTGTGGCTTTTGAGCGCCCCAAGGAGACAATCAGCAGCCACGGATGGACAGATAGGGTGCATTCAAATGAGTCTATGTAAATCAAAGAGCAATGTACAGTAATAGAATTGTCACAGACATAATATTGATCAAAATGGCCAGACACCAAGGAATGCCTTCTATACAATCCCATGATGTAAGTTGAGGGACAAAAACCATTGGTAAAAAGACAATCAGAACTGTGAGTGCCCTTTTGGGGAGGAGTTTTTGGTACCAGCGATCAAACTCGGGACTTTGTGCTTGCCAGGTAGACACTTGTACCATTGAGCTATATCCCCAGCTGGGAGAGAAGTTCTGACAAGAGCAAGAAGAATCTGGAATATGGAAAGTCTATTGACTGGTAATAATTACATAGATTTACACATATATAAAGTGACATGTAAATTTTAACTTATGCCTTACATTCATGCTTCAAAAATATATACCTATATTAATCTACAGAAACATAAATACCTAATAATGGACGGGTTAAAATGTTAGTATGTTATCTAATATTCAGATATTCTTGATGTAGTGCTTGTAGGCTAACCCTCCTGTATTTCTCTTGGATTCCATTTGACTTCCATTTTCTTATACCCTCCTTCCTTTTGTATTTGTTTCCTTTGGCTAGTAGAAATGTCTTCTTGGGTGCCTTGTTATTTGAAACAGTTGATCCATGAAGATAATACACTTCAGATTTGATTATATGAAATATTAATATAGGGACCTCCAAATGATAGAGGGGAAAAATGATCTCCCAACCTAAAAGGTACCTGGGATGAGTTCATGTTCTCTAAAACCGAAGAATGAATTTTAGCAACCAATGGAGGCTATGAGCAGAATAGATTTATTGGGGGAAAGAAAGCTCCTGTCCGAGAGATGGACAGGAGGGGGGCCCAAGCAGGTGGTCTCCGGGAAGCTGTCTCTTCCAGGGACATGCAGTAAAAACCTGCAGGTCTAATGTGGAGAACATGGAAACTTGCTTAGGTGGACATGAGGTGGGACAAAACTATGGTCAACCAATGAGATTACAAGCACCACTGCTCAGGTAAAATTGATAAAGTCCAGGATCAAATGGGGAAGCGAGTCATGTAGCAAGCGGGCATGAATATAGAGCAGGACTTTGTCCAGTGGCCAGCAAGTAGCAGTTGGATTAGTGACTCTTCCTGGCTTCCTCAAGGTGATGATCAATCCCAGATGCTTGTCTTTCGGGAGGTAAGCATTTGTTTGATTTTTGGTCTTTAGGTCTGGCCCACAGCAGGGGCATCCATCTCTCTCAGTTGCAGTGTATCTTGTCTTCTGTTATCTCCTCTGAGGGCCTGGCCCTGTCTGACTGCCTATAATATTTCTATCTAGCTCAGCTGCCTACAACAATATGAGAATGAATAATTGCAAAGTTAATTGAGCAGGCTGAGCCAGTGTACTTAGCTTGCTGGGCAGGAGTGTGTGATTCCAGCTGAACAATCCGTGCCTAGCTGGGCCCCCGCTGCTACCTGGTACTACGTAGTGGCATTGATTTGCCTCCCTGTAAGTGTATTTGAGAGGATTCTGAGTTTTGTACCTGGTTGGGATTTTTAAGTCTCATTATAAACCATCACCTTCCTCCTGTGCCTATTTTCAAAGAATTTAGATCAAGCACATAACGAGGCTATTTGGTATATTTGCCTCTGCAACAGAATGGGCTCATGCCTCTTGGTCTCTCTCCTTCTCACTCTTGCAATCACTTTCCCTTGTCTTGTGCAAAAGGCTGAGGGGGATGGATGGACCTGGCCGAAGGTGGGCATCAACCACACATCATGTTGTGCCAGAGTCTGCTCTGTGATCACGGCAAGATTTTACATATAGTAACATTTACATAATTTGAGAAGAGGTTAGTAAGATTGTATACCTGGACAACCAAAGAAAAAATACTGGAATCCTACCTATAAACCTTTAGGAATTCAACCAAGTAACATAAAACTAAATGGTAGAAGTTTTATAAACAAAAGCCTGCTGGACAATGTGATTGAAAAGAGATCGCACTTAATAGCGCTTGTAGTAGCCCATGGATATGCGCATCTTGGCAACCTTTAGCACACTGTAAATGCCAAGTATTAACATCCTCAGCTTGGACCCGGGCAAGACCCCCGGCTGCCTATGTGAGGGACACAGTGAAGGAAGTTAGAAGGGGCCTGGGAGGTCAGTGCCTCGGGCTGAGCAAAGACAAAGACCTCCTAGGCTGGCCCACTCTTATTTTTTCTAGAGCTAAGTCCTTGCCATGGAAAGGTTTTTTTTTTTTTTTTTTTTTTTCCTGGAATGCGAGCAGTAAAAACAAAACAAGTTTAACATCACAAGAACAACAAGATCCTTGCCCACCTGGGTGCTTGGGCTCCCTGCATCACCCCCAGCAGAGCTCATCTTGCCCTGTGAGGCCGCAGTCTCACAGGTCTCCACAGTGGCCGCAAGAAAGCGGGAATTCTTGTGTTCCAAAGGGGCCCACGAGACAGATAAAGCACTTCCTTCGAATAGCCTCTGGCCTCAATTTATAATTTGTGGTCCCCAACAATCCTCCATCTGCTTCCTTAACAGTTTTACCAGTTGTTGCTGCTGTGTCAATTAATTACAGCCTTAGCTCGGCTCATTTCTTTCCATTTTAACTCTTATTTTTATTTTCCACATAAGATTCCTAAATAAATCTAAGCATGCCTACAGCTGGGCTAAAATTTGTAAGACACTCAATGCTTTGCTCCTGAGCTAACATCACAAGCTCAAATCCTGGGACACCCACTCCCGCCAGGATCAGTGCCGAGCACGGCTCAGATGCTCCGGGTGATCCTTGGTGCACGTTAGCAGTGCCTCTGCTGAAACTTTTTTTAATTTCTTTTTTTTTTTTTTTTTTTTTTTGTATTTTAGGGAAGGTTCTACAGAGTGTTCAGGGTCTCACTACTAGATCCTATTCGTGGTGATCCGCCTATTCATGGCCTCCCAAGAGCTGGGATTATAGGCGCTCGACACCTTGCCCAGTCTCAATTGCAGTCTCAGGGTGCCCCGGGGGTGGGGCCGGCACAGCAGACCTGGGCTTTAATCTGCTGAGGTATTTGGCCCACCCTTCTGCTGAAATTTTAAGGCATAATCAAATCCTGCTCCAACACATGGGTGAAAGCAGAACCGATGGGAGCCATGAGGCAGTGAATTTATTCCAAGAACATCGGCATCATTCACAAAAATTGACTGCATCTAGAAGGTTTCAAAGAATCAGTGTCATGGTTACTTCTGACCATAGTGCTATAAAATCAGAGTAAGAAATGAAAGCATGACAAGTGCCAGCAAAATATATATATATATATATATATATATATAATTAAAAAAAATTACAAACAATCCTGTCATTTGCATGTATATAAATAAGAACATATGTAGAACTACACAAAAAAATGTCATCAGTACCACTGTGCAGTTAAATCTTGGTTTGCAAGCATAACTGGTTCCAGAAACAGCCTTGTAATCCAAAATACTTTCAGAGCAAAGCAAATTTCCCCATAACAAATACTTCAGACTCAGCTGATGCATTCTACAACCCCAAAATATTAATATATAAATGATTATAATTATATTATAATATAATTATATATAAATGATTATATTATAATATATATAAATGATTATATTACATTGTTTTGTAATATACAAAACAATGAAGAAAATACAAAATATAAAGAAAAATAACCTGCTTTTACCTTTGAAAACCTCCATGGTTGCTGTGAGGGATGCCAGAGAGGAGGATTATTGTGTAGGATGACTTTCACTCTCACTAACACTGCTATCTAGTGGCTCGACACAATCTTTTACTTCTCCTGCAGCTTCAACCAGGAACCTGTCGAGTGTTACTTGCTTTTGCCTCCTTCTGAGGATTTCATGGAAATGCGACACTACATTGTCATTAAATAGATTCGTCGCTCACACTGCTATCGCCTTACTCTGGTGGTGCTTTCCTACAAAAAATTTTTCGGTTTCCCACATTTTACAACTCTCTAATCTCATTTAAAGTTTAGGATTCTTCTGCCTTCTACGCCTCCTCTGCAGACAATACCTCCACAAACTCTTGCTGTTGGGAGGTGATTACCCACAACCCCACGGAGAAAGATGAAGAACCATTGGCTCACTGGTGACCACGTGATGTTCAGCCTCGTGTGTTTATCAAGTCAACGTTTAGGAGAAGTGTTTGCCCATCTTGCATAACATTCACAGAACATGTTATAATCTAAGGCTTTCACTGTTTGAAACATTAAAACTACGGAAAGTAATTCAGGTTTTAAATACATAAACTTGAAGTATTTAAATTGTTGTCAGGGAAAGGCTGAATACTGCATCTTCTAGAAGAAATTAACCAAAGGACTCCAGCCTACACATGGACAGATAAAAGGTAGACAACAGGATAGCTAGTTAAAAAATGAAACAATGAAAAGAACAGGTCAACTAAAAGCTTATTCTCTGAAAGACACAAAATAGAAAACTTTCTAGAAAGAATGAACAAAAAGAATTATTTAAAACTCCAACTAACTAGAGTTAGGAAACTAAAGGAGCGTTTACCAGCAGGCATAGATTAAAAATCATGAGAGAATATAAACAAATTTGTTCTAAAATATTTTGGGGGAAAGCACCAGGCTCACAAGCCAAGATATTGAACTTAAAAAAAAGACATAGATTTCATAAACCTTAAACAAAAAAATTCTTCAGTGCATTTTATGAATCTGCCAAAACTTTGAAAGCAAAATTCCACAAAGAAAATATATGTTAGGAAAATTATAGATTTATCTATAAACATAGGTGTTAACAAATCTTAAATCAACCACTACTAAACTAACAAAAGACGTCATTGAATTCCGTTAGGACCAAGAATTTTCTCCACAAAATGGGATAATTAACAGTGTATCAATTAAGACATCAGGGGCTGGCCAGATAGCTCAGCGGACTAAAGCACCTGCTTCGGCAGAGTGCAGTGGCTGGGGTTCAATCCCCAGAGTGCCATGCTGGCCCTACCCCCGGAGCCCTCTGAGAGGGCGATTGACACTGGATGTGGTGGCACCTGCCTGTAATCCCAGCACTTGGGAGGCTGAAAACAGAAGAATCACTATGAGTTTGATCTATGTAGTAAGACCCTGTAGACCCTGCACTAAATACATAAAATAAAATAAAGACACCATCACATTAAGGGTAGGGATCATAAAATCACTGCAACACACTTATCAAGGTAAATTATGAACTATAACTGTATATTAGGAACAGAGAGGAACTTTGTAAAACTAATATAGGTATCTACCACAATCTATGGCATAAATTATACTTAATGATGAAATCATAAATCTAAAAGGTAAACATAATGGGGATGCCCCGGGGACGAGGAGATGGTTCAGTGGAATAAGTGCTTCCCTGCCAAGTGCAAGGGCCCTAGTTCTAATCCCCGATTCTGCCAAAAAAAAAAAAAAAAAAAAGGAGTTCATAATGGGGATGCCCCTTTTCCATAATATTTTGTGCTCAATGTAATCTGAAAGTCCTAGCTCTAACCACCCAAACAATCAAACAAGTCATGTACTATAGACCACCCAATTACATACATAAACTGTCCAGACCTGGGCCAGCAAGATAGCTCAGCAAACTAAGCACCTGCTTTGGCAAGTGCAGGGACCAGGATTTGATACGCAGTCCCACATGCTGTGCCAGCCTCGTCCCTGGGGCATCCAGGTGTGGTGGTGCATGCCTGCAATCCCAGCAGTGGGGAGGCTGAAAACAGGAGGATCACTACGATTATGTATTTCCAAATATATAAATGAAAAAAAGAAAGAAAAAAAAAAACCAAACTCCAGACCTTCCAAGCCATTAGAGCCAGTTGCCATTAAAGAGGACAAGAGAAATTTCAAAGATTCAGAATTTTTCCTGTTAGTGATTAATTGAATTAATCATTAAATTGTGATTTCTTTTAACCTGAGTTGTTTTTAATTAAGTATTATGGTCACATACAAATTTGTGCTAATGTTGTACCTTCCTCACTTTAGTCCTTCTAAAGAGCTGACAGGAAGGGCCACTACCAGTCACACGTACAACAGTAGTTTGAATCTTGTGTTTTTGAATAGCTGTTTAAATACTACCATGAATAGTAACTCAGTCTGACCTAGAGAATTCAAAAGTCGAACTTGCTGTTATATCATGCTAACTCTTAAAAGGATCTGAATTTACAGATCAACTATAAAATGTGAGAAATTTTAAATATTCTTTATTTGGTATTATACACACACCACACTAAAATGCCTTTCAACAAGTAAAAGGCAGCACTTTTAGATACAGGGAATTCTAATTTAAATTGGCATAGTCAAGACTAAAAATATAGACATAGCTTTCTTGTTTTCAACCACTCCCTTTAACAGGCTAATAGACACAAACTGAAATAGGGGAGTCTTGTTTGGTTTTGAGACAGTGAAAGATTCTCTCAGTATTTAAACATATTCACATAACCAGTTATATAAATCTAAATATAAAACCAGCCTTCAGTAGTTTTGAGATGACATTTTCAATCTTTGTGAAAAGTCGAAAATTACTAATCAAGTCTAACCACGTATTTAGAAGAGAAAACATGATAGTAGTTACTGAACTAGAATTACTATCAAACCTTGAAGAAAAAAAAATCCACATTTAACTACAAGCCAATTTTATTTAAATCAGGACTGTCCAACAAAAATATTCTGTCAGCCACTCATGATCTGAATTCTGGTGTATGAGATTAAATTATGGTACACATACAAAAGCCATGAGCCATTTCTGTTCTGTAATAAATAAGGCAGCGACTATTGCTCATTAGTAGCCTTTTTTGAGGTAAGCTATTAAGTCTGCCCTTTTTCCCTTCTTAATGCCAGCAAAGATTGTTTTTGTTCCTTGGATATACTTCTTGGGATTCTCCAAATACTCCATCAATGTATCCTCTCCCCAGGTGATACCTTTGTTCTTGTTGGCATCTGTGTAAGAGAATCCAGCAGCCTGACCTGTCTTCTGCCCAAGAGACCCTGGAGATTGGCCTGTCTTGTGCTTCCTTGCCTCCCTTCTCAATAGTGTGGCACACTTCTGTACAAAAATTTTCTTACCTTTCTCAACATCACCCATTTTTAAACCTGCTGCAGCTTCCGCGCCGGGTGGTCACCGCTCTTGCCTCGTTACCACAAGGAAAGTTCCAGTTCAGAAGCCTGACATCCCGCTCTCTCTAAATTGTGATTGAATTCAACTAAATTGTGAAGAAAATTGACTACACTTGGACTATGGGGTGCTGGGCCTTATGTCAGCTGAGAAGGGAGGTGTGGAGGAACAACCATGCAAAACTTCAGCTGATGTAACGGGGCACCCTGGAGGGAAAGACTGGGTTCAGCTCTTGCGTTTGTGTCCCAGGCAGTGGCAGTGCCTGCTGGTAGCACTTTTTTGATAGCCTTGATCCAGCCTCACGCATCAGTGAGAGATATAGAACACTAACTAGAATTTTGTCATCTTGCCTCTTTGGACTGAAGAATCTAATTCTTTGGGGAAGATTATGTTGAGTGTCTTTTGGTTGCCTTTTTTGCTCTATGATCATCCCTTTTCGCTTCCTCTCTGAAAATGGTTCCATCCGAACTCTCCTAGCACACGATTTCTGCTTCGCCAGCTGACACTTACGTAAGGCTCTGTCAGTAGAGGGCGCTAGAGAGGCGTTTTAGGAATAGGAAATCCTGGTTCCAGAGGACGATCTGGCTTCCCCTGAATGCTCTGAGAGGATTCCCTAGTGCTGGGCTCCTGAAGCCCGCGCAGCGGCTTCCCCGGAGCTCTGCAAACAGTGTGTGGCCGGCACCTAGCAGCCAGCAACCCCCGTCCATCCCCCACCATGCACACCCGAGTAGCTTTGTGGCGGACCGTGTTAGAGTGTCCGGTAAGACAGCTTCCCGTGGAAGGCTGTTCCCAATTCCTTACCCGCAGTTTCTAGCAGGAAGCACCGTGCAGTTCTTCAGTGATTTCTCTGCCATCCCTGGAGTCTTGGACAAAGTCCTGCATCAAGATCTAGATCTCGGCTCAAGGAAAAAAGAACGCTCAACGTGGGATGCCCTGTTTCAACCCTTGCATTGGAGGCTGAATCATGTACCCTACATCACGTCTGCTATATTATGTACTTTATATCTACTGGCCCAGTATTCTGTAAAGTTCTCTTTCCATCTTACTATTCACATTCTGTTTATGCTAACCTCCCCCCCCCCATTATATTTTTCGTTTCCAATATTCTGCGGCTTCTCTCTCCTGACTAGATGAGACTGGTCGATAGTAAAGGCCACTTTGGCAGGAAAATAAACATTTCCTTAGTTTTATCCTAGCGTCAATAAGTCAGAAGCATTTTGTCTTTAAAAAAATTTTTTTTTCTGTATTTTAGGGGAGGGTCTACAAGGTGTTCAGGGTCTCACTACTAGATCTGATTCCTAGTGATCCACCTGTTTACAAAAGCCTCCCAAGAGCTGGGATTACAGGCGTGCGCCACCACACTCAGTCACAATCGCCTTTTCAGCATGCCCTTTGGGATCGAACACCCGGCCCCTGCTCCTGCTTTCAGGTACTTTAATCTGCTGAGCTATTTGGCCAGCCTTGTATTTTCTCTTTTATTATTATTGTCCTTAATGTTATTATTGCTTTACTGGGGATTAATCCAGGCACTTTGCACTCAGCTACATCACCAGCAGCCCCACCCCCACTCCGAGACAAGGTCATCCTTAGTTGCTTAAACTTGTGATCTGTGGCCTCAGCCTCGCAGAGAGCTGGCATTCAAGCCAGGAGCCACCATGCCTGGCTCTCCTATCACTTTTGTTACAAAGGGGATGAAGGGAACTCATGAAGGCCAGCTCAAAATCTTCAAGCTGCTTTTTCTAATTTTTAGGAGAAAGAAATGTTAAAAGGAGACAAAACACATCAGTGATATAATTTTTTATAATGTAAATATATCGATATAGTCCATTTTCGTGACTTCTTCAACAATACCTTTATGATTTTAAGCTAATCTTTTAACCTCAAGGGTAATGACTCCAAAACACATTTTATTGTATTATCTGGAAAAATAGAGAAATGAAGTTGTTAAAACCTGTTTGTCATTGTGAATTATAGCATGTCCAGGAATGAGCACACAATTTTAGGAACAGTTTCCCAAATATGTACAGCAAATGCTAGAAGTCACATAATATCAATACCTCGCCACCTCGAAAGCTAGATTAACTATATCCTGCTCTCATCAACCCCTGATCATAGCCTCTCTCCTTCACCTTGGTAGTAGCAACTCTCCTAGAAGTTTTAGTAACTACTTTTTACTGTACCAACCATAACCTGTCTTGGTCCATTCGGGCTGCTACAAAAAAATGTCTTTACTGAGAAATTTATAAATAGTAAAAATGAGTTTCGCACAGTTCTCAAGGCTGGGTAGTCCAATACCAAGGTGCCAGGAAAGTTGGTATCTGGGGAGGGGTTGTTCTCTGTTTCAAAGATGATGGCTTCTTGTTAGGTCTTCATGTGGCAGAAGGGACACAGAACTGCCTACAAAATTCTTACAAGAAACCAATCCCCTTCATGAAGGTGGGGCAGTCCCAAACCAGTCACCCCCTCAAAACCCATCCCTTTGTAACACCACCTAGGGGGTTACATTTTTTTTTTAATGTATTTGGTACAGGGTCTCACTATGCAGATCGGACTCATAGTGATCCTCCTGTTTTCAGCTTCCCCAGCACTGGGATTACAGGCATTTGCCACCACCCCTGTCTAAGGGGTTCAATTTCAACATACAAATTTTATAAACACACATCCATACAATAGCGCTCTACTTCTGGCCCCCCAAATTAATATTTTTCTCATATGTGCATTCTACACCAATGGCCCCCAAATCTTATCTTGTCCCACCATCAACTGAAAAGTCTACAAAGTCCACAGTCTCATGATTTTTCATTCTCTACAACATGACCAGACTGAAAATCTTCTCAATCTTTACATTCTGCTTCCCTTTTGACTATAAATTTCATTTTTAATTTGTTTTTCTCACATTTCATTATCAGCAGACAAGAAGACGCCTGCTGGATCCTAAAAACTTCAAGATTTCTTCTTCCAAATGTCCTCTCTCAGCACTAAGAAGGCCTATTTTCACTGTAACTCAAACACAATTCAGTCAAGGTGGTTTTGTTTTGCTTTGTTCACTTCTTTATCACGAGGCTCCTCTTTCTTCCATGTTCCGAGACCATGTCCCCCACTTACATCTACACCCTCATCACAAGAGTCCTTCCCGTCTATATTTCTACTAACATTCTGGCCGTGACCTTGAAAATAATCCCTAGCAAGATTTAAGTTTTCTCTGCAGTTCTTCTGAATGCTCACCAGACTCTTCCTTAGTGGTCTGTTTATCTGGGCTTTTTCTGAAAACATGAACTGCCAAACTCTTCCCCGTCCACCCATTACCCAGTTCTTGTGTCACTTCCACATTTTCAGGTATTTTACAGCAGCTTCTCAGTTCTCAGAACCAGAGTCTGATCAAAACGCTACAAATCGAATTCAATGTTGCCTGACTTTGAGCTTCATATATGTTTTGCTTTATTTCTTTTTGTTTTGCCAGGTCACTGCAGCAATTCCAGTTTGAAACACTTCGCTCCTCCCTGTAGCTTGGTGCTCCCAAGCGTGTTTCCATATGTGATGGAATTCTGGATCATGTGGGCCCTCACATTTTTAGCTATAGGAGAAAGTGCTGCATCTATTTCCAAAGCAGTTTTACTAGTTTGCACTGCCCTAATGTATTAAGAATTCTTATTCTTCTATATCTTCGTCAAATCTTAATATTACCAACCTCTTGAATTTTTGACAACCTGATGGATTTAGCATCAGTTAGGAGATTTAATCTGTGGTCTTCTGTTCAGTAATGTGATTAAGAACCTTTCCACTTGTTTATTTGTCATCTGAAGTTTCTATTTTGTGAAGTGCTATTAGATTATCTGCTTTTTTTCTCATTGCTTTATTAGGGTCATTAAGGGTTCTTTGTTAGTTATAGAATTATTCAAGTCTTGATCTAATAAAAAGACAGACTCATGGACCAGTGAGATAGCTCAGAGGTCTCAAGCGCCTGCCTAGGACCACGGTTTGATCCCCAACACCACATGCTACACCCACCCTGCCCTCAGGGTGGGCTAAGCTGGCAAAACAAAACAAAACAAAGCAAAAAAAAATCATGTTTTAGATGGTAGTCAGAATTATGAACTATATTCCACTTAAAAAAATCAGAGATATAATAAAGTCAATTTGTTAAAGCACATATTAGGCAATCATTTTGATTATCACAGGATGAAGGAATGTAGAAGAATGGCTTAAAATATTTTCCATAGTAAAAAAAATTATAAAGTTAAGTTACAAATGACAGATTGGTACAACTGATATGCAATGTATAAATAGCTACAACAAATCAATTAAAACAGAATAGAAAAATATGAATGAGCAACTTTGACAATAAAAAAATAGATTGTTTTTCAGCTACTAAATAGTCTCAACTTCATTAATAACAAGGGAATATAAATTAAAACAATTAGGTACCTTCATTTTCTAGTGAAAGTTAAGGTTAAAGACTTAGATATTAGAAAATACTGGAAATATTACAGAAATAAGCACTTAAGATTCCTGTACTGTCTAATATGATAGCTACTGGTCACATGCAGGTATTTAAATTCAAATGTAATTAATTTTAATATATAAAATACAATTGCTGTATCACATTGCCTGTATTTTAAATGTTCACTGGCCAGAATGTCAGTATGTGGACACATCTAAAAATGCTTGAAGGGGGCCTGCCGCTTTAGCTCAGTTCTTTAAGTGGCTGCTTCAACAAAGCAGTCAGGCTCAGGTTGCTGTGGTTCGATCCCCACAACTCAAGCCAGCCAATCATGCCCTGAAGGCATTTGGAGGAAAAAAAAAAAAAACAACCAAACAATGCTTCTGCCTTTAGGGCTGGGAAGATGGCTCAGTAGAATAAGCACTTCCCTGGCAAGCACAAGGTTCTGAGTTCAATCTCTGGTTCCACAAAAACAAAACAAAACAAAATAAAAATGCTTGAAGTTGGGCAGACACACAGAATACATATTAACTATCCCACTTTAGCTGAACTTTTATGGAGATTTGTATAACGTGGGGGAAAGGGTTCCTTAGGCTTTAGCTCCTCTCCTTCCATCAGATTTGGCATATTTATATATTCCCAGAAAAGGCCTTCTCTGAAGACGCCTTTACGTGGAGCTGGGGACAAGTATGTGATGAGGGCTAGAATCAGCACCAATAATCCAGGCGGAATTGTCCTCATAGCTCCTACTTGGTCTGTTTTTATGTTGTGTTATTGTGTTTTTTTTTTTTTTTATTGCAACAATAAAGAACGGCTGTTCTGTGGGAATAGCCCATGGTGAAAAATACTTGCATCAGCACAAGATGTAGTGGGCTTAGTGATTGTCGTCATAGCAACTATTTACATCCATGAGCAAAAAATGGTATCCCAGAGCTAGACTGTGTATTTAAGCCATGTAGAAACAAATTGTGGCACACTGTGAGGAATGTGATTGTGGCTCAAGAAGGGATGTCCGAAAAAGCTGTTGTGCATTTGAAGATAGAATGAAACATGGCGTTCACTGTAGCACAGGACTCTGCTGTCAGAACAGTCGCTTTGTCCATCTACGTGCATGTGTAGGTAGAAAAAAAAGCAGTGACCTTGCAGAGTGCTGCAGTGGGAATTCAGGTACCTGCCCAGAGGACACTTGAGAGTAGGTCGGAGGAAGCTCTTGCAAGTGCGGAGGCCGCATTTCAGTAAGGAGTGCAGATCCTACACATGCAGGGCCAAAGCGCTTTTGGATCTCATACCAGGGAGGCTCCTAATCAATGCTGTAGTGCAGCTAACTTCATAGACAATCAGTATAATAGCTGTGAGATTACAGATGTTTGTCAGTATAAAAAGTGTTTCAAGGATAATCCGATAGGTAGCTGGCTCCAGTGTATAAATATCAGAAGCAGTCCTGAGTCGCCAGCTTACACCATCATAACGTTCACCTATCTGCAGGAGGAACATCTCTGGTAGTTGGGGTGCAGGCTGTCATCTGTCCATGAAAGCCTTGGGGTTACCCAATGGGTTCGATAAGTGAGGACGCCTCCTGTGGTGGGAACCAGGTATTTTTAAACAGAACTTGTGTCAATAGCTCAGTCCTGAAGTTTGACTGCTTGACAAGTGAGGCCCCTGCATACAAGTGTTTGCAACAACAAAGAACTGCCACCGTGCAGTAGGGCTGAAGGCCTCCTGTGAGGAGGTGGCGACACTGGAGAGTATTGATAGTGGGTCCCCAAGACCACTGAAAAAGGAGGTGGCCTCCTCAGTGCAGGGAGGTTCCGTATGCTATCACACCTCACTTTGCTTGCCATTGCAGTGATTGTTGTGTTTTCCAGGCAAGTGATACTAAAGTGTTATTAACCTATGCAAAATCCACCATGTAAGACTGGAGAGATAATCCAAAGCAAAGAATATCAAGAAACCAAAAAGTAGCTATGCCATTCTGCTGTTCAGTAACATGCACTCATCATTGAATCCAGTGGCTCTTCAATCTTCTCCCAGTACATTTTTACTTGAACTTTGCCCACATTTTGATCAGCTAATAAATAATATTCTTGTTTCAGAACCAAATCATCATATTTTATTTCCTTTGCATTTACTTGCTCTTTGGTTTGGGACCAAGTTTTGAATAGCCTGAAACAAATGTCCTACGGGCATTTCCTAAAGCGCTGGAGGTGGTCAGATTCCTGGAGTCTCAGAAGTCTCCCCAGGACGGCATCACAGTGCAGTGCCAGGGAGAAGTGGTGGCTGACCTCTTCCTCTGACTGCCTAACGAGATCAAAGCCACCACTGTGTCCCCTGCTGTACAGTAAATTGTGGCAACACAGTGTATAGATGGAAAGCACGTATCTTTTTTTTTTCTAGCATAATATACACTTCCAATTTATATTCATTAATAAGACATAAGCATGAACTATTCATTCTAATATACAATTAAAACTTCAATTTAAAAAGTACTTTTGCATGAAAGTTGTAATGAATCTTATAATGAAACCTGAGAAAGACTCACATATAGCTTCTTTTAAATTTTTTAAGTTTATTTTTTCCCATAATTTTATTGAGAAACAAATAGCAATGAGACAGTTTCAAACCAAATTGGTAGGACAGTTTCAATAATTAACACATTGCATACATTCTTCCTAGTGGTTAATTGCTGTACAAGATGGGGACATGATATCCTATTTACAAACACCATTAGAACAAATCCCTCTATTCATTAAGAGAATGTAACTATATATCTATCCTAACCATTTTGAATACACAGATACAAAATGGACATTCATCTGTATCCCCCCCTTTTTTTTCTTTTTTTGCAGAACCGGGGATTGAACTCAGGCCCTTGTGCTTGTCAGGGAAGCGCTTATTCCACTGAGCCATCTCCCTGGCCCCCTGTATCTCCTTTTCTTGTTTAGTTCCATCATTTGAATATTATAAGTGTGTTAACTCAGCAAAATATTCTAAGAGTCCAGTAGTCCATAATAGTATTGGGGCTTCCGCTTGACTGGCAATGTCAGAAATTGTTGACTTGAGTCCCCTAAAGCTCAACATAACAGCATGGCTTTACTTCTTATACTTCATTTTTATACTTTTCTGCTGGATGATTCAGTCCAAAGTAAAGCAGGACCTATGCAACAAGAGTCGTAGCTTTTGGGTCTGATAAGGTCAGTGAAATCCCCTCAGGATTTATCCTGAGATCCTGTACCTCAGATTGTAGAACCTTTGTCAGTGTCAGCCATGTGGATGAGTCACGGCCATTGCTTGGCCAGTGTGCTCTCTGTGAAAGCCTGAGAGAATGTTTTCTCTCCATGTGACTCTCCTTAGGCACACTTGACAACATCAATCACTTTCCTCTTTGGCCCCATAATCTCTTTGATCAGAAAATTTGGTACACTACCAAGTTACATGACATTACAGTATAAGTTCTCATATGTCCTGAGTCTTAATTGACCTTGGAAGGCTAGGGCCAAAATGTTGGAAGCACGTATCATAAATAAAAAGCACGCATGCTTGCTGGCACATGCTTATAATGCCAACACTCTGGGAGGCTGAGAAAGGAAGACTGCAAGTTTGAACTCAGCCTAGGCACCTTAGTGACTTAGTGAGACCTTGTCTCAGAACAATAACAACAAAACAGTGGGATGTAGCTCAGTGGGAAAGCCCTGTCTAGGTACCACAGGTGGGGGGACCATGCAGCCCCCGTAGTGTTCCTTCCATGGGCATTTCCCTTGCCATAGTCTCTCTCTGGGTCACTCAAGCGCTGTAGATGCTTGGGGTCTAACCCAGTGTCTGGGTGAGCTCAGGTAGTTTCACTGCACTGGCCTATCATTATAGTACCTGTACTGCCCCATGGTTCTTAGTGATGATCCTTAGTGCCACAGGCCAAGACTACAAACAAAGATCTGTGTTGGGGTCTCTATGTGCTTGGGTGTGTCCTCTGTGAGTGCACGCTGAGGAGCAACTTGAGGCAGGAGACTAGTGTGGGCAAAGTTGGCTGGGACAGTAGATGTGGCTGTTACTGACAAAATTCCAAGACACACAGAAGGAACAGTTCCTGAAGCCTGCAAGCGGACTTCTCCAGAGAGCTAGTTTAGCAGTTTTGGATAGGATTGCCTAGACCTTGGGTAGGATGGCCTAGACCTTGGGTAGGATGGCCTAGACCTTGGGGAGGATGGTCTAGACTTGGCACCAACCTGAGTGGTGATACAAGGACAGTCAACTCTGAGCTCTCTCCTACCGTGCTCTCTCATAGGAGTCTGCTCTTGTCCTCGCACAGAATGTACTTGTCTTCATACATCACTTGGCCCAAACTCCCCCTGCAGAGCATATTTATTTGCCTACCTTTAATATATGTAAGACCTTGCTCCTGTTTGTTCTTGTCTTGATTGATTGTTTGCTCAGAACAGATAGAACCTAGCAGCCACCTCTACAAGGAGAATCCAGCTCCCTAACACCCAGTGACAATCTGGCCCCAATCTGGTGAGAGACACCTGGCCCTATGGTTGCTCTACTCCTGAGTACAGCAGAGGAGTGCGTGGAAGGCCTTTCACTCCCAGGGACCCCACATCTCTGCCTACAAATATTCTCACCTCTTTACACAGTGCTTTGGACAGGAGGAGAGGAAGACTGGGAGGTACCTTACACAGAACTGGTATCAAACCACTCTTATGTCAATCCCAGGCCTGAGCCAGCCCACAACACTGGGTCTTCATGTTGTTTTCCATGCTGCCCAGTCCCCCTCTCCCTCCCAAAGCCATGCTGCAGGACCACTGTGCCCCAGGCTGTCATGCTGCTGCAGGGCTGCACAGCTCTGCGGACAAATACAGGTGGACACAGAATGAAGGACAGTCCCTCTGGAGCACCCAGAGAAGAAAATCAGGGTAACTGTGCTTGTGATGATTATAATTCCAAACATTTATCAAACTTGGCCATTACCAGAAAGTGCCCTAAAACAGTAAGGGCACTGAGTCACAGCAGCCACTGGTAGTGATGGCTAACATTGCCATGAGTCCACTGTGTGCAGGAAGTGGTCTCAGAGCCTGGAGGGTCTTAACATGCTGCTGAAAATAACTGTGAGGTAGATGTCACTTTTTTCCAAACAGAATCTGAGTCACAGTAAGGTTAAGTAGCCCCCACCGCTTTATACCAGCAGTGAATAATGACCTCATTCAAAGAAACTTCTATAATAACTTGGAAATAGAATTTAGAGGGGAAGATTTACTAAGAAAATAAGAAGAGCATTTCCACTTTAGGAAAAGTTTTCGGTGTGGTAAAAACGCATAAAATTAAATGAGCTATTTTTGTGTACAGTTAGGTGGTGTTAGTTCCATTCACATGGCTGGGCGGTGGTCTCCAAAGCTCCTCAGCTTCTTGCAAACCAAAACTATGTGCCCTTTGAACAACTCCTATAGAAATATAGATATGAGACAAAAGCCTAATGTCCCAAGAGAGCAGGGAGCATTAGACGGAGCCCAAGAAGAGCTGCCGTAGGCAAATGGTGGAAGTCAAGAGAAAGCAGAGTTTGTGTTCACTCAAGTAATTATGCACATTCCTTAGCCTGCCTGTAGCCCTCAGTGAATGTGAGCTGCTTCTGAGGCTCTGGGCTCACTTGGAGAGAGCCTAATCTCAGGGAGACCTCTGAGCTATATTCATCAGGTCTTCTCGTGGTTTCTTTCGGCACTGACTCATAACATACAACTCCCTAGCCTCCTTTCCTCCAGCCTCTGGGAACGGCCATTCTCTGCTGGCTCTCTGAATCTGAGTACAGTAGTCCCTTAATATTTTGCAGTCCAACTTTCGTGGGCTCACTGTTTCATGGGTATTCAAAAAATACTGATCTAGGGGCCGGGGAGATGGCTCAGTAGAATAAGTGCTTGCCTGGCAAGCAAAGGGCCTGAGTTC